>NC_086446.1:306448380-306770047 GCF_028390025.1 Pseudophryne corroboree
TAGAGTCATGGCAAACCATTAGTGTATGGTCTAGGCCCCTTGATACATATTTATAGTAAATACTGCTAGTGAATACATGATAATGTACCAGATTAATAACAGCAATGTACTGTAGTGAATACACCATAGACCTGTGCAATATAAGGTAACCTATGTATAGCGTATAGCTCAAGTGCTCAGTCTGGAACCTGATCCCTAGAGGAGGGGGTGGGCTCCCAGGCAGTGGGGCCCACCGGTGGTTTCCCCTGTACCCCTGTGTGCCAGTCCGACCCTGATTGCTTCTATGCAGCTGAATACTTTATGGCAGGGTTGATTTTGTCCCTTAGTGGCACCCTTAATTGAGCCAGTTTGGGCACAGTACTGCATAATAAGCTATTTAACATTCATTTCCACAATTGGATGATTTACATTGTGAGGCATGGACAGAACCCAAACCCTTTCAGGTTACACACAAAGTGGGATACAGAAATACAGGAATATGCACCTAGAATGCATATACAGTATATAGTATAATTGTTTAAGGCCATCACTATTCCGGTCCTTTATGTTGCAGTTCTTAAGGATACAAAAGATAGGTAAGTAGAGACCATCCTTAAGTCTGTTTACCTAGAACCTTGGACTCCCCATGGGTGCATTTCATCTTTGGTTGCTTTGGTTGGAACAACTCTTGGGGGTATATTAACTAAAATTCGATTTTTGTTGATGTTGATTGATTTTTGGTCGATGGTGGGTTGATTTTTGATCGATTTTGTGTTTCAGGGTCTAAGACCGGGATGTACCAAAGGGAAAATGCGGTAAAACTCCGGTTTTCTGGGTTTTTACTAACCACCGGCCGCAGGGTTTTCGCCACCGAGGTTATCCAATAGAATCCTATGGGCTTCTTACCGCCACATCCCGCCGCCCCGCACCACTCACGATGACCTCCCCCCAGCATACCTGTGTGCAGTAAGCTGCTGAGGCCCTTCTCCCCCGCAGCACAGCCATTTGTCCTTCCGGCTGCAGGGGGGAAGAGGAGGAGCCCGGGGACTCCCTGTACTTGTCACCTCCCAGGTCTGACAGAGACCCCCACCGAACCCTGCAGACCTCACCGCCAACATTGCGGGGGGCATCGTATACCGCATTGCGATGTTAATCGCATATGTTAGTACATATGCGATTAGCATCGCCGCTGTGGGCGGTTAGAGTGGCGATGTATTTTAATACATCCCTCCCTAAATCACACATTTACGAACATGATTTTTGACATAATTTAAAAAAAAAAAAAAGTAAAAAAATCATAGTAAATGTGCTACATTCTCCGAGCAGCTGTATCAGTTGAGTAAACTGTCTTTTTGCATCCAGTACCTTTACTAACTTTACGGCTTCAATGTTTTTGCACCCATGGGCACCAATTTTGGTTAGAAAGTGCTGAGTATCGCAAATTTAGGACCATGTTTCAGATGTCCCCATTATCCATTATCCCCATGATTCTATAGGGTACCTCTGAGCTCCCACATTTTTACACTCTAGTTCTCCTGTGAACAGTTTACATAGGTTTTAAGTTAAGTTTTTCTCTTTGGTGATGTGTATTATCTTTCTCCCTCAATTTCATTTTTTCTTTGTTTGGTTAGATAGATAATGGAGCATCCCGCAGGATGGGGATATAGTAGGATGAGGAGCACAGCTGTCAGAGAAAGGGATTTAATGGAAGTATAGAAATACCATTATTATTTCCTAATGCTTCATCTTAACCTTCATTTGTGTGTTTTGTGCATTATTAAACTTATTTCAGTCAAACATTCTACTGCTCTATAGAATAAATAATGCTTCAGTTTTACGGTGGTGAGTGAAAGTAAACTGCTGCCTTTTACTTACAAACATATTTATCTGTCTGATTTAATCTGATAGGATGGAGCAAATTAAATCTAAACAGAAAGCATCAAATGAAGAGCAAGCAAGGAAAGACAGTGTAAGCTGTGCGGGTGAGGACACCTCTGAGCCATCACCGAAGGACAAAGGTGAAACACAAGACTTAAGACATAGTGCACCAGCAATAAAAATATACAGAAACATATCTAAATAATTTGAATTATTTAATTAGCACAGAAATTGTTTTAATTTATATATGTAAATACACTCTTACTAGTTGGAGTCTTGACTCATTTAACCCCATCAGTTTCTCCTCCTCTATAGATTCCCATCTCTCCCCATCACTACATCCATCTGTCTTGAAGATGCTATCTCCCTTTATGAAATGCCCATACTACTGCCCTTGACTCTTTTGCCCCAACTGTTACCATTCATTTACAGTGATCCCCTCCCCAACCCTGCCACACTATGTTATCAAAAAGTGCTCTTGCTCTGGTGATCACATCTGGATAAAATTATCTTCTCTTCTCCACTTCAAGATCGTTCTCTCATCCTATAGCTCCGCTCTCACACTTGCTAAACAGCTCTATTTGAAAGCCCTCATCTCTTCCCAAGTCCTCTAACCCTGCCTTCTCTTCGCTTTCCTCAACTCACTCCACCCTTAGTACACTTGGCTTCCACTTTATTTTTCAAATTGTCTATGTGTCATGAGATCTGCGTTCACGTTATCCCAGTACTCAACATTTCTATCAGCAGCCTCTGTTCACCACTCACATACCTTCTAGTGCTCAGCAACTCCAGTGTGTCTCTTACCACTTCTAGTTTTGTCATCTAATCTGCTCATTGCCTCACTATCTGTGCTACCAGTACTCCACTTCTGCTCTACCTCTCAGCAAATATACATCGAAACCAATACCAGCTTCTGAGATAGACTCTAACCATCAGACCATCGGTGACTCCATCAATGGTGGTGAATTGTACTTTTGGTTTCATTGATTGTTTGATGAGGCTTGTGCTGAGTTTGTGGTGGTTGAGCCAGTCCTGGATGCTGAGGTGCAGGTCATGGGTTGTGTTCCTATATTAGGATACACATCCCAGCTGCCCAGCCTGAGCTCCTGGGAAGTGCACAATTTACCAGATACTAGTCTGGCTACAATCCTACCAGTCCAGTTCTCTGAGTTCCTAGGTGAGAGTTCCAGCTTCACAGTTCTGTGGCAGGCCTACCGCTCTTTTCAGTATCATATATCACCTATTAGAAAATCAAGGTACATTTTTAGAGCCATGACAATGTCTAAAAGAAGGAAAAATCATCCACACCAGAATATTGTTCTTTACATAATATAGGTATGACTATCTCTAGAGTTAGGAAAAGTTGTGATACAACTTATGTATGAAAGGAGAGCCTAGATCATACACAGCATTATCTAAATAAAAATAAATCTACATGGAGCTCTCCTGTCTCTGTTTCGATATGTAGAAATCAAACTGAAACGTCCAGTACATTAATATGGTCTATTTAATTAAGGGATTTTCAGTGTACTTAAAGGGTACAGATGTCAGTATGCAAAGCAAAAATGTTTACGACTATTTTATTCTACTGTAGTTTCAAAAATATGAAATTGGATTTCTGTTCTTTTTGCTCCGTCAATCCACATAGTTGAATGGATAGCCTTTTACTAATATCTGTATTGTTGTCATACAGACGAAAGTGAAAAAAAGGAAAAAGATGGAAAAAAGAAATGGTGGCAGCCTTGGGTTACCCATACAACAAGTAAGACGCATGGATAGTAGATATGTAAAATAGTAGCAGCGGAGAAATGTTTTAGCACAGTTCTCCTACACTGACTTTTACTTGTTATTAGCGCCCATTTTTTCAGGTCCTTCTCTCACCGTTACCTCATTCCTGTGGTTAGAAAGAGGACGTTAGTTACCAACCAATCATGCCAAACTTACATTGCCACACTTACCACACCTTCCTCTTACTAATAACCCATAAGTGAAACTACTTAGCCTTCCCCATAAATAAATTATAAACTGGGTTCCATACGTAGTTCATTCTTGACTTTCATAAAAGATGAAATTTCTAGGGGGTTTTTTTTTTTTTTTTTTACTTTTATTATTTTTAAAAGGTAAATCCCTTTCCAGAACAAGTTGGCAAGAGTTGTCGGCTTTGTCTCCAATTCCATCCCTGAGAGCACAAAGACAGTGGTCTAAGGATAACAGTGTTTATTTCACTGGTAGTCTTGCATGAAGAGGTCATCTCTATTTAATCAATGGGTTTCATCAAGTCATAGAAATACAGAAGCTCCAGTGATGATGAATCTGCAGAATCTATGAATATTCAGATATTTTTACAATTTAATTGTCCTAGTTCTTCAGTCAGGTCAGATGGTCAGATGAATAAACATCTGCATTTGGGTAGATTGATACTTGAGGCTATTCAGACACATTGGTTCCTGATCTTGATCTGGTTGCTATATACTAGTGTAAAGGGATTCCTGATGAACCATCTGATCTGCGATAATGAAGAAAAAAAATCCTTTTGTTCAGAATGATGGTCCATTTAAGCATTGTTTATTTTTATATAAATGTTTAGTAGAACCAATGTTAGAAAGTTATTCTGTACAAAAGACCTTATCTTTCTTCAAATTTGCATCTAAAGTATTATGATTGAATGAGTCTGCTGCGTCAGTAGAGGGAACATTTAAGATCAGCAATATACTCCAGTACAGTGTTCCCAGTGGTCAAATTTACAACCCCCCTCTCTTTTTTTTGGCCTTTACTTCCCATTCCTTCTATTATGTTGGCTGTAAGATTGGTGAAAGTGGAAATTAAAACATAAGAAGAACAACACTAGCAGAAGCTAATGTGTCAAATCAGTTTGTAATAGTATAAAATCTCATCTTATCTCTCAAGTATAGGTGTGCCCTTAATCATCAAAATTAGATGCATTTTGAAAGCTATTCCACAGATAACTGTGACGAAAGAGTGGTGCAGCCCATAATAACCAATCACACTGTACATTTGCTTTCATTTTCCAAACTCTGCTAGAAAAATGAGTCTGGTTGCTGTGGTCAATATACTATGTCATCTGCAATGCAGTCACTGCACAATCACATGTGGGACAATTTAATATTTAAATTTGATTGTCACTTTCAAATTCACTAGTTAAACTATGTACTTTAATCTGTGTTTTTCAGTGGTCCGTAGTGGGACCTATAGCCTGTTTGATACAGATAGTGAGGATGAAGAGGAAGAGACACGTGAAGAGAAGAGAGAAGAGGAGCCTCTTAAAAAGAAAACAGCATTTCAGGTAAATAACGCATGCAGTAATAGTTCATACTGAAGCTGCTAGATTCCTTAACAATATACAATAAACTTATCTATGAATACAAAACACACAACATCCATTTTCTGCAAATTGGGTAATAAAAAAATGCTGATATTGTCTTAAGCCCAGTACACACTAAATGAGTCCTCGCCGATGCCGATATTGACGGCAGCGGGGACCTGACGGGGTGCCGGTATCGGCAAGTGCATACACACTTGCCGTTGCCAGCGGGGAAGGGAGCGACGACAGTGGGGGGGAAGCGGCGGGGGCAACGACACCCATGCTGCATCTGCAGCATGGCTGTTGTTAACGAGGACATCCCTCATCTGTACATGTTCAGACGAGGGAAGGGGTCGTTAATGATGCGCAGGAGGAGGACTTTGAGTGTACACACAGGACGAGATTGTAAAAGATCTCGCTCAGATTGGCCCTTCTGAGCGAGATCTTTTACTTTCTCATCTAGTGTGTATGGGGCTTTAATTAATTAATTAATTAATCTTTATATTGCTTAAAGTTACTTTTGTTACCGTCACCACAACAACATAAACAACAACAATATTGGAAGTAAGGGTTTCCAAGCAGCAAAGAGAAAGTAACACTAATAACCGCACTCCAATTTGTGATAGGCTGCTGCTGCCTGTACCTACAGTAACCTCATTACACATATCAACATGTATAAGGGAAACAGCATCTTAAGGAAGCACTGTACTAATAACCTGCTTCTTGTTCTGGTTTATTCATCCCAATGCATCAATTCTTCTGAGACTGATAACAGAAATGTTTGTAATTCATTTACAAAACCCTGGAGGGCTGAACTGTCTGGGGGCCAACTTCTCCTCTTGTGATAAGGTTCCAGATTGTGCACTTGAATTATAAATTATATACATATGTTACCTTATACTTCACTGTACTATGGTGTATTTTCTACAGTGCATTTCTGTTATTAATCTGGTACATTATCATGCATTCACTAACAGTATTTACTGTATACATTTATCAAGAGGCCCAGACTATGCACTCTCTAATGGTTAGCCAAACACCCCCTCTGGAGACTGGCCATACCCCTAAACCTGGGTCCCTACCACTGCCTTCCTCCAGTGAGTCCTTCATGCTACAGTCCATTACTGTGTGGGACCATAGAGTATAAAGAGCAGTCAAGTAGCTTGTCGCTTAGGCCTGATTCTGAGTGCAGTGTCCGTGTGTGCGTCTTTGTGATGCTTCTTTGGCATTATGCAAATCTACACTCCCTTCCCTGGTGTACATCTGTGCGTCTGCATGTGCAAGGACTGAGACGCCCACTTTGAGCTTTTTTAAATGTTCAGTTACAGCTTGGTGCAGATTGTCCATCAGAGTATGGCCTCCAATGTGCGCCCATATAGCCACCTGACAGTCACCGTCCAGGAACGGGCAACACACTTTCAAGACATTTCTTAGACTGCGTGTCTCAATCGCAGATGTGACTCCGTGAGCGCAGACTCTGGGCACACGGGCAGCAGGAAAGACTTGTGCAACTGCATCCGACATCAACATTGCATGTAACTCAGAATCAGGACCTTAATTCCAGTGGTGCCTAGTTAATAATTTTCTCCCCATCTATATCCCTTTACCTCCCCAATTTTAATTATGTGTCCTAGGAGAAAGAACGGTTCTGTACAAGTTGCCTAAGGCAACTCCATGAGAACATGTAAAACCCCAGATCCATTATAGCTTCCTTTTTACTTATATAGGCTTTGGTAGTAACTTAGAACTCAAATAAGGCATTAAGAGGCTTAGGATTGCTTTCTTTATTATACAGTGACATTGGGGCTGATTCAGACCTGATCGGTGCTGTGTGTTTTCGCACAGCAGCGATCAGATCTGAACTGCACATGCGCCACTGCCGCAGTGCGCCGGTGCATGCCAGACAGCTGACGGCTGTCGTAGCCCTGTGATCACCTCTGCCTGATTGACAGGCAGAGGCGGTCGCTGGGCGGGAGGGGGCGGGCCGGCGGTGTTTGGCCGCCGTTTAGCTGGCGTGCCCAACTGCTGGGGGGTGGCGGCTGCGTGACGTCACACGCAGCCGCTGCGACCCGGGCAGAGATGAGTAGCTCCCTGCCAGCGCGCAGGAGCTGCGCTGGCTGGGAGCTACTCCTGAAGTCCAAAAGCATTGCTGCTGTGCGATGCTTTTGTACCTGTGCGACGGGGCAGGGACTGACATGCGAGGCGGAATAGCCCTGTGCTGGGCGTCCCCCCGCATGTCAGTGTGACTGATCGTAGTGTGACGATCAGGTCTGAATTAGCCCCATAGTAAGCGGTATTCTAGAAGCAAGATAATAATGCCAAGAAGCCTGGTTCTTGAGATCTTTTTCCATCATAACTAGCGTAAAATCTGAAATTAACAAAAGAGAGGATCATTATATTGCGTTGATATTTGATATTGCCTCCAGCTAGCTTACGAGGCATGGACTAATTCTAGATATTCTATGGTATTCTAGAAGCAAGATAATAATGCCAAGAAGCCTGGTTCTTGAGATCTTTTTCCATCATAACTAGCGTAAAATCTGAAATTAACAAAAGAGAGGATCATTATATTGCGTTGATATTTGATATTGCCTCCAGCTAGCTTACGAGGCATGGACTACAAGTTCTAAATCTGCATTGAACCTACGGAAGAACGATGAAATTACCATCCGAGAACAGATTCGCAAAGAGATGGAGAAGCAACAGCCAGAAGGTACATTGTAGTCTAGTGATTAGGGAATTCCCCACACAAAGGTGTGTACACACATGGCCACTTTATAAAGTCAGATGTAAGTTTATTTGCCTGAGGACAAATGTGTTTGCCACAATGGCGATATGGCAAATCTTGTGTTTGGATTTTATAGTTTAATACATCTTGCAGTTTTTGCCTCTGTGGATCAGTGGTAATCACATCCAAGTACGGCACAGTGCTTAAAGATGCATCTCATTTAGAGTTAAATGTATTTTCGTTACTTGGTAGGTGCAAAATTCACATTTGTAGGAAAACACAAATTTGCAGTTTAATGATGCCTGCAGTAATTCATTGTTTAACTAAATAAGAAATATATTATATAGATAACATTTTCTTTTAATTATTTATGCATGACCCATCTTGCCCCCCTAAAACCCTTAACCAGCACTACACAATCTGCACTAATTTAGACTAAAACATGAGGGTGAGGAGTCCCCCAGTTGTTGTAAGAATCAAACCTAGCTGGTGAATTGGGGTTTTAAATTCTACAGTAGGTTGGGGAGACAACAAAAAAACAATTCCAATTTCAATTGCTAGGACTCTTCCTGGCATTCCTGGGCTGTGGGTACCAGGGTAATGAAAAATAATTTAGACCCCTGGATTGGCAAGTGTGCCACCACAGTGGTCCCAGTATAATGGCAAATACTCCTTAACACTACTTCCGTTGACAAATATGGTATAAATAAGTTTATTAACATTACATTATATTAAACAATAAGCTTGAATTCTACTGTATGAGCTACTTATTAAAATTTTAGCAAAAAGACATTTTTTTCACTCTTAGTGTTCATGGACAGCAGGTAGTCCTGCCCTTGATGAATTGTTATAGGCACATTGTCACTATCACATTTCCTATCCAATGCTCTTCCTTGGTGGGCTTCCTACACTGGCAAAGGCAAGCCGACTATGTGTAGCTTGACTATGTGGGGCCCTCTGAAATGGCAAATCCAAACTAGGTAACATCTTTGACCAATGCATTTGTTGAACTCTCGCAATTTGATGCATGTTCTAGGGAGCCATGCAGGGACCATAACTCATCTGCCAATCCCACTGTAGTCACAGGGAGCAACTTTTTATCTTTGGGTCCATCAACTACAATACCTGACAAGTCTGCTTGGGCTGCAAGCCTGGCAAGGTTAGTGCAGGGTTTGGGAAGGTTTCCCCCTTCTTGGAAAGGAAAAGATACGTGGAATCCTCCACCATGTCTATACCACAGAATCATTACTTCTGGCTCGTCTTCATTGTTGGGAAAGATTACATTTGAGATTTCTGACCAGGAGGATAATAAGGTGGCTGTTGTCTCTGACCCTGAGATTTCTTGTACCCTGATGTGGATTCCATTTGAAATCAGGAAGCAGAAGATTTATCATGAGCTGTCCAGCCAACACTGAAAGGATTTTGAATTGGGAGCAAAGCAAGAAAGCAGGAGTAACTTTGTATCTAGGCAAATTGTAATTCTCTTTTTGGGCAATCTGCTGAACAAGGCATTCTCCCTGTCCTCACTGCAAGCTTATGTTTTGGAAATTACCCATACTTTAGAAACTCTTGGATAGGTTATCAGCTATGACAAATCAAGCATCACTCCTTCTCAGCAGATGTCCATCCTAGGGCTGCTGTTCGACATCCAGCAGTAATCAGCAGCTTGCTACAGGAAAAAGTTATGTACTTTAAGTTGACCCTGATAACTTGCATTTTGTTGTCCGTTCGTGTTTCCTAGGCAAGATGTTCTCCACCTGTGAGCAATACAATTTACATGATTCCACTCAAGGGAGTTTCAGGAATAAAATTCAGAGGGAGATTCCATGCTGTAGTCAGAGCATGCCTTTCTTGCAAATAAGGACCAGAAAGATCCAGTCAGGCAATATTATGGCAGTGGCAAACTTCCACCATCAGGGCGATACCAAGACTGCCCTGGCCATGCGGAAAACTAGCAGAATCATGCAATGGATAGAGCAAAATGTTCTAACCACCGCAGTGATGTGCATCCATAAAGGGAAGAATATGAGGGAGGACCTTGGTCCCTTCACCCAGAAGTCTTCAACAAGATAGTGGACAGATGTTGAAATTATAGCATCTCCGCTGAACCACAAGTTGTATTGCCTTTGCTCCAGGACAAGGGACATTCCATCTCTGAACTTTGGAACATCTGCTTTACCTCCTCTGTCTGGTAGAAATGCTTTCACTTATGCTGAAGCTAAAAAGAGTTTATGTTTAGGCTACTTTGGTGGCACCAGTTCTGATCGATAGGGTCATGCTACAGTACATGGACATTTTTTGCATAGCAGACGGTCCATCTTGATGTTTCCCCTGTAAGACCAGACTTATTAAATCAAATGCCATTTCTTCATCATATATTTCATCTGCTAGCTTTAACTGCATGGATGTTGGAGATGTAATTCTTAAATGGCTTCACTGACAGTTTCAACTTTTTAATTTCCAAACATTTTTTACATCGCAGCTTCTTATGTGTCCTCCATAAGGACAGATTTGGGACTTCCTCTGTGCTGCAGTGTCTTGTATTGAGACTTTTACATTTATGTTGCATTCTGCGTAAGCTGTGCAGCTGCTGGGAAAAACACTGACTAAAATATTGACTGTGGTGGTGACTGTGTTATGGAGGAGAAAAAGGGACAGGAAGATGGAGGGACAGAGAGAGTGTACTAACCATATATGTCAGGCAGCTCTGAAGACAGAAAGCTCTACATCTGCATTGGCCAATGGGAAGAGCTGAAGCCAGAGACCAGCTGAAAAATTCACTACAGTCAATTCCTTCCAGGGTTCTTCCTAGGCAGGATGTAGTTAGCATCCCGATGCTCAGGATGTCAGTGGACAGAAGCACGCCCCTCTGACAGGTCAACAGTACCTGACTCCTACAGCTCAGCATCCTCCCACATTTCATTAGTAATCACACCCACATATTACAGGGCCTCATAAGAGAGCTGAAATCACCTATAGCGTTCCATTTTGCGACCTCTCATCCCTAGCATATAACAATAATTTTGAGTCCAAAGTGAATGAGGGATACTGTAGCTTCCTACATATTTTCCTGTTGTACGAACGTGCACTGAATTAGTTGTTGCTTTAAAACACCTTTTACATCTGTTAATTAATGAAGCCTGGGTAACTAAAATAGTAATGTATGTGAACACATTTTATTGGTTGGAAGGGAGCCTTTGTTATGATCTGGAACCAGAATCTCATATGATACTAAATATGGAGTTTTCACAATTTTAAGCTCTGTTTTGCATTATATTTGCACATATTCATGCTTATTTCAAGCATTTGTTTTTTATTGTTAACTGAAGGGATGTCCGAGGAAACACCACAAGATAAAACAGAGACAGAAAGTCAGGAGGAACATGCAGAAGGGCCAGGTAAGTTATATTGCTGAACAGCATACATTATTGTTACACAACAATCACCAGCTGACACTTCTTGTGTACCTATGTGACAGAGAATATTATTCAGAGGATCATCAACATCGTCAAGTTCTCCTGGGTCTTCAGCCAAGCTCTCGCAGACGACATCATCGAAACCCTCAACTCTTTCTGCAAAAACAGTGTGGATATTGGCACTGTTCTTAGGATGGAGCGCTGCATGTTGCAGAGGAACATGGACAAGGTGCATTTTAAGGAGTTTTTTTTTAGATATTTGGAGTATGTTGAAGGACACTGTAATAAAGTTGCACTAAGTAACATGTAGGCTGATACTAGCATACTGCACTCGAAACTCAGATTGCTCTACCCCCCACTTACTGCAGCACTCCAAACTCAGTCTGCTCTTCTCCATCCCCTACAGGGCCCTAAACTCAACTTTGAATTCCTCCTACTGAACCGCTCAGTTTGGCACATCCAAACTGAACATGCTCTACCCACTTCCTATAGCATCTCCAAACAAAGCCTTCTTCCCCCCATTCTACAGAGCCTATAAACTCAACCTGTTCTACCCCCACCTACTACAGCACCACCAAACTCAGCCTGTTCTGCCCACACATCCTAAACAACTCAGTCGAAGCAGCTGCCCATATTAGAATAGAGAAGACAAGAGATGCCCACTGGAGCCATAGGAAGGTCCTCGTACACGTAAGCAGCATCGACACAGAAATTCAGTACATGGTCACGCAGACTGTCCGCAGGAGCATCGACACTGACGCCGTGTTTTCTGTGTGTGTGATCGCAACTGAAGGCAGAAACATGCCCTGAAAATGGCTGTGACACACCTGCGTTTTTGCAGTCACTCCCTGTTACCTCCCCCAAATGGTTCCTTCCTGTCTACCACTTTACACTTAAGCTCTCACTAACTTGGCGCATGTGCCGTGTGATCGCTGTGCAGTTGTGTGAACATCAGCATTGCGTACAAATCGGAATCAGACCCTTAATACATGGTTGATGCAACTATTTTGCATCATAAATTCCATTTATTCTACCCATGAAGGTACTAGGCAAGACAGCTGTCATGGGTGCACTACATGGGTTACACTGGGTGGAATAGGAAATGCCTGGAAAAGATGACTTAAAATGGGGAAGTTACAGAATGCTAATATGAGATGCACGAGAGTACCAGTTGAGGCAGCCACCTTTGATGCACTAAGTAGGTTACAATGTGTGAGATAAGCAATACATGAAAGTACGTGTGTATGGATATGTATGTATATATAGATAGATAGATATACATATATACTTCATCCTGCTTATGAAAGTACCAACAGAAGCAGCCATCTGGGACACCTACAATAGGGTACAGTTGGCACGATGAGCCATTTACCCCCTGGTGGGCCATGCTTACCTCACAGGATACGCTTCTGTAAACCTCCTCCCCTTCTCATGGCTTGGTGACTTGGTGACAGACCTACAGTACATGACACCGGGCTGGGGGCTAACTCCATCCTGTCACCACAGAGCTGCATGTCCCGGCCCCTTCCTACCACCTATGCCTCTTTAGACCACGTGTCTCTCTCCTCACTGATGTGGCACTAACTGGGATCAATTTGTTAATCTAGCTATGAATGTGTGGAGGGATCATGCACCATGATTTTTTTTTTATCCATTTCTGAAAATATAAGATAATCAACTTTAATTAAAAAAAAATTAAAAAATTTCAGGGTAAAGAAGCCTCCCAAGAAAGCATAGCAGAGTATTACAAGGCCAAACAGCTGTCGCGAACTCAGACTTTATCCAGTGAGGAAAATGAGGACCACAGTGGGTATATAGAAGAGACAATTCAGTCGAAGAGGCTGGAAATCTGTAAGATGCTCAGTGTGGAATCACAGCAGTCTCAGGACAGCTTTATCTCCAGGTAAAAGCTGGAGACCTCTGGATGGTTATGTTATAAAGCTAAGACATTTGGTCTAGACATACAAATTGGCTTCTGACATATAGTATATACAGTATAATAACTTGATCTGTGTCCATGGGGATAGATATTTTTTTGCTGAAAGGGTAAGTGCATTATGGGTTTCAGTTTCTATAGCATGCCATGATTTCATCATTTTTGTACTGACAGCTGTGCCACAGAGGATTTGGTTTTGTCCTATGAAGAAATTCTTGACCCTGTTGAGACCCCGAAAAGACAACTACCCAGACGCATGCTGGCTTTTGATTCAACGTCTTTTGACAGTTTAGATTCAAGGTAAATGTCAAGAAAACCTGCACTTATGAAGGTGCTGAACCCTGGAAACCCCCAAATAACTGACACACTAGTAACAAAATAGACCACACTACTGTCACATAGTAATAAGAGACCATAGCATTGCTAAATATAACCACACATGGAGACCATTGTACTTATGAAGCTGCTAACACCATAGTCTGTTTAAGTTGACTGTCCCACTCTTTCTTTCGCCAAATTGGAGCTAGTGAACAGGTATCTGCTGTATTCTGTAGCCTATTTGGTTACCTTACTGATATCACACCAGTGCTTTCAATTCACAGGCTATTACATTTGGTATATACAGTGTAGTTCGCTGTTATGTCTAATTTATTTTCTGCAGTGTTTTGTCTGTCTTGTAGTTCTCAATCTTCCTAGTGATTGTTTTCTACATCTGTCAACTTTTGCACTCATTTTTTCTGTCATGTCCTACAAAAGGTATAGTGCTAGTGCCTCTTCTAATGGGACATTTCTTTGATAGTTTTTAAATGTTACAACAAATTATCTAATGGACTGACTGGAGTGGACGCCATGTCAGACTGAGGTTTGTCCGTAGGGGTATTGTAAACTGAGAGAACCTACTGGGCAAAATTAACAGTCAAATCCATTGCAGAGTTCGCACAGCATGTAAAAATGTACTCCTTAAAATTTCTGCTACAAAACCCTGCCTGTATGGACCGTTAGTTAGGCTTCCCACCGTCTACCAACATAACAGCTGCTTTGCGTAACAAAGGTTTCCTTTTCTTTGGAGAGAATTTTAGAATCCTCCTTTTCAGCAAGACCACGCAGCTGTACTCTCAGGAGGTAGACAGAGAGGAGGAACCTTCATAATGCTGATATTCTTCTAATAAACAACGGATAGATGACTTAGTCATGGTTGGATGCCATACTTGGCGAAGAATAAGTCAAACCTGCTAAAAAGTTTGAAGTTTAATCAAATTACGGTCATTCTATCCCTCTGCAGGAAGTTAAAGGGTGTAATGACATGCGACTTTAGCACGGTTGTCTAACACTACTACAGTTCTTATCTTAAAACTGCTATGGAAAACAATGGCTCAGATAGAAAATGCGAAGACATTTTACTGTAAATTTTTGTGTCTGCGTTGGTCTTCCTTAGACCCATTCGGGTTTTGGTCTGGGTTAAGTTGGTAACTTGTCATAAAATCTGAAGGCCTACACTCCAGCAAACCATATTTGAGAGTCATCCAGGTCGAGGCCTTATTTCAGACATCAGTGCGGTTTCATTTTTTTAAGTACGGCAGATATTCTGGCATGCTATAATGCATCTGAGGCTGTCCTATAATCCAAAAGAACTCTGGAGTCCCTTTGTTTGTAGATTATGTGCTCAGGAGGAAGGAGCATATTTTTCCCTGTTGAGATTCCAAAATCAAAAGGTACTAGGTTTCAATCTTCTTGATCTTTGCGAAACACTGACAAGAGCTTATTCTGCACCTGGTGTGGGACAGCAAAAGAGATGAGACGCTTGGTCAGCTAAGAGACCAGCCACCACAATCGATATGATGTGGTCACTGTTGATCCAGGATCTCAATAAGTGACAGCATCTTTTCTCCAGGGATCAATGTGGTTTTTTTACCCACTTCAAATACTTAGGTGAGAGAAATCATAGACCTGGGCTACATCTCAGATCTGTGAAGATCCCTTCCAGAGGATATTCGCAGAGATAAGACTAAAAACTGGCCATTCAGTTTTTAATCTCCATTCCAGTTTGAGTGTTACGATTGAAGAATCTTCTTTCCGAAAGGGTCCATGGCATCCGAAGATCTTCCGGGCAGTGACTCTTGTACACCCTGGGTTAAGACCCACAGAACTCACCAGCAGGTCTTCGTGTCTATAATAGCCGCTTTTCCCATAAGGCATGATGTGCCTACCGGTACTGGGATGCCACCAGGCCACTGGTGGTAGCGCGAGCTTAACCTCGGAATGACCCAAGTCAGTGCTTGTAGAGTGAAGACCCCAAGAAGATAGGTACTACTTAAAGACCAAATGACAACAGAAGAAGGGTTGTACTATTATGCCATGGAAAAAGTGGGGGAATCCAAAGAAGTGAGATTAGAGTATGAGGTTGAGGACAAGACTTGGGTAACACGATCTAGAATGCAGAGGGAATATGAGAGTGCATGACAGCGAGAGCTTAGAACCAGCAGATGGAATACTGGAAGTGGTAGAACAAGAGAAGAACACAAGGGAAACACAGAACACGACTATATATTGACGAAGAATAGAATCAGCAGGGACAGCAAACTATCAGATGTGACAGATAGTAGGGCTGGACACAGGAACTCCGCAGGAGATGTTAGCAAGGTAACCATGCAGAGGAAGCCACAATTTAGTACAAGAACCATACTTTTAACAAATACTTTTACTTACATACAAGGCTATTAACCACACTGCACCATCATACATCTCCTCACTCATCTCAAAATATCTCCCTACCAGACCTCTCCGCTCTGCACAAGATCTGCGTCTCTCATCCACACGTATTACTTGATCCCACTCAAAATTACAGGACTTTATCCGTGCTTCACCCACTCTGTGGAATACCCTCCCATACACTATAAGATTCTCCTCTAGTCTCCAAACCTTCAAACGTTCCATGAAAACTCATCTCTTCAGACAAGCCTACCAAATTCCAGACCCACCCACATAACCTTCAATGCTTCCCTATCCAATTACATCCTCTCTGTATAGTCCACATAACCTCAAATATTTTGTCTTCCAATATTGCTTGGTGATCATATCATACAACCCATTATCCTAGCAATCTGGTGGACCATTATGCAATAGGTAGCATCTATCCTTGTGTATCAATGCCTATTTCCCTATAGATTGTAAGCTTGTGAGCAGGGCCTTCCTACCTCTATGTCTGTCTGTCTTTGCCCAGTTTTGTTCTATAACGGTTTGTTCTAATTGTAAAGCACAACGGAATATGCTGCGCTATATAAGAAACTGCTAATAAATAAATAAATAATAAATAAATAAATAAATAAATAAGAACCAACTGACAAAGGCTCCTACTGCAGCCAGAAACTATGACCAGCAAGGCATGAAAGTCAGAACCAGGATATAAAGGGAGCATGAGCCAATCACACACTGAACACAGCCCAGCCTCCCATAATTGAAAACTCAGTGCAGCTTCCCTGCTACGTGTTGCCAAGTCTCCCTGTCTCCCTAACAATCCCAGCCGCCTAACTAGCTAGCTTCCTAGGTTGCCTAGGAGCCGGCAGCCGGGGAGCGGAAGTTTGCCAGCGTCCGGTCCCTTATCAACGACCTGACGCATTGGAAGTCAAGGGCCGTGATGGCTCGTGACATTGAAGCCACGTATTCTTGAACCTTCATTCTCGTCCCAGAATAGCGTAAAAGGTTGTAATTACATTAGAATCTTTAGTTAGTCCAGAAACCAGGTGGAACTTTTCATCCTAGTTTGAACCTGAAAGACCCATTTTCGCCTGAACAAATCCAAGATGGAGTCCCTAAGATTGATAATATATTGTAGAGACCAATTCACTGATGTCCAAGGATATCAGGACTACATACTTACATGTTGAAATTTGGGAGGGTCTCCAGTGCATATTCAGACTTGCTGTTCAGTCTCAATATTTTTGGGCTCTTCCTTTCAACCTAACAACAACATTGAGGTTTTTACCATACTCATGGCAACAAAAGGGTCTCTTTTGAGAGACTGTGTTTTGGAAGTCAATTATTACTTGTACGACCTGTTAATGTATGCAGTATCTTCACAAGTTAGGTATCCTCCCATGCCTTAGAGTCTCTGATACCAAAAATTCAGTTTAATTAATGCTCAACAAATTATTTTTTTTAAACTGCTAGTCAACACCATACAGCAGAAATATTCTCGCCAAGATTTTCTAATTTCAGAGACTAATGTCAGTTCGCTTTTGGCATATGAGTCCTAGGGAAACTGATCTCAACTATTGAGTCAATTAACTTTCCAGGTGGAACTTTTTTATATATTTACTATTTTATGTTATTTTCTCTAGGATGTACAAAGGAGAGGTAGACCTGCAACAAACTAGTCAATTGCTAGATGGATTATCTCTGTAATTTGGTTGGCATATATTTGAGCAGGTAAATTTGTTCCTGCAAAGATAAGTCCACCAGACCTGGCAGTACCTCTTAGGCTGTGATGCATGGGGCCAGGTGATCCCCTGTTCTACTGTCCAAGTTTGATTTTCTGCATCCAAAGATACTTGTTTGGACATAAGGAGGTGTGCAAAGCAATTTAAGAGGTTTTTAATCCATAAAACACAATTTGTGGAACTCCCCATGGTTCCATTTTGACCCCAGTGAATGCAAGAGAAAAAGCAACTGTAATTTTTTGATAAATCATTTTCTTAGAGTGCATTGGGGGACATTTTATGCCTGGTTAATCCTTTGTTTGTATAAAGTCTTCTGTTATTACAGGACAGTAACCTTTTGTATCTCTATCTTTCTCTCTCTCTCTCTCTCTCTCTCTCTCTCTTTCTTCCTCTTTATCTCTCTCTGGCTGCCCTAATTTTTATTTACCTCTTTTTCTCCTGTACTGTTGCTAAGTTAGAAAAAGATTTAACAAAATAGTGAATAAAGGATATATAGGTGAAGAAGCCAAAACTTCAGTGATAATTTTGAATGTTCCCAAGAGCCTACAATCACCTCTACACCCCAATTTATCCCCATGGGCAATGTTTTGCCTTGCCTGCATACAATTAAGGAATTAAGTTGTAAAAGTTTGTATATTTCCCCATTAACTTAGTAAATAAAGAGCAATATCATATGTTCTAGATTTTCGATGCATATCTTTTCATGTAAACTTGACCTTCTGTAGTCATGGCCAGCATGAAGACGATAGACTGCCACTGGGTCAGAAAGATGGCGACTATGATGGGGATGAAGAAATGACAGAACAAACAAGAACAGACATCCCACCTTCCTATAGCACAGTTATTCTTAAAGGAGAACTGCAGACATCTGAAGCTGAGGAATCATCACATGGGGCAGATGAAAGCAGCAGGCCACTGGCTGATGTTCCACAGTTGTTGACCGCTAGTGAACTTTTACTCAACAAGTGAGACTCTTTCTGCATAAGTTTTTTAAATTATGATGAAATGTGATTTATTCTCAGATAGCATGATTTCTAATCTTAGTTTTGTTTTAGAATTTCCTGTGTAGCTTTTTTTTTTTTTTTATAAATAAATCTTCAGTGAAAGAATAGTCATTATTGTTATATACAGTAAGCATTCCAGATTCTATTTAACTGTAATTGAGACAATTAGTAATACAATTACTAATAGAATGAGGCAGTTTTAGAAAACAAATATTTAACAGTTGAATACATATTGGTCCAGATTTATCAAGCCTTGGAGAGTGATAAATTGCACAGTGATAAAGAACCAGCCATTCAGCTCCTAACTGTAATTTTTCAAACACAGCCTGTAACATGGCAGTTAGGAGCTTGTTGGTTGATACTTTATCACTATGCTATTTATCACTCTCCAAGGCTTGATAAATCTGGGCCATAGATGGATGACAAATACATGGCTCTCTATTTGAATGCCGGTACCTAATATCTCATTTCTTGGCCAGCTGAACCCTGAGTTCTTTTACATTTTGTTGTTGGAGATTGAGATGTAAAAAACTTACATTTGATATGATATTGGGGAGTTTACAGTATATAAATTTTATATAGGGCTATTTACTAAGCCTTGGACGGAGATAAAGTGAATGGAGATAAAGTACCAGTCAATCAGCTCCTAACTGTCATTTTTCGAACCCAGCCTGTAACATGGCAATTAGGAGCTGATTGGCTGGTACTTTATCTCCGGCGACTTTATCTCCATCCAAGGCTTAGTAAATAAACCCCATTGTTTACATATTAATAGCCTGATATAGATCAGTATGCTTTCATGAAGCATGGGAAATAGCAAATGCTTAATATAAGAATGTCATTAAAATGTGCAGCTAAAATAAGAAAATCCTTGTATACCCTACAACACTTGCAGTATTAAAAACAATAGGTTAATGCAAAGGCGCTGTATGAGAGGAGGGGGCCTGTACTCCGATCGGGCCCCCTCTCCTCCGGCAGTGCAGTAGACTCTGGCATTTATGTATACGCAGGCCTCCGGGGACAGTCACCTGCTCCGCATTCTTAGGGACATCTCTATTGAGCATGCGCAAATCACCGGAAAATGGCAGCAGCACTTTACCAGTGATTTTGGCAGCTCTGCAGCCAGCTCTGGCCAACAGAGTGGTAAGTATAATTAAATGGGTGCAGTGTGTGCGGTTACTGTGCAGCGCACACCTTGTACCCATTTTAGATATGGCAGTGGGTTAATGGTTCTTGAGTTCACCATTAAATATCCAATATCATCCAATGATGAAATAAAAATAAATTCATACCATATAAAAGAAACATTATTAATCCCTAGAGCAGAGACATATTTGCATGCACGTGTTAATGTATCCATAACACAGGCAGTGCTTTTCCTAATTATTTCAATATCCTTTTTATATCAGTTTGGTCTTCTGCGTGTTCATTACAAAACATTTTGTTTTGCTACCTTAGTGGCCCCAATATAATGGTAAGCATTCCATAAGACACTTTTCATCACACTAAAATAGTAATAAAAATGAAAACAAAACATACACAATTGTTAAAATATTAAATAAAAAGTCTACTAAAATGCGGCAGGATGTACAGTAATGGTGTCCGAGATCACCAGTTGTGCAGGTTACCGGACGTTATTGGACGTTTTTATAAAGGGGCAATCACTTGTTAGTGATTGCCCCTTTAAAAAAAGGGGCAATCACAATCTTCTTGTAATACACAGGAAAATCATTATATTGTAAGACACAGGAAATAAAAATAAAACAACATACAAGATTACGTTCTCTGTCCAGAGCCACACCGCAGAATGGCAACAAGTTCAATTGACCAGAACTCCTCACTCAGCAAATCACAATATTTGGTAGTAAGGGGATCCTGGAGACTGCGCGCTTTATCAAAATTATGGGAGAGTCAAAGTATATAGTTAATTACTCACTGACCTCCCTTTCTCTTCTCCAAATCCTGCCTTAATTTCAGCACCTATCCCTATTTTCTGGCATTTAACCCTATTATTGGCACTCCAAACTCTTAGACCATTTTCTTTAACCTGCTCACCTTCTTCCAATCTTCATCTAGTGAAACATAGAAACATAGAGTTTGACGGCAGACAAGAGCCACTTGGCCCATCTAGTCTGTCCCTTTTTTTACCATATTTTTACCTCAAACCTTTTTTGATCCTTATTTCTTTGTAAGGATATCCTTATGTCTATCCCATGCATGTATAAATTGCTCTGCTGTCTTAGCCTCTACCACCTCTGATGGGAGGCTATTCCACTTGTCCACTACCCTTTCTGTGAAGTAATTTTTCCTCAAATTTCCCCTAAACCTACCTGCCTCCAGTCTCAGTGCATGTTCTCGTGTCCTATTACTTCTCTTCATTTGAAGAATGTTCCCCTCCTGGACTTTGTTGTAACCCTTGATATATTTGAAAGTTTCTATTATGTCCCCCCTTTCCCTTATCTGCTCCAAACTATACATATTGAGATATTTTAGTATTTCTGGGTATGTTTTGTGATGTAGGCCATGCACAATTTTAGTTGCCCTCCTTTGTACAGTCTCTAATATATTAATATCCTTTTGAAGATATGGCCTCCAGAATTGAACACAGTATTCTACATAAGGCCGTACCAATGACCTATACAGTGGCATTATTACGTCTTCCTGCTGCTGATTCCTGTCCCTATGCAACCAAGCATCTGACTAGCCTTCCTCATTGCTTTGTTACATTGCTTACCTGCCTTTAAGTCACCTGAAATAGTGACTCCTAGATCCCTTTCACCCTCAGTAGTTTTCAGTATAGTGTCATTAATACTATATTTAGCCTTTGGATTTTTGAGACCATAGTGCATGATTTTGCATTTTTTGGCATTAAATTGGAATTGCCACACTCCTGATCATTCCTCTAGTCTACCTAGATCCTCAATCATTTGTTTAACCCCTCCTGGTGTGTCTACGCTGTTGCATACCTTTGAGTCATCTGCAAAAAGGCATACTTTCCCTTTAATGTAATTTGCAATGTAACCAATAAAGATATTAAAAAGCACTGGTCCAAGTACAGAACCCTGGGGTAATCTACTGGTAACATTTCCCTCCTGGGAATGCACTCCTTTTATTACAACCACTCTGTTTTCTATCCTGCAACCAAGATCTTATCCATTCAACCATCTTAGTATCCAATCCCAAGCTTTCAAGTTTATTTAGCAGTCTGCGATGTGGGACAGTGTCAAAGCCTTACTAAAGTCTAGATATCCTATATCCATGGCTCTACCTTTATCCATCACTTTAGTCACACGGTCAAAAAAGTCAATAAGATTTGTTTGACATGATCTCCCCCTAGTGAATCCATGCTATTTGGGATCCTGTAAATTGCTGGATTTGAGATAATCTACAACTCTTTCTTTTAAGAGTGTTTCCACCAATTTCCCTACTGCTGATGTAAGACCCACTGGTCTGTAGGTGTTTGCCTCTTCCTTGCTTTCACTTTTGTGCAGTGGGACTACATTTTCTCTTTTCCAGTCCTCTGGAATTACTCCTGTAGCTAATGACTGGTTGAATAATTCTGTCAATGGTGCTATCAGCACCTCTTTAAGCTCTTTTAGTATCCTTGGATGTATCCCATCTGTACCCATAGATTTATCCACTTTCAGCTTTGAGAGTTCTGTTAGGACCTTCTCATCTGTAAATGTACTTGTTTCACTTTCCTGAATATCCCTTCAACTTAACTGTGGCCCCTTTCCCTCTCTTTCAGTAGTGAATACTGAGCAAAAATAATTATTAAGATGATCTGCTATTACAGACTTCTGATTACTAATGCATACCTTCCAACATGACCCCTCCCACCTCCTCCGCTACCTCTCTACTTCTGCCTGTTCCCATCTTGCCCACCTTCTCAATCTCTCCCTCTCATCAGGCACTGTCCCCTCTGCCTTCAAGCATGCTCTTGTCTCCCCTATTCTTAAAAAAACCTACCCTTGATCCAAACGCTCTCTCCAACTATCGACCCATCTCTCTCCTCCCTTTTGCCTCCAAACTTCTTGAGCGTATTGTTTATAATCGCCTCACTGCCTTTCTTTCCTCTCACTCACTGCTTGACCCATTCCAGTCTGTTTTCCGTTCTCTCCACTCCACTGAAACTGCCCTCACAAAAGTCTGCAATGACCTCCATGCAGCCAAATCTAAGGGCCACTACTCTCTGCTTATTCTTCTTGACCTCTCTGCTGCTTTTGACACTGTGGACCACCCTCTGCTTCTGAAAATCCTTCACTCTCTTGGTCTGCTTGATACTGCCCTCTCCTGGCTGTCCTCCTACCTCCCTGATTGTTCCTTCTCTGTCTCCTCTCATGATGCTACATCCCCCCCACTTCCACTAACTGTTGGTGTCCCCCAAGGCTCTGTTCTTGGTCCTCTCCTTTTCTCTCTCTATACGTCCTCTTTAGGTGTACTCATTAGTTCTTTTAACTTCCAATACCACCTCTATGCTGATGACACTCAAATCTACCTTTCCTCCCCTGATCTCTCCACGGCTCTCCTCACTCGTACCTCCAACTGTCTTTCTGCTATCTCTTCCTGGAGGTCCCAGTGCTTTCTTAAACTCAACATGTCTAAGACTGAGCTGATCATCTTCCCACCCTCCCGCACAACCTCACCTTCCACAATCTCATTATCCATTGATGGCACGACTATCTCCTCTAGCCCCCAAGTACGCTGTCTTGGCGTAATCCTTGACTCCACCCTCTCCTTCAAACCACACATTCAGCACCTCTCAAAAACCTGTCATTTTCATCTCAAAAACATTTCCAGGATCAGACCTTTTCTCACCCAGGATGCCACTAAGATCATTATTCACTCGCTGATTATTTCCAGACTGGACTACTGTAATCTCCTCCTAACTGGCCTCCCTGACATTTACCTCTCTCCACTCCAATCTATCCTCAATGCTGCAGCTCGGCTCATCTTCCTCACCAAACGCACTACATCCACCTCCCCTCTCCTACAAGCCCTTCCCTTCCCTTTCAGAATCCAATTCAAACTTCTCACACTCACTTACAAAGCACTCACCCACTCCTCTCCCATTTACATCTCTGACCTTATCTCCCTTTACTCTTCCACCCGTCCTCTTCGCTCTGCTAATGCATGTTGACTCTCCTGACTTCTGATTACTTCCTCCCACTCCTATCTCCAAGATTTTTCATGATCTGCTCCCTTTCTCTGGAATTCCCTACATCTCCCCCTCAGACTCTCCACTTCTCTACAAAACTTCAAACGGGCTCTTAAGACCCTCTTCTTTACCAAACCCAGCCAAATCTCATCCAGACCCTCTGTTCCACGCTCTCTATGTACCCTGTCTGTGTCACCCCTGTCTGTCTACCCCTTCCCTTTAGAATGTAAGCTCTCACGAGTAGGGTCCTCTTCCTTCATGTGCTTATCCTTTTCTTACTTTTGTGCTTATCCTTTTCTTACTTTAATAATCCTCAACTGTCCAAATCCTGCAGTTTTTTGGCCACCTTGAAACTTATCTCTCTGTCGTTTACTGGTGTAGTTATGCTTAGTTACCCTGTACTTGTCCTATATTGTCTTCAACTGTAAGTCACTGTTTTCCTGTTTTGATTATGTGTAATTGGGCGCTGCGGTACCCTTGTGGCTCCATATAAATAAAGGATAATAATAATAATAATAATAATAATAATAGTAATAATGTCAAAATGCTCTGCTCCTGGACTTCCCTCCTAAGTTGTGATTGCTGTCACCTGTGTTGAACTACAGTAGTTAATTGATAAGAAAGGTGTTTCACCACAGGTGAAGGTAATCATAGAGTAAGAGAAAACCAGGAACAAAGCATTCTGTCCCTTCTGGAAAGGGTAGCTAAAGCAACAGTACCTGGTGAATTACATTTGTGCTGCTCAGTGTGCATCTGCTTTGCTGTGTTGTATTAACATGTTTAGTGTTTTTAGGTACATAAATGTGTGTGGTATATGAACGTGTGTTTCACTCAGTGCCTCTGTGAAGAAAGAAAACTTCAATTAGAAAAGTGTTCTTGTACCTATAACTAAAATTGCATAGTGTTTGTAATCAAATGAAGACTGTTCTGTTCTCCTTTGATCTTCAGGATGTACTATAATGAGGAGCTGGATAAATCAGACAAGTTCTATCAGAGCCTCCCACGTCCTCTGCGTCTTGGTTTCGCCCTCTACAACACCATTGTGTCAAAGTCTGAAATGCTTTGTTACTTTGTCATTATTCTCAATCAAATGGTGTCTGCATCCATACTCTCCTTGATTCTACCAATCCTCATCTTTCTCTGGGCCATGCTATCTGTACCTAGGCCTACCAAACGCTTCTGGATGACCGCCATAATCTACACTGAGGTATGTGCCGGGCAAATCAGTCACAGAACTAGCCATATACTGTAACTACATACAAAATGTGATTTTTATTGAATGAATGAGATTAGAATGTGACATATAATCCATTCTTTGTATACAGGTAAGCTGGTTAAAGTCCATGTAGTCCTCACTGGCATCTTTGCTATGTCCAGCCACAAAATATAGTCAGTGATGATCCAAGGCAATACCATGGCACAGCAGATAGCCACGCCACCTATAAAAGTACTCAGGCATTTCAACCAATTTGTAACATTTAGAAAAAGTAAGCGGGGATGACCAGGTGGCTTTTTTATATATATATATATATATATATATATATATATATATATATTTTTTTTTTTATATATATATCTATATATCTATATATATATTATAGAAATGTATAATGCATCCATTTTGCTTGAGCAAATGTGCCTGCGTAATTACGTTTTGTGTTGTTACTTATCTATACCACTTCATTCCTCCTTTTTACTGTAAGTTTGCCTGCTATTGGCTTTATTTAGTTTCCTCTATTATATTTCAAATATCTAGATTACCGTGGTCATCAAGTATTCTTTCCAGTTTGGTTTCTTCCCATGGACATCCACAGTATATCGGAGTATGAATGCAGATAAACCATTTCGGCTCCCTAACATAATTGGCATCGAAAAGAAAGATGGCTATGTACACTTTGACCTAATCCAGCTTCTTGCTCTGTTTTTACACAGGTCTATCCTAAAAGTAAGTTTTGCACATTTAAGGCAAACCTGAAAAAGAGGCACAAAAAAGCATTGCATGATATAAATCAAGCTTGGGTAACCAGTGCCAGTGGCTTCACTTGCCCTGCCTACCTTAAGCTGACCTGGAATGCCGAGTTTTGTGAGGCCGCTACATTTGGAGAGAAGTATGGTTGCATAATTTTGTGGTCAGCTGTTGCAAATAGTAATAATACATCTCCTGTGTAGTGTCATGGGCTGTGGGATAACAAGGAAGTCTGTCTACCAGAGTCCAAAAAGAAAAAGAAGACTAGGCGTCAGAAAAAACGAGGGAGTAAGGGAGAAGATGACACAGACTCCAGGCTCGGACCATGGAATCTATTTAAAAATCAGAACCCTTCGAAGAATGTATTTAGAAAAAGGAGAACTTCACAAAAACCAGTGATTGAAGGTACTACAATACATATTAAACTAATACATTATGTGTCAACCCCCATTAGGGCTTCAAGTAAGTGGATATATTATTAACAGATATTAAAAAAGAATACTTACTCTACAAAAAACAAATTTACTCCTGTGTCAGAGAACATAGTTTTTCAAAAAACATTCTACGTATTCCTGCTGTTCTAGAGGAATCCGGTGACCATTATAATTTTACGTTGGTAGAGAAAGCAGTAAGAAAAATAATCAGATTAATAAAAATAAATAAGGAATGAAAAAAATTTTTTTTTCATTTATTAAATCACTAACCAAGTAAAAAAATATATTATAGATGATATATTTATAGTCTAAAATGTGTCCAATATATATATTTTTAAATGCTACAAACATCATACCTGTGCTGTCTAGCAGGATGTAGGGAATATAAAGTTGAAAACCCTTTTAGTTGCTTTTTACTTAATAAACTGAATATTTGAAATGTTAGACATATTGGTTTTCTTGTGCATTTTTTACACATACAGTATACAGTGTTTCTGGCTGAGACGTGAAAGGACCCCCTTCCAAATTCCTGTATTACTTCTTTGCATAAGTCGCTTTGTCTCACTGTGTCCCCATCACTAAAACTAGGTTGTAAGCTTGACTAAGCATGGAAGCTGTCTGAGAACTGTGCATATGTACATTATGTATAAATAGCAATATATTGTAGCAATATAAATAACAAGCATTGGCAGTGCTGTGCGATATGGTTCACTCAGCATATGGATGAGTTTAGGTGCATTGGGGCAGATGTATGAAGCATGGAGTAGTGATAAAGCAGTGATAAGTACAAGGCGATAACACACCAGCCAATCAGCTCCAATATGTCAATTTACATAGCACTGCTTTATCACTTCTCAAGGCTTAATACATCTGCCCCATTGATCCTTACAGTCATCTCTCCATTCTGTTCAGGGCCATCTTAACATACGGGCTCACCTGGCAGCTGTCCAGGCACCTATGATTCTAGGTGCCTTCGTGCAGGTCAGGTTGGGCCAGGGGCATTTGCCCCCCAGGCTGGTGCCTATGGAGCTTCGTGGGAGGCATATATAGAATGCTGCCTGGCCACTCTGATTGTGAATTACATACAATCAGAGTGGCTAGGCAGCATTCTCTACTTGCCTCCCAGCCTGCAGCCAGACAGTAAATGGCTGTCAGCATGCTGATTGGTGAATGGCTGAAGCAATCCACTAATAAGTGTGCTGACATCCATTCACTGTATTGAAGTGTGTAGAGAGATGGAGCGGGACTGCAGCAGGGCTAATGGCATTATTCAGGTTTGTAAGCAAACCAAAAAAGCACACATCTTGAAAAAAACATGTTGCATTGCAGGTGGGGCAGATATATCATGTGCAGAGAGATTTAGGTTTGGGTGGGGTGTGGTCAAACTGAAATACAACTTGCGGTATAAAAATTAAGCAGCCAGTATTTACCATGCACAGAAACAATATAACCCACCCAAATCTAAATCTCTTTGCAAATGTTACATCTGACCCACCTGCAGTGCAACATGGTTTTGCCCAGTTGCTTGCTTTTTTTGGTTTGCTTACAAACCTGAATAATGCCCTTAGCCCTGCTGCAGGATAGAACTTGTAAAATGAAATATGAAGAGGTCTTTTAGATATTTAATAAATAAATAAATAAATAAATAAATAGATATTTACTGTAACTGTAAATCCCAAAATGTCACTAAAAACCATTGGAAAAAAAAAATGACACGCCTGTATTGGTATTATTTTTTTTCATCCAATTCTGGTACACTGTGGCAAGGGTTGTAAGGGGAGGTCCAGCAATAGGCACATAATTTGAATTCTGCAAAAATTCAAAAAGCTCCTCCTCTTCTATATCCCTCTCCATCAGCTGCCCTTTTTAGTAAGGACACTTCTGCTCAATCTGCCTAGGGCAGCTTCCTTCATTTTTTATAATAGTGGAAGTTCGGTCACTCCAATCTGGTGCACAGCATCTATTCACCACTGTCCTGAAGCACAGCAGCACGTGTGAGGGCGGCCTCCCAATCCCCCAAAGGCCTGAAGGTGGGACAGCAGGACAGTGTCAAAAACGGAGATCTTTCCAAAACCGAGACAGTTGGGAGGTATGCTTATTTCAGTGTTGAGGTTCCAATTGTGCTCAACAGTCCATAGGTTCCAGTCACTACCTATCTGCCTGAGGAGTTCAAGATGACTGCTGCCTGACTGTTGCCCAATCCGGACTTCCTTCTGAGTGTGTCCTGCCGAGGCCATCTAAGACTCCTGCCCAGAGCCGGCCGTAACCAATATGATGCTCTAGACAAGATTTTGGCAGGTGCTCCCTAACACCGCCACTAGTTCCGCCTCTGACCCTGCACCCCTTTCTCATCACCATCACCCCTCACCCATAGCAGTCCTTATTATGGTGTTTCTACCCCCTACATTTAAAATAGGAACAGTGCACATATTCAGCGCACAGTCCAAAAAGGGGAGAGTTTTTGCTGGCAAGGGGCATGGCCACACAATAGTACCTCCAATTCAAATGATGCCACACAGTAGTGCAACTTTATTTACATTTTATCATGTGATAGTGTCCCTAAGTCATGTTACATCACAGAGTAGTACTACTATAAATTATATACATTACTCCTCACATTACATCACACTGAATTGCTCCTTATTCAACTTACACCACACCATATTGCTCTTTATTCACATTAGACCATACAGTAGTGCCTTTTCTATACATTATGCCACACAGTAGAGCACCTTATACACATAATGCCACACATTAGTAATGCATTTATACACATAATACCACACAGTAATGCCCCTTACACATATGACACACATTATTAATGCACCTTACACATTATGCCAACCTTTATAATGCCCTTATACACATAATGTCCCTTACACATATGGCCCACATTATTAATGCCCTTATACACATAATGACACACATAGTGCCCCTTACACATTTGCTACACATTATTAATGCATTTATATATGACACGCATAATGCCTCTTATGCCAAACACTATTGCACAATTAACCCACTCACACACAGCACTCACACGGCCGCTAACACTGTGACCTCTGCCTCTGCTTGGAAAAAGATGTGTCCTCATAAATCTTAATAAACCTCAATGCGCCATGCAGCAGGAGATGGCTGGTGTAAATCAGCTGGCAGCTCTGCTAACGTCGGGCACCATTTTTTTAAATGAAAATGTGTCATATTTGAATTGCTATGTGACTAGGATGCACAAGCAGCTTCTGCTGAATAAAATGATATGTGGCATGCCTATATACTGTGTGCGACTGTGGCTGTATATGCATACGAAATGCTACACACAGAAAATAGGCATGCCGCATATCATTTTAATCAGCAGAAGCATTGGCATGAGGACCCACACCCCCACCCCTCAAAAAATTTAGGTAGAATGCAACTCTGGCTACCTTATGGGAGGTTGACAGAGAATCCAAAAGAACATTGCATTCCCATTTGTTTGAAAGTTATGCCCTCTCTGAGCTATGTAAACCACTGTGAAGCCCCTTCCCAGAAGGTCTTCCTGAAAACAAGATGAAAAATCTAGCACTGTTAGAGACCATTCATTCTTTAGTCCTATTGTGGGTGTTCCTTTCAGTCCCATAGTAGCAGAAAAGGTTGGGATTCTATTCAGATTTATTGTCCAGAAAGCAGACAAACCGCTGTTTGAATCTATTTGAATCTGAACACCCATATTTGTCTGGACAGGTTCAAGATGAAATTCCTGAAACTGGTGATAGCATTCCCGGCCTCCACATATACCTTCTGCTGCTGTCTTGACCAAGTATTGCATTTTTGGATTCTGTAGAAATGACGTTTCTAAGCTGGAAGACTGCTTTTCTGTTGCCAATTTATAGGACATGAATAGTCTGAGCTAGGGACTCTCTCTTGCAGATAAGATTCCCTTTCAATCAGAAGTTGTATCAAAACCCATCCTGCCTCTTCCCTTATGTACTGGTGCTCAGGTAGAAGACTAGGGGGTATAGAGGGGGAGTATCCAGGATTTATAGCTGGGCCGATTTTAAGAAATTATTAGCTTATAGTCACCATTATACCCATGATTCCAGTATTGAGAAACAAATTTAAAGTAAGTACAAAAATGCCTTTATTTCCATTTTTAGATTTTTTTTTAATTTGTTTTGTGTGTTATTGTCTCTTCTCTTAAGCTTAGTTAATTAATAACTGAGTTTTCATGATATAAGAGCTATATGAAGGGGAGGATCTTTATAATTGTGCAGAATTCAAAGTAAGCACCTCACTCCTGCACCACCCTCTAAACCCCATGGTCACAGTGTCCCTCGGTGGACTCTGTGCAATCGATTTAATGTACAGTATGTCCTGTCTTTGTTTGTCTGTTAGGTACCCCACAAAAGAAAGACACGAAGAGGAGGTGGAATTGTTTCAAACATAATCCCAAAAAGAAACGCCAGTCAATGAAGGAGAGACTAAAGCAGCAGTGGATCAAACTGAAGAAACTGGTGGTGAAAATGTAACATTACATAATTGTGTATATAGGGACAACCCAGCCATGTAACCAGGGGGTCTATTCGTGAAGCAGTGAAAAGAGTGGAGAAGTTAGCCAGTGGAAAAGTTGCCCATGGCAACAAATCAGTGTTGAGGTGACATTTATAAAGTTAATTCTATAAAATTATACAGAGCAGCTGATTGGTTGCCATGGGCAACTTCTCCACTGGCTCACTTCTCCGTACTTTTCACAGCTTCATAAATATAGCCCCAGATCTCTTTGCTGTTCTTAGTTTCTCAAAAACGTTTGCTCAATTTTCTTGGCTTGTAAACAAATTGTACTGTATCTTCCTTTTATTTTCCAGTGCTCTTCAGATCTACCTGCCAATTAGGCAGTTCTTCTATGATATCATACACCCTGAGTACAGTCCTGTCTGTGATGTCTATGCCCTTATGTTTCTGGTCGATGTTATCAATTTTATTATTGTCATCTTTGGATATTGGGCATTTGGGGTAAGGATTTACTGTCCAAGGTTAGAAGATCCTTCTAAATGCTTCTGATCAAATGTTTATATATAATAAATTGTTAAAGATTCTGTCCATGAGTCTAGACCTTGAATATCAGCAATTGTTGCCCACAGAAACATTCTGCTGCTGCAGATATCACTGAGTCGCTGTCTGAGGACCAGGTACCTGAGGCCTTTCTAGTTATGCTTCTCCTGCAGTTTGGCACCATGATTGTTGACAGAGCCATCTATTTGCGAAAGACAATGTTCGGAAAGTGTGTTTTCCAGGTCGTTCTTGTGTTTGGAATTCATTTTTGGATGTTTTTTATCTTACCCGGAGTTACTGAAAGGTACAGTACCCAGCATTTCAATATGAGGCACAAAACCTCCGTGTTCATTTAAAAAGATGATGTTCTTTTTCTCTAACGTCCTAAGTGGATGCTGGGGACTCCGTAAGGACCATGGGGAATAGCGGCTCCGCAGGAGACTGGGCACATCTAAAGAAAGCTTTAGGACTATCTGGTGTGCACTGGCTCCTCCCCCTATGACCCTCCTCCAAGCCTCAGTTAGATCTCTGTGCCCGAACGAGAAGGGTGCACACTAGGGGCTCTCCTGAGCTTCTTAGTGAAAGTTTTAGTTTAGGTTTTTTATTTTCAGTGAGACCTGCTGGCAACAGGCTCACTGCATCGAGGGACTAAGGGGAGAAGAAGCGAACTCACCTGCGTGCAGAGTGGATTGGGCTTCTTAGGCTACTGGACATTAGCTCCAGAGGGACGATCACAGGCCCAGCTTGGATGGGTCCCAGAGCCGCGCCGCCGGCCCCCTTACAGAGCCAGAAGGCAGAAGAGGTCCGGAAAATCGGCGGCAGAAGACGTCCTGTCTTCAACAAGGTAGCGCACAGCACTGCAGCTGTGCGCCATTGCTCTCAGCACACTTCACACTCCGGTCACTGAGGGTGCAAGGCGCTGGGGGGGGGGGCGCCCTGAGACGCAATAAAAACACCTTGGATGGCAAAAAATGCATCACATATAGCTCCTGGGCTATATGGATGAATTTAACCCCTGCCAGAATACATAGAAAAACGGGAGATAAGGCCGCCGATAAGGGGGCGGAGCCTATCTCCTCAGCACACTGGCGCCATTTTCCCTCACAGCTCCGTTGGAGGGAAGCTCCCTGGCTCTCCCCTGCAGTCACTACACTACAGAAAGGGTTAAAAAAGAGAGGGGGGCACAAATTAGGCGCAGTATTAACTATACAGCAGCTATAAGGGGAAAAACACTTATATAAGGTTATCCCTGTATATATATAGCGCTCTGGTGTGTGCTGGCAAACTCTCCCTCTGCCTCCCCAAAGGGCTAGTGGGGTCCTGTCCTCTATCAGAGCATTCCCTGTGTGTGTGCTGTATGTCGGTACTTTTGTGTCGACATGTATAAGGAGAAAAATGATGTGGAGACGGAGCAGATTGCCTGTAATAGTGATGTCACCCCCTAGGGGGTCGACACCTGAGTGGATGAACTGTTGGAAGGAATTACGTGACAGTGTCAGCTCTGTATAAAAGACAGTGGTTGACATGAGACAGCCGGCTACTCAGCTTGTGCCTGTCCAGACGTCTCATAGGCCGTCAGGGGCTCTAAAGCGCCCGTTACCTCAGATGGCAGATATAGACGCCGACACGGATACTGACTCCAGTGTCGACGGTGAAGAGACGAATGTGACTTCCAGTAGGGCCACACGTTACATGATTGAGGCAATGAAAAATGTTTTACACATTTCTGATAATACGAGTACCACCAAAAAGGGGTATTATGTTCGGTGAGGAAAAACTACCTGTAGTTTTCCTGAATCTGAGAAATTAAATGAGGTGTGTGATGATGCGTGGTTTTCCCCCGATAACAACTGATAATTTCTAAAATGTTATTGGCATTATATCCTTTCCCGCCAGAGGTTAGGGTGCGTTGGGAAACACCCCCTAGGGTGGATAAAGCGCTCACACGCTTGTAAGGGCTCTACCTTCGCCTGAGATGGCCGCCCTTAAGGATCCTGCTGATAGAAAGCAGGAGGGTATCCTAAAAGGTATTTACACACATACTGGTGTTATACTGCGACCAGCAATCGCCTCAGCCTGGATGTGCAGTGCTGGGTTGGCGTGGTCGGATTCCCTGACTGAAAATATTGATACCCTAGATAGGGACAGTATATTTTTGCCTATAGAGCATTTAAAAGATGCATTTCTATATATGCGTGATGCACAGCGGAATATTTGCCGACTGGCATCAAGTCTAAGCGCGTTGTACATTTCTACCAGTAGAGGGTTATGGACACGTCAGTGGTCAGGTGATGCGTATTCCAAACGGCATTTGGAAGTATTGCTTTATTAAGGGGAGGAGTTATTTGGGGTCGGTCTTTCAGACCTGGTGGCCACGGCAACAGCTGGGAATTCCACGTTTGTACCCCAGGTCGCCTCTCAACATGAGAAGACGCCGTATTATCAGGCGCAGTCTTTTCGTGGACAAGCGGGCAAATGGTTCCTCATTTCTGCCCCGTGACAGAGGGAGAGGAAAAAGGCTGCAGAAATCAGCCAGTTCCCAGGAACAGAAACCCTCTCCCGCCTCTGCCAAGCCCTCAGTATACGCTGGGGCTTTACAAGCAGAATCAGGCACGGTGGGGGGCCCGTCTCAATGAATTTCAGCGCGTAGTGGGCTCACTCGCAAGTAGACCCCTGGATCCTTCAGGTGATATCTCAGGGGTACAAATTAGAATTCGAGACGTCTCCCCCTCGCCGTTTCCTAAAGTCGGCTTTACCGATGTCTCCTTCTGAAAGGGAGACAGTTTTGGAAGCCATTCACAAGCTGTATTCCCAGCAGGTGATAATCAAGATACCCCTCCTGCAACAGGGAACGGGGTATTATGCCACACTGTTGTGGTACCGAAGCCGGACGGCTCGGTGAGACCGATTCTAAATCTAAAATCTTTGAACACTTACATACAGAGGTTCAAATTCAAGATTGAGTCACTCAGAGCAGTGATTGTGAACCTGGAAGAAGGGGACTACATGATGTCTCGGGACATCAAGGATGCTTACCTTCATGTCAAAATTTACCCTTCTCACCAAGGGTACCTCAGGTTTATGGTACATAACTGTCACTATCAGTTCAGACGCTGCCGTATGGATGGTCCACGGCACCCCGGGTCTTTACCAAGGTAATGGCCGAAATGATGATATTCCTTCGAAGGAAGTGAATTTTAGTTATCCCTTACTTGGACAATTCCCTGATAAGGGTAAGATCCAGGGAACAGTTGGAGGTCGGTGTAGCACTATCTCAGGTAGTGTTGCGGCAGCACGATTGGATTCTCAATATTCCAAAATCGCACCTGGTTCCGACGACGTGTCTTCTGTTCCTAGGGATGATCCTGGACACAGTCCAGAAAAAGGTGTTTCTCCCGGAGGAGAAAGCCAGGGAGTTATCCGAGCTAGTCAGGAACCTCCTAAAACCGAGCCAAATCTCAGTGCATCAATGCACAAGGGTTCTGGGTAAAATGGTGGCTTCCTACGAAGCAATCCCATTCGGCAGATTCCACGCAAGAACTTTCCAGTGGGACCTGCTGGACAAATGGTCCGGGTCGCATCTTCAGATGCATCAGCGGATAACCCTGTCACCAAGGACAAGGGTGTCCCTCCTGTGGTGGTTGCAGAGTGCTCATCTTCTAGAGGGCCGCAGATTAGGCATTCAGGACTGGGTCCTGGTGACCACGGATGCCAGCCTGCGAGGCTGGGGAGCAGTCACTCAGGGAAGGAATATCCAGGGCTTATGGTCAAGCCTGGAGACATCACTTCACATAAATATCCTGAAGCTAAGGGACATTTACAATGCTCTAAGCTTAGCAAGACCTCTTCTTCAAGGTCAGCCGGTGTTGATCCAGTCGGACAACATCACGGCAGTCACCCACGTAAACAGACAGGGTGGCACAAGAAGCAGGAGGGCAATGGCAGAAGCTGCAAGGATTCTTCGCTGGGCGGAAAATCATGTGATAGCACTGTCAGCAGTATTCATTCCGGGAGTGGACAACTGGGAAGCAGACTTCCTCAGCACGACCTCCACCCGGGAGAGTGGGGACTTCACCCAGAAGTCTTCCGCATGATTAAAAACTCGACAGGTATTGCGCCAGGTCCAGGGACCCTCAGGCAATAAGCTGTAGACGCTCTGGTAACACCGTGGGTGTACCAGTCAGGGTATGTGTTCCCTCCTCTGCCTCTCATACCCAAGGTACTGAGATTGATAAGATGGAGAGGAGTAAGCACTATATTCGTGGTTCCGGATTGGCCAAGAAGGACTTGGTAACCGGAACTTCAAGAGATGCTCACGGAGGATCCGTGGCCTCTACCTCTAAGAAGGGACCTGCTCCAGCAAGGACCCTGTCTGTTCCAAGACTTACCGCGGCTGCGTTTGACGGCATGGCGGTTGAACGCCGGATCCTGAAGGAAAAAAGGCATTCCGGATGAAGTCATCCCTATCCTGATCAAAGCCAGGAAGGATGTAACCGCAAAAACATTATCACCGCAATTGGCGAAAATATGTTGCGTGGTGCGAGGCCAGTAAGGCCCGACGGAGGAAATTCAACTGGGTCGATTCCTACATTTCCTGCAAACAGGAGTGTCTATGGGCCTGAAATTGGGGTCCATTAAGGTTCAAATTTCGGCCATGTCAATTTTCTTCCAAAAAGAACTAGCTTCAGTCCCTGAAGTTCAGACGTTTGTAAAAGGGGTACTGCATATACAGCCTCCTTTTGTGCCTCCAGTGGCACTTTGGGATCTCAATGTAGTTTTGGGTTCCAAAAGTCACATTGGTTTGAACCACTTAAATCTGTGGAGTTAAAATATCTCACATGAAAAGTGGTCATGCTGTTGGCCCTGGCCTGGGCCAGGCGCGTGTCAGAATTGGCGGCTTTATCCTGAAAAAGCCCTTATCTGATTTTCCATTCGGACAGGGTGGAATTGAGGACTCGTCCTCAGTTTCTCCCCAAGGTGGTTTCAGCGTTTCACCTGAACCAACCTATTGGTGGTGCCTGCGGCTACTAGGGACTTGGAGGCCTCCAAGTTGCTAGACGTTGTCAGTGCCCTGAAAATATATGTTTCCAGGACGGCTGGAGTCAGGAAATCTGACTCGCTGTTTATCCTGTATGCACCCAACAAGCTGGGTGCTCCTGCTTCTAAGCAGACTATTGCTCGTTGGATTTGTAGTACAATTCAGCTTGCACATTCTGTGGCAGGCCTGCCACAGCCAAAAATCTGTAAATGCCCACTCCACAAGGAAGGTGGGCTCATCTTGGGCGGCTGCCCGAGGGGTCTCGGCTTTACAACTTTGCCGAGCAGCTACTTGGTCAGGAGCAAATACGTTTGTAAAATTCTACAAAATTGATATCCTGGCTGAGGAGGACCTGGAGTTCTCTCATTTGGTGCTGCAGAGTCATCCGCACTCTCCCGCCCGTTTGGGAGCTTTGGTATAATCCCCATGGTCCTTACAAAGTCCCCAGCATCCACTTAGGACGTTAGAGAAAATAAGAATTTACTTACCGATAATTCTATTTCTCATAGTCCGTAGTGGATGCTGGGCGCCCATCCCAAGTGCGGATTGTCTGCAATACTTGTACATAGTTATTGTTACAAAAATCGGGTTATTATTGTTGTGAGCCATCTTTCAGAGGCTCCTCTGTTATCATGCTGTTAACTGGGTTCAGATCACAGGTTATACGGTGTGATTGGTGTGGCTGGTATGAGTCTTACCCGGGATTCAAAATCCTTCCTTATTGTGTACGCTCGTCCGGGCACAGTATCCTAACTGAGGCTTGGAGGAGGGTCATAGGGGGAGGAGCCAGTGCACACCAGATAGTCCTAAAGCTTTCTTTAGATGTGCCCAGTCTCCTGCGGAGCCGCTATTCCCCATGGTCCTTACGGAGTCCCCAGCATCCACTACGGACTATGAAAAATAGAATTATCGGTAAGTAAATTCTTATTTTAAAATGATAGGAAAATATCAGCTTGATCATATTTTGTAAATTCTGTTTACTTATTGGTCAACAGACGGCTACCTGGACACATGTGGAAAGTTAGATTGTAGCTACAATATCGCAATGCTTTTGCATCATGGACGGCTTCCATGTAATGACCCCCATACATCAGCGGCTGTCATTCCTGATTCCCTGATCAGACTGTACCGCTGACCAGATCCACCGATTATTGGAGATCTCTCAGGGAATCGGGGGAAATGAAAAATGTTAACAAATGCCCTATCCCCCAATCCCGACTGAAAACTATCAGGATCAGGGAATCAGGATATTTAAAAATGTTTAATATTCCCAATTTCCCGACCTGGCCATCCTTGGAGCAGAACATTGAAGCAATTTTTTTCTGTTGCATGGAGGCCATAAGGCAGGAAATTCTTGTGACATCATCAGTGGGTTTCCTGTATGAGAGAGGAGATCTTTCCTTTGTGTTCTGGTATAGGTTTGGTTGTTTAGGACATCCTAACCTATATATTTGCACACTGCCACATTCCCTCCAAAAGTACTTGTTACATTTTTTTTATTATAATAATAATAATAATAATAATAATTATTATTATTATTATTATTATTATTACTACTACCACAGTCAAAACACAGATGAAACCTAAAAAACAAAACATATATCTGGTAAACATTAGAAGTTGCAGAATATGTAAGTTATGTATTGTCCATAGTTGTCACTAATGGGAAAATAATAATAATAATAATAATAATAATAATAATAATTGTGTTTATATAGTACTTTTCTCCAATGGGAAGGCATTTCCCATTTGCAGAGAATACTAATGCCATGGACCGTAATGGAATGCCCAGTAGTATGAACAGCATGAAATAGTGCCCAGTAATGCAGAGCAGTAATAATGCTTAGTATTATGCCTGGTAAATTGCACGGCATTATCAATATACAGCATGAGCATTACTATGTACAATGGAAATAACATTATGGCCAGAATTAGCCTTAAGGTGCATACACACTGTGCAATATTTTAGTCAATATCCCTCATTTTCCTCCTTCTGAGCGATATTGAATAAAATATTGCACAGTGTGTATGCTGCAAACGATGGCCGATGCATTCACGACCCCATCTGTTGCCTGTGCATGCAGCTCAATTTTGGCTGTTTCAGCCAAAACGGCATGGTAGGGCCGGCGGCAGGGTGACGTCACTGAGCCATATCGTGTAGCGTATCGTATAGGGTGTACCCACTTTTACTCCTAAGAGTACTCTAGTGGTTTATTCCTACTATGGGTGGCCATTTGAAAGCTGGCACCATGCCCTTACATCACATAGGTGGTAATATAAAGGTAACATGGTATCTGGCAGATATAGACTAATATTGCAAAGAAAACTGTAATATGATGAAGAATTGTAGACAACCTTCAACATATTACAGTAAGGCTGTATTAGAGAAGCTGCAGCAAAATGTTCATTATGACTAATTAACCTAATCATTCCAAGAAATTTCATGTTTGTGCTTAGAGGTAATGTGTGAATTAATGGTAGCTATTAGACTGTGGACAACTGGTTTGTAAAAGCAATATATGGTATCTAGGCTTCCTCAAGGCCATCTCTTTTCTAGTTATTAGGGGGGCTTGATATGTCTCCTGAACAGACTGGAGGGACAAGCAGAGATGGAGAGCATAGAAGACTAGCAAACACCCATGTGAGAGAAGTAGCACATCTTGAACACTACAGGGGCTAAATGTAATAGCCTGTGAGCTGCCATAGGGCGAAACTTTGTGCAAGTCTACCAGTATTATTAAAGTGTTAATCATTTACAAGGCAAAACTAAACTGGTTTTGCACTGTAAATGATTGCCGCTTTAAAAAATAAGGGCAGACTCCCACAAAGTCTTGCACCTCTGGCAGCTTGCAGGCTATTACATTTGGCCCCAGGTATTGGCTGAGAGTGAAAGAGACCTTTACTAAAAGGTAGCGTGTACTATATTCCTGAGTTGAAACTGAGTGACTAATCAGAAAAATCAGAAGCTCTATCTGCAGCAGACAGCAGTAATTTTTGAGGATAAGGCTTCCAATCTTCCCTGAAGGGCATATGAGCCTCAGGCAATAGTGAGCCCAAATAATTAGGAAATGTTTGTGGACACTTTGGGGGTCATTCCGAGTTGATCGCTAGCTGCCGTTGTTCGCAGTGCAGTGATCAGACTAAAAATCGGCATTTCAGCGCATGCGTACGGGCCGTAGTGCGCACGCGCGACGTACTTTCACAGAAAACTATGCAGTTTCACACAAGGTCGAGCGACTCTTTTCCGTCGCTCTGTTGATCGGTGAGTAATTGACAGGAATGGGGCGTTTCTGGGAGGTAACTGACAGTTTTCCGGGAGTGTGCTAAAAAACGCAGGCGTGTCAGGTAAAAACGCGGGAGTGTCTGGGGAAACGGAGGAGTGGCTGGCCGAACGCAGGGCGTGTTTGTGACATCAAAGCAGGAACTAAACAGACTGAAGTGATCGCAAGGTAGGAGTAGGTCTGCAGCTACTCTGAAACTGCAGGAAAAAATGTCTGCACTGTTCTGCTAACCTTTCGGTCGCACTTCTGCTAAGCTTAGATACACTCCCAGAGGGCGGAGGCTTAGCGTTTGCACTGCTGCTAAAAGCAGCTAGCGAGCGATCAACTCGGAATGAGGGCCTTTATCAACTTCTCAGTTGCTAGCATGAGTTGTATTAGTGGAGCTGGTATAGAATATTGCTGAATTAGAGTCTTGATTAACCAATTCAGAGATCTGGTTAATTATAGACTAAGAAGGGGGGCTTTCTTTAGACGGCTCCATGACTCTGTGGTGGCAGTACTAGATTTTAGATTTACCCCGGCGGATTTCTGGGGAGAAGGGAGACAGTTTAGCAGCAGATTCTCAGGTTTCTGTACTTTGTAAGACTGACCAGTAGAGTTCACACAGGTGCACATAGGGCCTGGAGGCTATACCAGTTGTGCCCAGATTTTAGATACATGACACTGAACTAAGGTGCCAGACAGTTGTGCATATGTTTAGGTGGGTACAAGCAGATATAATTAGAGTGTTTTGATGTGTCTGGAATCTCAATGTATGCAGTGTTATGTTGATATTAGACAGCGCTCAACCAAGTTGCCTCCTTGCTTCTCTGCAGTGATGCCACTGCTGCTGAGATCTATTTTCATACACACAACTAAATTATAGACTTGCTGCCCCTGCAGTACTACCAAAACCAAGCCTGGGCAATAAAGTTTTAACTGATTGAGCAGTCATAATGCTGCCTACCGACATAATGATTTTGGTTGATTGGAATGCCCAATCAGGTCTGTCTTTTGTAATGCCACATCTAAAAGAACCAAGGGGTCTATTTACTAAGCCTTGGATGGAGATAAAGTGGATGGAGATAAAGTACCAGCCAGTCAGATCCTAACAGTCATGTTTCATGGACCCCTGTGTGTGTAGTTGTGCACAGACTAGCTGCCTTGGCAGAGAGCGCTGAGGAATTGAGGTAGTGCCCTGAATGGGGGATAGGATGTTCTTATTTTCTGTTCTTTATGCTAGTAACATTAAAGCATTGTTTATTTCTGAAAATCCTAACTGCCATGTCACAGGCTGTGTTTGAAAATGACAGTTAGGAGCTGGTTGGCTGGTACTTTATCTACGTCCACTTTATCTCCGTCCAAGGCTTAGTAAATAGACCACCAAGCCTGTTACAATTGCTGATCTTATTGAATCATCAGATCTAGCTTGAATTACAGAGGCGTAGCTAAACAAAAAATGAAGTGCCTGTCTTGGAAGCTGCAGTCCAGCAGATTACTCTGCTGGACTGCAGATAGGCATTTCATTTTTTGTGTAGATTACTCCATTCAGTGCATCGCTACCCGGAGTTCTTAAGGATTAGGTTTCAGAATACATTTAATTTACTGTCCCTCTGAGATGGAAAGATGTTTCTACAAGAAATTGCAGACACTGTTGCTAGCCTAGTTCTGGAGGTTCAAATATGTTTCTTCCTGGGGGATTTCAGTGCACGGGTGAATGATAAACTTTTATGCTTTGGCCAAGACCTCCTATGCACAATGAATGCTGTGGGTCTCACACAAATTATTCCTTCTGCTACACATAAAAGTGGTCACGCTGTAAGTATCGATAAACCCAGTTAAGTGGTCAGAGCACCACCCCATTTGGTTGTCAGTCACAACACCTCAAAATAGAACTTTGCCCATTGACTGGTAGAGCTGGGAGCAGATGCACACTGAGGTGCAATCCAGCTGTTCAGCTCAGCCACTGATCCACCTGATCAGATCAGCTTGGCCAGCTTCAGATTGCTGGGTGCGTGTTCAGCTTAATATTTTTTACCCTATTAGTAAAACTCTCCCTTCTGCAGAGTCACAGTTGGTCACTGTAGTTAAGACAGAATGGCAAAACATACCGCCTGCTGTCATCCAGGAACTTGTGTGCAGTTTGCCAAGAAGGGTGTCTGCAGTAATCACTGCACATGGCGGACCTACAGAGTACTAATGTCAATAAAATCTCATTGGTGGTCATTCTGAGTTGATCGCAGCCAGCAACTTTTTGCTGCTGCGATCAACTAGACGCCGCCTATGGGGTAGTGTATTTTAGCTTAGCAGGGATGCGATCGCTTGTGCAGCCCTGCTAAGCTAAAAAAATTTCAAGCAAAAAAAAGACTAGGCCTATACCTACTTACCCTGTGCAACGATCTCTGCGATGCTGGATCCAGCTTTGACGTCAGACATCCGCCCTCCGTTCTCCTGGACACACCTGCGTTTTCCTTACCACTCCCCGAAAATGGCAGCCAACAGTCCGGATCCGCCCTGGAACGCCTTCTTCTTGTCAATCTTCTTTTCTTGTCGGTTCTGCGACCGCTTCCTTCACTGGACGCAACGTATCCCGGCGACCCCTGTCGCCAGGCAACGTCGCGCATTGTGGCCGCCAAGCATTCTCGACCCGTTCGCAACGCAGCGATAAACCGCTGCGTTCGAACGGGTCGGAATGACCCCCATTGATCTATTTGCTGTCAGTGTCAAATCACTTGTCTACATAGTGTATTAGTAATGCTGGTTTTGCTGCTTCAAATCAAGGAACCTCTAAAATCTTTGAATGAGCTTTCCAAATAATAATCTAAATAATATAATTTAGCCATGCATAGGTCCTGTATTTCATTTTTATTTAGACTGTTGTAGTATAATCATTCTCTACTCCTTTTGTGTTCTGCAGGAGATTTAATACAAACAGCGTGGCCCAGCTTTGGTACTTTGTGAAATGTGTGTACTTTGGTCTGTCTGCATACCAGATCAAATGTGGCTATCCTAACAGAGTGCTGGGCAACTTCTTAACAAAGAGTTACAACTGCATCAACCTCTTCTTATTCCAGGGGTGAGGAATTTCTTTTAAAGATCCTGTGTTTAAAAATAATGTACTCTTTTGTTTTTACAAAAAATAAAGAAAAATGGTACTTGGTACCTCCTGGCGCAAGTTTTAATGCTCAGTAATTTAAATAACAGTCTGTCTGCAGCTCTCTTAAATTACAGTAGAGGGACCACCACGCCCTCCACAGGTGAACAAGACAAAAGAAAATAACTAAAAAAGCGCTGACAAACTGATCAATGCTAAAAGTCAATTACCTTTATTAAAATATGTAAAATACATAAAAAGACTGTCCCTAGACCACCTTTATTAGCTATATTAATATAGTGATCCTAATGGGTCCCTATCGTTATATCAACAAACAAATATTCCCCACTCGCAACACTAATTAGTGTATTTTGTGGCAGAAAAGAAATATATAATAGACATAAGCAGCAATATTAGTACACTCAATACAGCAGGATGTTTAAATTAGCAACAAAATAGATGGATAATCCTTATAGTAATAACTGTTGCAGTATTTGTTTTCTGCAGCACAAATAGTTACAAGTTCACGAAGTTATCTCCAAATAGTGTAACAAAAGTTCCAATGGCTAGTTGTTGATTTGCCAAGCAGATGGAATTAATATGCATGCAAAATTGAGCTGTATTGCTGTTGTGATTAATAATCTCTATTAGGCATGGCCATGCTTTAAATATCAGTTTTGTTTTTACCGCGACCTCCCTCTGATAAACGGGTTCCAGTCCACTCCCGGCTCTGGTGCTCCACAACCTTGTATCAAGCCTTATCCGGAGTTGTTGACGGTCCCAAAAACAATGAAGGGTACAGCACGGTACAGAGACAGAAGACCAGTGCGGGTCTCGGGTCACAGTCAGTATGAGACACGTTTCCCCGCCTTAGAGCAATTCAGCATCGGCTGCTTCATCAGTCAACTGGAACTGGTTCCAGTCCACTGGAGTGGACTGGAACCCATTTATCAGAGGGAGGTCGCGGTAAAAACAAAACTGATATTTAAAGCATGGCCATGCCTAATAGAGATTATTAATCACAACAGCAATACAGCTCAATTTTGCATGCATATTAATTCCATCTGCTTGGCAAATCAACAACTAGCCATTGGAACTTTTGTTACACTATTTGGAGATAACTCCGTGAACTTGTAACTATTTGTGCTGCAGAAAACAAATACTGCAACAGTTATGACTATAAGGATTATCCATCTATTTTGTTGCTAATTTAAACATCCTGCTGTATTGAGTGTACTAATATTGCTGCTTATGTCTATTATATATTTCTTTTCTGCCACAAAATACACTAATTAGTGTTGCGAGTGGGGAATATTTGTTTGTTGATATAACGATAGGGACCCATTAGGATCACTATATTAATATAGCTAATAAAGGTGGTCTAGGGACAGTCTTTTTATGTATTTTACATATTTTAATAAGGTAATTGACTTTTAGTATTGATCAGTTTGTCAGCGCTTTTTTAGTTTTTTCTTTTGTTTTTAGTAGTAGTCCCAATAGTACAGAAAGTCCAAATACACCTTTTCTGAAATTGTGCCAAAAATGTCCGTTTTGCGCGCTACAGGCTTTTTTTTTAAGCTATGCATCTTATTTTGCATCACTAATATGACAAAAATACAATGCACGGGTACACCAAATGCTGACGCTGGCATTCACGTGCAACTCTGTGGTGAACCTGGGTAAAAGGCAAAAGACAGAGCTCTTATACGAGCAAACCGCACCATGCCTCATGCAACGTATAGTGCCTGGAGCTCTGTAAGCAACTTTGTATGTGGCAATGACACGAATAAGACACAACATTCAGGAATAAATACGAATAGCTACCCTCTGTGGTGCCAATCTTCTTGCACCATATGGCACTAAAACACTAGGTGAATAAGTACATATCTGTATCTTACTAATTCTAGAGCTCAGCCAGACTGGCTGGTCATTTTATCAATATAATTCACTCTACAGTTATGTGAGCAAAGTTAGCTATTAAAGATCTGTGACCATTGGGGGTAATTCCAAGTTGATCACAGCAGGAAATTTTTTAGCAGTTGGGCAAAACCATGTGCCCTGCAGGGGGGGCAGATATAACATTTGCAGAGAGAGTTAGATTTGGGTGTGGTGAGTTCAATCTGCAATCTAAATTGCAGTGTAAAAATAAAGCAGCCAGTATTTACCCTGCACAGAAACAAAATAACCCACCCAAATCTAACTCTCTCTGCAAATGTTATATCTGCCCCGCCCGCAGTGCACATGGTTTTGCCCAACTGCTAAAAAATAGCCTGCTGCGATCAACTTGGAATTACCCCCATTGTTCCTTCTAAACTGAGCAATCTGGTAATTAATATTTAACATATAAATCTTATCCTTGAAGGTAAAACATTGATACACTAATTGCTTTGTAACATAGTTCTTCAGTAAGTAAATAACAAGTTTAAAAAAACAAACAAAAAAAACTTGATTTCCAGTCTCTCATCTAAAGGGCCCCATACACTACAGCGACATGTCTGACCCTCATGTTACATAAGATTTCCCTTGAACCACCCGGCAGCCTCCCGTGCGGCAGGATCACATAAGATACATCATATGCTGTCCTTTTGCATATGATGTATCTTATGTGATCCCATCCATGCCTGCGTGATCCGAGATATCACGAGTGCAGCACTAACGATCTAGGGGCTCCGATCCGATGCTCACGGGACTGCGCATCACATCGGATGTAAAACACATCCGATTTGCCACTTTTCATCCGAGTTAACAGCCCGAAAGTTCGAAATCGGAGGAAATCGGGCATTATCGTTGTAGTGTATGGGGCCCTTTAGAGGGAACAATTTTGGCTTATGAAGTTAATGACTGTTTGCTCTACGTTGAGTTATATGGAAATGATAGTGTTAATAAATGTTAAATGTGCATGATATTCTCTATGCAGCACCTCCAGTAAGCTGAGCAGAGCTAGGTGCATCTTGTCATGCATACTCCTTACCGTAACCTAACATATGGGCGTAAATACACTATTTGTATACACAGCTTTTTAAAGCTACATTTTTGGATACATGCAGCAAATTCTGCATCAGACTCATTGGGCGGGATGTACTAAATGGAAAATGCGGTAAACCCCCTGTTTACCGCATTTTCCTAATGTACTATCCCCCAGCCGCCAGGTCAGCACCGCGGCGGGGTTCACCAGCTTTTGCTGGCGATACCCCATAGAAGTCAATCCGATTGGATCCCTCCCAGCATGCCTCGCACCCGCCCCTCCCAGCATGCCTCGCACCCGCCCCTGTCACCCTGTGCATGCGCAGACCCGCCGCTGTCACCCTGTGCATGCGCAGACTGACTCCCGGAGCTGAACCCAGGAAGACAGGCTGCCGCTGCACATCGCAGGGGACAGCTCTTATCGGAAGAGCTGTCCTCCGCAATGCTGATCGCATATGTAAGTACAGCTGCGATCAGCATCGTGGCGCTGGGCGGCGATGGGCAGCGATTTACATTAGTACATCCCGCCTATTGTGGGTGATTCCGAGTTGTTCGCTCGCTAGCTGCTTTTAGCAGCAGTGCACACGCTAAGCCGCCGCCCTTTGGGTGTGTATCTTAGCATAGCAGAAGTGCGAACTAAAGATTAGCAGAATTGCTGATAGAAATTTCTTAGCAGTTTCTGAGTAGCTCGAGACTTACTCAGCCATTGCGACCAGCTCAGTCCTTTTCGTTCCTGGTTTGACGTCACAAACACACCCAGCGTTTGCCCAACCACTCCCACGTTTCTCCAGCCACTCCTGCGTTTTGCAACTCGAACGCCTGCGTTTTTCTGCACTCCCATAAAACCGCCAGTTTCCGCCCAGAAACACCCACTTCCTGTCAATCACACTACGATCAGCACAGCGATGAAAAAGCTTTGTTATGCCGTGAGTAAAATACCTAACTTTTGTGTAAAATAACTAAACGCATGCGCTCTGCGAACCTTGCGACTAATCGCAGTATAGCGAAAATCTGCAACGAGCAAACAACTCGGAATGACCCCCAGTATCTGTAACCATGGGGAAAAAATAGTCACTGCTTCTTTACTGTAATACATTTCTCCTTTCCATAGCTTCCGCATGGTCCCCTTCCTCACTGAGATGAGGGCTGTGATGGATTGGATATGGACAGACACCACTCTCAGCCTGTCTAGCTGGATATGTGTGGAGGATATATATGCTAATATCTTCATTATGAAGTGCTGGCGGGAGTCAGAGAAGGTACAGATTCTTTATGTATAGCATAAAAACACCTGGCTTATATGAGATATGCTGCAGTGACATAACAATCAAGACTAAAAATAGAAATATGCATTATCAACAGTGGGTAATAAACTGTGCAATCTTAGTCACAGTTACCTACCCTCCCTCATTCTGCAGGAGACTCCCTGAAATAGCCGCAATCTCCCTCACTCCCTGAATAGACTAGCAATCTCCCTGATTGCACCTTATCCCCATTATATAGTTGTTACATTCTTGGGGTAAAAAATAAGAATTTACTCACCGGTAATTCTATTTCTCGTAGTCTGTAGTGGATGCTGGGGACTCCGTCAGGACCATGGGGAATAGCGGCTCCGCAGGAGACAGGGCACAAAATTTAAAAGTTTGACCACTAGGTGGTGTGTACTGGCTCCTCCCCCCATGACCCCCCTCCAAGCCTCAGTCAGGATACTGTGCCCGGACGAGCGTACACAATAAGGAAGGATTTTGAATCCCGGGTAAGACTCATACCAGCCACACCAATCACACCGTACAACTTGTGATCTGAACCCAGTTAACAGTATGATAACGTAGGAGCCTCTGAAAAGATGGCTCACAACAATAAACAACCCGATTTTTTTGTAACAATAACTATGTACAAGTATTGCAGACAATCCGCACTTGGGATGGGCGCCCAGCATCCACTACGGACTACGAGAAATAGAATTACCGGTGAGTAAATTCTTATTTTCTCTGACGTCCTAGTGGATGCTGGGGACTCCGTCAGGACCATGGGGATTATACCAAAGCTCCCAAATGGGCGGGAGAGTGCGGATGACTCTGCAGCACCGAATGAGAGAACTCCAGGTCCTCCTTAGCCAGGGTATCAAATTTGTAGAATTTTACAAACGTGTTCTCCCCTGACCACGTAGCTGCTCGGCAGAGTTGTAATGCCGAGACCCCTCGGGCAGCCGCCCAAGATGAGCCCACCTTCCTTGTGGAGTGGGCATTGACAGATTTAGGCTGTGGCAGGCCTGCCACAGAATGTGCCAGTTGAATTGTGCTACAAATCCAACGAGCAATCGTCTGCTTAGAAGCAGGAGCACCCAGCTTGTTGGGTGCATACAGTATAAACAGCGAGTCAGATTTTCTGACTCCAGCCGTCCTTGAAATATATATTTTCAATGCTCTGACAACGTCCAGCAACTTGGAATCCTCCAAATCGCTAGTAGCCGCAGGCACCACAATAGGCTGGTTCAGGTGAAACGCTGATACCACCTTAGGCAGAAAATGAGGACGCGTCCTCAATTCTGCCCTGTCCGAATGGAAAATCAGATATGGGCTTTTATACGATAAAGCCGCCAATTCCGACACTCTCCTGGCTGAAGCCAGGGCCAGTAGCATGGTTACTTTCCATGTAAGATATTTCAAATCTACCGATTTGAGTGGCTCAAACCAATGGGATTTGAGAAAATCCAAAACTACATTGAGATCCCACGGTGCCACTGGGGGCACAACCGGGGGCTGTATATGTAGTACTCCTTTTACAAAAGTCTGGACTTCAGGAACTGAAGCCAATTCTTTCTGGAAGAAAATCGACAGGGCCGAAATTTGAACCTTAATGGACCCTAATTTGAGGCCCATAGATAATCCTGTTTGCAGGAAATGTAGGAATCGACCCAGTTGAAATTCCTCCGTCGGGGCCTTCCTGGCCTCACACCATGCAACATATTTTCTCCAAATGCGGTGATAATGTTGTGCAGTCACCTCCTTCCTGGCTTTGACCAGGGTAGGGATGACCTCTTCCGGAATGCCTTTTTCCCTTATGATCCAGCGTTTAACCGCCATGCCGTCAAACGCAGCCGCGGTAAGTCTTGGAATAGACACGGTCCCTGCTGAAGCAGATCCCTTCTTAGAGGTAGAGGCCACGGATCTTCCGTGAGCATCTCCTGAAGTTCCGGGTACCAAGTCCTTCTTGGCCAGTCCGGAGCCACTAGTATCGTTCTTACTCCCCTTTGCCGTATAATTCTCAGTACCTTGGGTATGAGAGGCAGAGGAGGAAACACATACACTGACTGGTACACCCATGGTGTTACCAGAGCGTCCACAGCTATTGCCTGAGGGTCTCTTGACCTGGCGCAATACCTGTCCAGTTTTTTGTTGAGGCGGGACGCCATCATGTCCACCATTGGTCTTTCCCAATGGACTACAATCATGTGGAAGACTTCTGGATGAAGTCCCCACTCTCCCGGGTGAAGATCGTGTCTGCTGAGGAAGTCTGCTTCCCAGTTGTCCACTCCCGGGATGAACACTGCTGACAGTGCTATCACATGATTTTCCGCCCAGCGAAGAATCCTTGCAGCCTCTGCCATTGCCCTCCTGCTTCTTGTGCCGCCCTGTCTGTTTACGTGGGCGACTGCCGTGATGTTGTCCGACTGGATCAACACCGGCTGACCCTGAAGCAGAGGGTTTGCCAGGCTTAGAGCATTGTAGATTGCTCTTAGTTCCAGTATATTTATGTGAAGAGACGTTTCCAGGCTTGACCACACGCCCTGGAAGTTTCTTCCTTGTGTGACCGCTCCCCAGCCTCTCAGGCTGGCATCCGTGGTCACTAGGACCCAGTTCTGTATGCCGAATCTGCGGCCCTCTAACAGATGAGCACTCTGCAACCACCATAGCAGAGAGACCCTTGTCCTTGTCGACAATTTTATCCGCTGATGCATCTGCAAATGCGATCCGGACCATTTGTCTAGCAGATCCCACTGAAAAATTCGTGCATGGAATCTGCCGAATGGAATCGCTTCGTAAGAAGCCACCATTTTTCCCAGGACTCTTGTGCATTGATGCACAGACACTGTCCCTGGTTTTAGGAGGTTCCTGACGAGTTCGGATAACTCCCTGGCTTTCTCCTCCGGAAGAAATACCTTTTTCTGAACAGTGTCCAGAATCATCCCTAGGAACAGCAGACGTGTCGTCGGGATCAGTTGGGATTTTGGAAAATTCAGAATCCACCCGTGCTGTTGGAGCACTACTTGAGTTAGTGCTACTCCGACCTCCAGCTGTTCTCTGGATCTTGCCCTTATCAGGAGATCGTCCAAGTAAGGGATAATTAATACGCCTTCTCTTCGAAGAAGGATCATCATTTCGGCCATTACCTTGGTAAAGACCCTGGGTGCCGTGGACAATCCAAACGGCAGCGTCTGAAACTGATAATGACAGTTTTGTACCACGAACCTGAGGTACCCTTGGTGTGAAGGGCAAATTGGGACATGAAGGTAAGCATCCTTGATGTCCAAGGACACCATAAAATCCCCTTCTTCCAGATTCGCTATCACTGCTCTGAGTGACTCCATCTTGAACTTGAATTTTTGTATGTACAGGTTCAGAGATTTCAGATTTAGAATAGGTCTTACCGAGCCGTCCGGCTTCGGTACCACAAATAGCGTGGAGTAATACCCCTTTCCCTGTTGTAGAAGGGGTACCTTGATTATCACCTGCTGAGAATACAGCTTGTGAATGGCTTCCAATACCGTCGCCCTGTCTGAGGGAGACGTTGGCAAAGCAGATTTTAGGAACGGGCGAGGGGGAGACTTCTCGAATTCCAACCTGTAACCCTGAGATACTACCTGCAGGATCCAGGGGTCCACCTGCGAGTGAGCCCACTGTGCGCTGAAATTCTTGAGGCGACCCCCCACCGCCCCTGAGTCCGCTTGTAAGGTCCCAGCGTCATGCTGAGGCCTTTGCAGAAGCCGGGGAGGACTTCTGCTCCTGGGAAGGGGCTGCTTGCTGCAGTCTCTTACCCTTTCCTTTGCCTCGGGGCAAATATGAATGTCATTTTGCTCGCTTGTTCTTATAGGAACGAAAGGACTGCGGCTGAAAAGACTGCGTCTTTTTCTGCTGGGAGGGGACTTGAGGTAAAAAGGTGGACTTCCCGGCTGTTGCCGTGGCTACCAAATCCGATAGACCGACCCCAAATAATTCCTCCCCTTTATACGGCAATACTTCCATATGCCGTTTGGAATCCGCATCGCCTGACCACTGTCGTGTCCATAGACTTCTTCTGGCAGATATGGACATCGCACTTACTCTTGATGCCAGAGTGCAGATATCCCTCTGTGCATCTCGCATATAAAGGAATGCATCCTTTAATTGCTCTATAGTCAATAAAATACTGTCCCTATCCAGGGTATCAATATTTTCAGTCAGGGAATCCGACCAAGCCACTCCAGCACTGCACATCCAGGCTGAGGCGATTGCTGGTCGCAGTATAACACCAGTATGTGTGTATATACTTTTTAGAGTATTTTCCAGCCTCCTATCAGCTGGATCCTTGAGGGCGGCCGTATCAGGAGACGGTAACGCCACTTGTTTGGATAAACGTGTGAGCGCCTTGTCCACCCTAGGGGGTGTTTCCCAGCGCGCCCTAACCTCTGGCGGGAAAGGGTATAACGCCAATAACTTCTTTGAAATTAGCAGTTTTTTATCAGGGGTAACCCACGCTTCATCACACACGTCATTCAATTCCTCTGATTCAGGAAAAACTACAGGTAGTTTTTTCAGACCCCACATAATACCCCTTTTTGTGGTACTTGCAGTATCAGAGATATGCAAAGCCTCCTTCATTGCCGTGATCATATAACGTGTGGCCCTACTGGAAAATACGTTCGTTTCTTCACCGTCGACACTAGATTCGGTGTCTGGGTCTGTGTCGACCGACTGAGGCAAAGGGCGTTTTACAGCCCCTGACGGTGTTTGAGACGCCTGTACAGGTACTAACTGGTTTGCCGGTCGTCTCATGTCGTCAACCGACTTTTGCAGCGTGCTGACATTATCACGTAATTCCATAAACAAAGCCATCCATTCCGGTGTCGACTCCCTAGGGGGTGACATCACCATTACCGGCAATTGCTCCGCCTCCACACCAACATCGTCCTCATACATGTCGACACACACGTACCGACACACAGCAGACACACAGGGAATGCTCTGATAGAAGACAGGACCCCACTAGCCCTTTGGGGAGACAGAGGGAGAGTTTGCCAGCACACACCAAAGCGCTATAATTATATAGGAACAACCTTATATAAGTGTTGTTTCCTTATAGCTGCTTAAATATATATAATATCGCCAAAAAATGCCCCCCCTCTCTGTTTTTTACCCTGTTTCTGTAGTGCAGTGCAGGGGAGAGCCTGGGAGCCTTCCTAGCAGCGGAGCTGTGTAGGAAAATGGCGCTGTGTGCTGAGGAGATAGGCCCCGCCCCCTATTCCGGCGGGCTCTTCTCCCGGTTTTTCTGAGACCTGGCAGGGGTGAAATACATCCATATAGCCTCATGGACTATATGTGATGTATTCTTTTTAGCCAGAAAGGTATTAACATTGCTGCCCAGGGCGCCCCCCCCAGCGCCCTGCACCCTCAGTGACCGCCGGTGTGAAGTGTGCCTGAGTGCAATGGCGCACAGCTGCAGTGCTGTGCGCTACCTCATGAAGACTGAAAAGCCTTCAGCCGCCGGTTTCTGGACCTCTTCTTACTTCGGCATCTGCAAGGGGGTCGGCGGCGCGGCTCCGGTGACCCATCCAGGCTGTACCTGTGATCGTCCCTCTGGAGCTAGTGTCCAGTAGCCTAAGAAGCAAATCCATCCTGCACGCAGGTGAGTTCACTTCTTCTCCCCTAGGTCCCTCGTTGCAGTGAGCCTGTTGCCAGCAGGACTCACTGAAAATAATAAAACTATCAAAACTTTTACTCTAAGCAGCTCTTTATGAGAGCCACCTAGATTGCATCCTGCTCGGACGGGCACAAAAACCTAACTGAGGCTTGGAGGGGGGTCATGGGGGGAGGAGCCAGTACACACCACCTACTGGTCAAACTTTTAAATTTTGTGCCCTGTCTCCTGCGGAGCCGCTATTCCCCATGGTCCTGACGGAGTCCCCAGCATCCACTAGGACGTCAGAGAAAAAGAAATCAGAGATACATACATTCAAATGAGATCATCAGTTCAATTTCCCTGCATTGGTTATAAAGTACAATGATCCCTATGGCTACATGCATATTAAATAAGGTTTCTCGTGGCCACTTACAGTATATGGAAGCTCTTCTAAAACACAATACACAAACAAATCCTGAAAAATATCAGTGTCTTTTCTTCAACAAGTAGATATTATAAACGCTGGGACTCATTTACATTTGAATGTAAGTAATTTTCATGACATGCCCCTCAGTTATAGCAGTGCTCGTCCGCGCTAATAGATGTTACATTCACAATCTCCCTGAAATGCTTTTTCAAAAGTAGGCAAGTATGATCTTAGTGTATGTGCACACTGGGCAGCTGCCCAGGGCCACACAATTCTATGTGCATCCGAGCAGGAGAGGGTGGTGGTCACACAATCATAGTGGTGAGGAAGCATTTTCTACCTGCTTCCCAGCCTGCCTCCAGACATTAAATGGCTATCAGCATACTGATTGGTACAGTAGATGGCTAGAGTTATCCACCATTCAGAGTGCTGAGTTGCTGACAGCTATTCACTTTATGGAAGCATATGGAGAGATCGGGCAGGACCGCAGGAGAGGAATGTGTTTTTTTTTTATAAATTGGTTCCTGTGAATGGGTGGGTAGGAGCCCCAGTGCATTGCTTTGCCCAAGGCCTACAATGCTGTTAAGACAGCTCTGGTAATAGAAAGTGTTTCTCCTTTTGCAATAGGGTTACACAGATGGTGGGTAAGCTTCCACCTTCTAGGTAGCAGGGCAAAACAAAAAAATGTTCCTACAACCACAGCTCCTCTCCGGTGTGTTTAGTGCCTGTAAAAGGGTGAGCATTTAGCTCCTTACATTTTAAGCTGTTCTCAGAGCATGATAGGGTGGGGGGATGTATTTCACAGTTAGATGGTGACTGGTTGGTATTTTATCTTTCTCCACTTTATCTCTCTCCATGGCTTGATATATTTTCCCTAGTGGAACAAAGTAAAGCATTCTGCTGGAGTTATGGACGATTCTGATTTTCAGGAAAATGATGGTTCCCGTCTGCTTGTACACAGGTGCAGCAATCTCCATGGGTTCACTATCAGTTACTACAGGAGCCAATGTCTCTCTATCCATTTTACACTCATCTGCTTGTGATTATCCGCATCCAGATGTATTGTTCCTTTCCATTCCCAGACTTAATAACCTCTTTGCTTTCTAGTTTCTCTCCTGCCACCAATTAGCCTAAAGCAGACATACTTAAAGTAGTCAGAGTTCTACAAATGTTCTAAAGTAAACCCTAATCTCTGTCGACTGCTGCATGCTTGTAGTGTGAATAAATTAATGAATTACTCTTTTTAAGAAAAAGAATGAAGTCGAGGAGCCAGTGAGGGATTCTGCCTCAGAGCACCTGAAGCAATTGTCAAAGCCTACAGAGTCTATTATCACAAAGGTCTGGGTCCTGAATGTGTAGGACATTGGAAAAAAGTGTAAAATAGGTATATTTCTCATACGTCCTAGAGGATGCTGGGGTCCACTTCAGTACCATGGGGTATAGACGATTCCGCAGGAGCCATGGGCACTTTAAGACTTTTCAAGGGTGTGAACCGGCTCCTCCATCTATGCCCCTCCTCCAGACCTCAGTTTTAGAAATGTGCCCAGGCAGACTGGATGCACTCCAAGGGATCTCTACTGAGTTTCTCTGAAAAGACTTATGTTAGGTTTTTTATTTTCAGGGAGAACTGCTGGCAACAGTCTCCCTGCTTCGTGGGACTGAGGGGGCAGAAGTAGGAACCAACTTCCTAAAGAGTTTCATGGCTCTGCTTCTGGCTGACAGGACACCATTAGCTCCTGAAGGGAACTGAACGCTAGCCGTGCCTAGATGCTCACTCCCACAGCACGCCGTCACCCCCCTCACAGAGCCAGAAGTCAGAAGACAGTTGAGTGTAAGAAGATAGATCTTCAATCAAGTAAGTGACGGCTGAGGTACCGCGCGGCTGGCGGTAGCGCAGCGCGCCATGTTGCCCACACATACACAGGCACTGCAGGGCGCGGGGGTGGGGGGCACCCTGGGCAGCATGAAACGTATGGAAACTGGTATAAATAAGGGGCATAAGTTGCTGAGGCACAGTCCTACCCCCGACCAGTATAAAAAAATGACCTCCATAAAAGCTGAGGAGAAACACACCATTGAAGTGTGGAGCTTCCTCCTCAGTCAGCCAGCACACTGCTCAGCGCCATTTTCTCTCTCTCCTCAGGCTGCAGAGACAACGCTGGTCCTCCTCCACTGCTGAACAAGTATCAGGGTGCAAAACAGGGGGGGGGCCACAGTGAATTTGGTGCTATATAATTGTGTGATTAACATTATAAAGCGCTGCATGTCAGTGGGCATTTTGTGTTCACAGACATTATGTTACTGGCGCTGGGTTTTGAACTGGCAAATCCTATCTGTGTCCCTCTGACAGATTTTACTGTGGGTCTGTCCCCTATAAGACCCGGAGTGTCTGTGGTGTGGTTGTGCACGTGTGTGACATGTCTGTGGCAGGGAACTCTGTGGAGACATGTTAGGGACACAGAGGTGTAATATGACACCAAGAGCCTGACTGGGTGAAAGGTTACATGATAGTGTGAATCATATCAGTAAGAGGTTGGACTGAATCTCATACAGAAAATGAAAATAATCTGTTGAAGATGTGATTTTTAATAGTTCTGCCTTTCATCCACAGGGACTTTTCTGGGTCACATACAAATTTGCACAAGTAGTACATACTGATACCGACACGGACTCTGTTTCCTGTGTCGACACTAGTGATTCCAGGGGAATAGGTCCTAAGTTAGCAAAAAAGCATTCAAAACATGTTTTAGCTATAAAGGAGGTGTTAGAAGTTACGAAGCCCCCTCTTTTACCACAAGGAGAGGGTTTACTTTAGTAAAGAAGTAATGTAATTTTCCCTCCACCTCAGGAGTTGAACAGTCTCTTGGAGGGAGTTTGATTTAACCTGAAAAGAAATTTCAGATTCCCAAAAAGAATTCAGGCAGCTTACCTTTTTCCAAAAAAGATGGGAGTCACCCCGCATTTTAGACAGGGCCCTGTCATAAAAGAGAAAGGTGTTTCTCCCTGCGCCTGGAATGGCTTCACTTAAGGAGCCGACAGACCGCAAGTGAGTGAGGTGATCTATTGATGTGGCCAATGGGACACTACTCAGCCCTACCATTGTCTGTGAGTGGGTGAATAGTGCTATTGAAAAGTGGTCAGAAAACTTGTCATTAGACATTGACACAATAGATGGAGACGAGATACTCCTAACGTTAGGTCATATCAAAGACGCTGCTGCGTACGTACTAGAAACCATGAAATATATTGGTTTATTGGGATCAAGAATCGCTACCATGGCAGTATCGGCGGGCGTTTGTGGATTCGCCAGTGGAATGCTGATGCAAATTCCAAAAGAAATATGGAGGCCCTCCCGTATAAAGGTGAGGCCTTGTTTGGTGATGGGCTGGATGCGTTCGTCTCGGCGGCTACCGCAGGTAAGTCGACATTCTTGCCTTATGCTCCTACACCGGCGAAAAAGACACATCACTCTCACATACAGTCCTTTCGGCCCAACAAATACAAAAAGGCCAAATGTTCCCCCTTCTTTGCAGGTAGGGGAAGGGGAGAAAATCTGCAGCGTCTCCCGGATCACAGGAGCAGAAGTCCACCCCTGCTTCTGCCAAATCTGCAGCATAACGCTGGGGCTCCCTTGCGGGAGTCCGCTCGGGTGGGAGCACGTCTGAAACTTTTCAGCCAAATCTGGATTCAATCTGGACTGGACCAATGGGTCTTACAAATAGTGTCCCATGGGTACAAACTAGAGTTTCAAGACGTCCCCCCATGCCGATTTTTCAAATCGACCTTGCCAGCTTCTCTTCCGGGAAGAGAGGCAGTAACAACGGCAATTCAAAAATTGTCAGGATCAGGTCATTGTCCTGGTACCCTTGGCACAGTAAGGAGAAGGTTTTTTATTCAAGCCTCTTCGTAGTTCCGAAGCCGGATGGCTCGGTCAGACCGATTTTAAACCTGAAAAATCTGAATCTCTACCTGAAAAGGTTCAAGTTCAAGATGGAATCCCTGAGGGTAGTGATAATGTCGATATTATCTTAAAACATAAAGCTATACCTTTAAACACACTTTTACCATGGAGCCGCTACGGCCGCTAAACTTAATATGCACTCTACGTACCTTTTACGCTATTTGCGTAATGAGTCCCGTACCATGTACGGACTCTGCGTACAAACGCCGCGCTGGGGGTACAAAGTACACGCAGCGCGTACACACTCAATTAATACACTTTTAAACCTTATACAGTTTGGCAATGTAATACACTTTAAACCCTAGCAGGGAAAAGAGGACACAACACCGATTTGTAGTTAATCACTGGGTTCCGACACCACAGAGTAATATTTCTGAAAGGGGGTTAACAATACAAATTATGCACTACAATACAACAGAGTAAATGGCTACAGTCAATGTACATACGTGAGAATATTCACATGCGCCTCCCGGTCCGGTCCTCCGCTATCAGGTAGATAACGTTAAGAGTCTTGTGTGTCCGGCCAGGCAGCAACAGGCTTTTTATACAATACTTCCAAAAGCAATACAATGGATACTGTAATCCCTTTGTCCATTGGACACAGGGATGCATCTTTACAGTACAGGAGAGGTCATAGGTTGATTTGAAAAGGTGGGCGATGTCTGTCTCAACTGTTCTTGTGGGTGGTCTCCTCTGGATTCCCGCTGCATACATAATATACAGTAAATACAGTTTATATCTATATTCTGCTTCTGTACATAACTATCCGCAGGAACATGCGATCTTCCTCAAACCAACACCGGAATGTTACTCTTAAATTACCCTACAGCTGGACACCAAACACTACCTTATAACCTTAGTCTGTCCCCTTCTATCATGCAAAGGTGAATCCCCTTGTTCTGGAATCATTTAAACTGTTGATACTTGCTGATGTGGTGCAGGGGGACTATGTGTACAATGTGCACTATTTGGATTAAATATGTAATGTTTTGATAGCCCTCCATGCGTTCACAAACTCCGCCGTAAATACCCACACCACGCGCAGGACCGCGGGCGGGAGCGACCATACGCAAATTGCGGATATGTGCACGCACGGCGGAACAAGTGCACGCGCAGTGGGCATGTGTGTGTATTTTATACGTGCTGCGTGTTCTGTAATATTTTTCGACTTTGACAGTAGTGATTTCCAGTCTGGAAGAGGGGGACTTCACGGTGTGTCAGTAGACATAAAAGATGCTTACTTGCATGTTCCCATTTATCCTCCTCACCAAGCTTATCTGAGATTCGCAGTACAGGATTGCCATTACCAGTTTCAGACGTTGCCGTTCGGACTCTCCACGGCACCGAGGGTATTCACCAAGGTGATGGTGGAGATGATGGTCCTCCTTCGTTAAAAAGGAGTCAATATAATTCCTTATCTGGACGATCTCCTGATAAAAGCGAGATCCAGGGAACAGTTGGTGCAGAACATCGCACTCTCCCTGTCAATACTCCAACAACACGGTTGGATCATGAATTTTCCAAAGTCGCAGTTGGAACCGATGACAAGATTGTCTTTTTTAGGGATGATTCTGGACACAGAAGTACGGAGAGTATTTCTTCCAGTGGAAAAGGCTCTGGAAATCCAGAAAATGGTCAAACAAATATTGAAACCAACAAGTGTGTCGATCCATCAATGCATTCGGTTGTTGGGGAAAATGGTAGCGGCCTACGAGGCCATACAGTTTGGCCGATTTCATGCCAGAGTATTCCAGTGGGACCTGTTGGACAAGTGGTCCGGATCCCACCTACACATGCACCGGAAAATAATCCTGTCTCCCAAAGCCAGGATTTTGCTCCTGTGGTGGCTACACAGTTCTCACCTACTAGGGGGACGCAGGTTTGGGATTCACGACTGGGTCCTAATAACCACGGATGCAAGTCTCCGAGGCTGGGGAGCTGTCACGCAGAGGGAAAAGCTTCCAAGGAAAATGGTCAAGTCAGGAAGCCTGCCTTCACATAAACGTTCTGGAATTGAGAGCCATTTACAACGGCCTTCTACAAGCGGTACATCTTCTTCAAGATCCCGTGCAGATACAGTCGGACAATGTAACAGCAGTCGCGTACATAAACAGGCAAGGCGGAATGAAAAGCAGAGCGGCAATGGCAGAGGTGACAAGGATTCTCCTCTGGGCAGAAAGACATGTTAGAGCTCTGTCAGCAATTTTCATTCCGGGAGTGGACAACTGGGAAGCAGACTTCCTTAGCAGACACGATCTCTATCCAGGAGAGTGGGGCCTCCACCAAGAAGTCTTCACAGAGGTGACAAATCTTTCGGGAGTTCCTCAAGTAGACATGATGGCATCTCGTCTAAACAAGAAGCTTCAGAGATATTGTTCCAGGTCGAGAGACCCTCAAGCAATAGCAGTGGATACACTGGTGACCCAGTGGGTGTTTCGGTCGGTATATGTTTTCCCTCCACTTCCACTGATTCCAAAAGTTATCAAAATAATAATAAGAACAACAGTTTGAGCAATCTTCATTGCCCCATACTGGCCAAGGAGGGCTTGGTATCCAGATCTTCAGGAGTTGCTCATAGAAGATCCTCGGCCTCTTTCTCCTCGAGAGGACCTACTACAGCAGGGGCCGTGTGTGTATCAAGACTTACCGCCGCTACGTTTGACAGCATGGCTGTTGAGCGTCGGATCCTAGCCCGAAAGGGTATTCCCAAGGAAGTCATCCCCACTCTTATTCAAGCCAGGAAAGAAGCAACGTCTAAACATTACCACCATATTTGGAGAAAATATGTGTCTTGGTGTGAATCCAAGAAGGCTCCTAAGGAAGAGTTTGAGTTGGGACGTTTTCTCCATTTTCTGCAGGCTGGTGTGGATACGGGCCTTAGATTGGGGTCAATCAAGGTCCAGATTTCGGCCTTGTCAGTTTTCTTTCAAAAACAATTGGCCTCCTTTCCAGAAGTTCAGACGTTCGTGAAAGGGGTTCTGCACATCCAGCCTCCATTTGTGCCTCCAGTGGCACCATGGGACCTTAATGTGGTGTTGCAGTTCCTTCAGATTGGTTTGAACCTCTGCAGGAGATAGAATTGAAGTTTCTCACTTGGAAACTGGTGATGCTTTTGGCCTTGGCATCCGCAAGGCGGGTGTCTGAGTTGGGGGCCTTGTCTCACAAGAGCCCTTACCTGATCTTCCATGAAGACAGGGCAGAGTTAAGAACTAGTCAACAATTTCTTCCAAAGGTGGTTTCGTCCTTCCACATAAACCAACCTATTGTGGTGCCAGTAGCTACTGACACTTTCACTGAGTCACAGTCTCTAGATGTGGTTAGAGCTTTGAAAGATCTATGTCGCAAGAACAGCTCAATTACGGAAAACAGAGGCTCTGTTTGTCCTGTATGCTCCCAGCAAGATTGGGTGTCCTGCTTCTAAGCAGACTATTGCGCGCTGGATCAGAGGGACAATTCAGCACGCTCATTCTACGGCAGGCTTGCCGGTACCGAAGTCGGTGAAGGCCCATTCTACTGGGAAAGTGGGCTCATCCTGGGCGGCTGCCCGGGGCGTCTCTGCTTTACAACTTTGCCGAGCAGCTACTTGGTCAGGGTCAAACACGTTTGCTAAATTTTATAAGTTTGACACCTTGGCCGATGAGGACCTCAAGTTCGGTCAATCGGTAGGGTCATCCGCACTCTCCCGCTCGTACTGGAGCTTTGGTATAATCCCATGGTACTGAAGTGGACCCCAGCATCCTCTAGGACGTATGAGAAAATAGGATTTTAATACCTACCGGTAAATCCTTTTCTCCTAGTCCGTAGAGGATGCTGGGCACCCCACCCAGTGCGTACTTTACCTGCAGTTTGTTCTTTATAGTTACACAAGTTGTGTTTCATTTGTTTTTAGCATGTTGCTGTAAATGGTTCATGCCTGTTGGCGTGTGTTATGTTGAATGCCATGCTGTGCGGCATGGTTGAGGTGTGAGCTGGTATGAATCTCACCATTAGTATAAAAGTAAATCCTTTCCTCGAAATGTCCGTCTCCCTGGGCACAGTTCCTATAACTGAGGTCTGGAGGAGGGGCATAGAGGGAGGAGCCAGTTCACACCCTTGAAAAGTCTTAAAGTGCCCATGGCTCCTGCGGAACCGTCTATACCTCATGGTACTGAAGTGGACCCCAGCATCCTCTATGGACTAGGAGAAAAGGATTTACCGGTAGGTATTAAAATCCTATTTTTCCCCAGACACTTGTTCTAAATCTAATCTTGTGACCAAAAGGACAACACCACATACATGTTTCTAATCTGTTCTTACTCCTTTGATCTTCCCACCTCTGCATGTACTGTGACAAAGCCTCTGCCCCATCCCCTTCTCCCAATGGTAATGTTCTTGGGGCCTAATTCAGACCTAATCGCTCGCTAGCTGTTTTTTGCAGCACTGCAATCAGATAGTCGCCGCCTACAGGGGAGTGTATTTTAGCTGTGCAAGTGCGCAAACGCATGTGCAGCCGAGTGGTACAAAAAGATCTTTTGCAGTTTCTGAGTAGCCCAGGACTTACTCAGCCGATGCGATCACTTCAGCCTGTCCGGGGCCGGAATTGACGTCAGACACCCGCGCTGCAAACGCTTGGACACGCCTGCATTTTTCCAACCACTCCCTGAAAATGGTCAGTTGACACCCACAAACTGCCCTCTTCCTGTCAATCTCCTTGCGATCAGCTGTGCGAATGGATTCTTAGCACAAACCCATCGCACAGTAACGATCTGCTTTGTACCCGAACGACGCACCTGTGCATTGCGGTGCATATTCATGCGCAGGCCTGACATGATCGCAGCGCAGCGAAAAAAGCTAGCGTGCGATCAGGTCTGAATTACCCCCTTGGTTTCTTGCCCATGATTGCTGAAATGGTATCCACACCGACCTGTGAAGATCTCTAAGGTGTAGTTGACAAAATCATTCTACCCCAGTACATTTTCTGATTACAAACCCTCAGAAAGAGGCTCATGATAAGTCGGAGGGATATGTATAAAGATATTTAGCACTAAAAAGCTGCACATAAAACTACAGTGTTTACACCCGTGTATCCCTCACGATCTGCACTAGTAGCATATGCAGCAGGTTTGCTTAGGGGGTACTTACAAGGACACCAAATCGGGTCATAAACACAAGAAACGTTTTTACAATAGCTGATTTTTGGGTGGGGTTGTGCCGTACAAATGTTCATATTTTACATTAGGCAAATTGGCATACGCCCAAGTCAGTATGAGCCCCAAAGGATCAAGTCTTCTTAAGTAGCATTAAGATTCAGGATGGGAGATTGTGCAAGCAAATCACTTAATCAGGATTCAACTGTCCCTTTTTTTTAATATATATTATCTTTTATTAAAGCATTATATGAATACAACTTACAAAGTAAAGACATTTATATAATCCTTGTGTCAAATGGCAAGGCTTGTAATACAAAGATCAAAATTGAAAAAAAAACTCTCTCTCCCCTCCTAACCCCCCCGCCAATGCCCCACCCACCTGCCACTGCTCACCAATCGAGTCACGTTAGGCATTAATAGAGTCAACCACTATGGGTGGGTCATTGTCTAATAGGCACAGTAGACACCAAGAAGTATTTTTCAAGCAATAGTGGATTTGTCATCTCATTACTATAGATTGCATGGATATGTAATTCTTCGTTTAAGTATTCATTCCGTGGACCATAAAAGGCTAATCTTAGATCATCAGAAACTCTTCTGAAGGACAGCTTACCATTTTTTTCCTGTCTGAAGACCATAGAAAGTCAGGACACAGAATGGCATTGCAATCTACAATCTAGTCCTGTCTTGATTTGACAGTCATCTGCCATGTAGGGTTTACATTTTCTTTCCATTTATAAGGAGGGATGCACATAAGGGATACGTACTAATTGCCGGTGGACGGGATCACGGCTGTCATTATCCCGACAGCGAGATCCCATCTGTCAGAATGCTGGTAGCGGGGCGAGCACTAGAAAGCCCCTTGCGGGCTCGCTGCGCTTGCCATGCTGTGGACATCCACAGAGGGAGAATAGCCTGTCTCGCCGGTATTCCGGTGGGAGCATTTAACCCCCTGTAGGGACTCCAGCGTCGGTATTGTGACCACTGGGATCCCGACTGGTGGTATTGTAACCGCTTCCCGCATATACTGGGCTTAAGACCTGAACAAGTTTCTATTGCACAAATTATTAGAGATGTAATCGCTCTAGTTGTTGATCTGATCAATTAGGATGGGAAAGATGGGACAATTTCCAGCATCTTTGAGTACTTTCATATTCCCATGAGAGGGTAAGGCATGCTTTTTTTAGATCTTCCAAGGAGTGCATGCCTGCTTTCAGGACTTCCATTGTGGTTATGGCTTCCGTAGCTAGTTCCTTTTTTCAGATATGGGATAATACTACCTACAGTGACTATCCAGTTTGTGAAACATGGACAAATCATAAATCTAGTCAGTCTTTTATAGTCGGCGATCTTCTTAGACTTGTGTTAACAAAGGACATTTTTCTGTAAATTAAAAGTTCCTTGCCTTTAAGGGAATAGTGTTTGTGCTTCTGTAGAGCCCATACACTCTGATTCACTTATGTATTGCATAAGCGTAATGTACACGTTTCGTGTTGGGGGCAGTTTGTCTTCACCAGGCCAGAAGCTAAGGTGTATTTTCAGGTGGTGTGTTACATATGACCAGGGGTGTATCTATGAGTCCGGGTACCCCTGGCAAAGTAAGGGACTGGCGCCCCCCCATAGTTGATATAGGGAAGGTGCGTGTGCAAAAAAGGGACATGATCTTGTAGGAAAGGGGCATAACCACACAATAGTTCCCCCAATTCAAATTATGCTACACAGTTGTAATCCTTATACATATCCTGCCCACACAGTAGCGGTTCCCTTTACACATTATGCCCACACAGTAATTCTTATAACACTGAGGAGACATCAGCAGTACCTGGCCTGGCTGAGGAGACAATGCCACCCAAGGCTAAGTAGTATAATCAAATAGTAGTGCAAAGAAGTGCAGTACAGCGCACTACTCAGTGGTGCAAGTAGAAAACAAATCTTAGTGGTACTGTGTATGCGCACCTTTGGGTGTGGCAACATGCCACATGGGGCGTGGCCAATGAAAATGGGGGCGTGATACACATAAGACCCCAGTAGTGCAGTGCCAGATACACATATGCCCCAAACAGTGCCAGATACAAATATGCCCCCACAGTGCCAGATACACATATGCCCCCACAGTGCCAGATACCCACATGCCCCCACAGTGCCAGATACACATATGCCCCCACAGTGACAGATATGCCCTTACAGTGCTAGATTTGCCCCCACAGTGCCAGATACATATGTCCCCAGTGACAGATATGCCAGATACACATGCCCCCACAGTGCCAGATATGCCCTCATGGTGCACAGGTATACCCCCACAGTGCTAGATATGCCCCCATGGTGCCAGATACCAGGGACGTGCGGTGAGCTAAATGTCTCAGGAGGCACTGGCTAGCACCAGAGCCAGATTTAAATGCAATAGGATACATCTGGGCATTATACACAGGTGCAGTAGTATAAACGTCTGGAAATTTGGTGAGATTTGATCTGAGAACTGCAGAAAAGGTCAGCAGGTGAGGCACTGCCTCACCTGCCATAGACTTTTTACTCCAGAGTTTTGGCTATAAAAATGATTACAATAATGCAAAGAAGACATTTCAAGCATATTCTTTGTATTTTTCATATACTTTATACAATCAGAACTCTGGCACAAACGTTAGTATGACAGGAAAGGCTCTGCCTCACCTGCCTCACCCCACCGCACTTCACTGCCAGATACACATATGCCCCCACAGTGTCAGATAAGCCCCCACAGTCATATAGTCATAGTCCCATCCCCCTCCCAGCACATAGCCATAGTCCCCTCCCAGTAAATAGCCATAGCCTCCACCTCTCCCAACACAGTAATACAGTAGTCTCCACCCCCTCCCATAACATAACAATAGTACCCTGCCAGCATAGATAGCCATAGTCCCCCTCCCTGCACATAGCCCCTCACCTCCCCAAGCACATAGCCATTGTCCCCCTCCCAGCACATAGCTGTAGTCCGCCCTTAGCACACAGTAGTCTCCAGAACTCTCAGCACATACATAGACTCCCCACACAGCACATAGCCCTAGTCCCCACCCTACAACATCCCAGCAGATAGCCGTTGTGTCTGGCAATACCTGCTGTGCCAAGCTGCCTGTGCATTGCCTGGGATGGAGGGCGGAGGATCGCTCAACAGGCAGGAGCTGGTGTCGGTGTCCGGCACCACAACAAACTACGTGAAGAAACTGAAAATAAACTACAGCTCCCAGCAGCCCTTACCGCCGGAAGCTCCCGACAGCAAGGGTTACTGGGAGTTGTAGTTTATTTCCAGTTTCTTCCTAGTAGTGCATTGCTGTCGGACACCGTAGCCAGCTCCTGCCTGCTGAGCGATCCTCCGCCCTCCATCCCAGGCAATGCACAGGCAGCTCGGCACAGCAGGTATTGCCAGATGCTACGGCTTAAGGGATTCCACCCATTGGCCGAGGGTGGCACCCCCTGCTCAGCTGGCGCCCCTGGCGAGTGCCATCCTGGCCAATGGGTAGATATGCCTCTGCATATGACCACCCCACTGAAATCCCTTTCAGTTCCTAATTCTTTTCCTAAAATGGGTTACTTTCTGTTCATTGTGATGGTGAGAGGAGTCTTTAGTTTTCCATGTTGGTGAGATTGTTGTTCATTCTTCTCAGCTCAAGACTCTCTCAGGGTTCCACACAAAACCTTTGCATTCCATATCCTGCTAGAACCATGTGACAATTTGCATGACTTGCTGAGCTGTGGTCTTATGACTTACTGTTCTCGTCCTGTTAGTCCCACCAGGGATTTTTAATCAAGGAACTACAACAAACCCAAGCTTATAAATCTGGCTAACTGCTTGTAAGTTCTCCAAAGTCTATGTTTTGCATCTGTTGACACTAAATTTGACAGAAAAAGGACTATGCAACATCTCATTATTTGTGTTCCCTACCTTGAAGGTGAAAATAGGTTTGTCTTGCTTTTCACTGAAGCTTTGTTCCTGAAATTAGTACGGTCAGTCCTGCTGAGCATTGCAGTTGCTGTATTCTTCTGCAGCTGGGCCTTATTGTGGTTCTATGTTTAATCATTGGTAAGCTAGGGAGGAGCTGTGGCTGCTGGATGTGAGAGAGGGACCTTTTGTGCCTTATAGCATAAAGCTTTATCTCCCACCCTTATGCTTCTATGAGCATCTTAGAAAGGATTTATTGTGAGTGACAAAATATTTTCTTAATGCAATGGCCATTTAATGTACGGCTAAATGTGGCTATGGAAACCTGTGGCTTGCCAGCTGCTGTGAGTCTGTTTCTTTGCAGTTCCCCAAATGCTGAGAACCACCAGCAGCCTGTATCTGCTATAATTACAGCATCTTATTGCTTTTGTTTCTAAACTGTACAGAAATACCCCGAACCTCCAGGACAAAAAAAGAAGAAGATTGTGAAGTATGGAATGGGTGGGGTGATCATTTTTGCCCTGATTTGCATTGTCTGGTTCCCCCTCCTCTTTATGTCATTGGTGAAGTCTGTGGCTGGGGTGACCAATCAACCTTTGGATGTCTCCATTCAGATCAGCATCAGCGGTTATGAGGTAACAGAATTTGACTACAAACATGTTGACAGTAATTACAAGGTAATAGGGACATTGCTGGCACAAATATACCCTCACACTTTACCATGGCTCAAGGCACCAGTTCATTGAGTTCAGGGTGAGAGAACTGTCTGCCTTTGTCACACGCCCAGTGGGTCTCCCATTATTCTGGAGTCGCTTGGACAGATAAGGAAATAAGGGAACTATGCTGTTAAGAGGAAATTAATTTCAGTATACTAGGATATTGTTTTCCCAATTTTATTATGTTGTCACTGAACCAAACAGCCCAAAACTGCGCTCTCTCTCTCTCTCATATATATATATATATATATATATATATATATATATATATCTATATATATCTATATATATCTATCTATCTATCTATCTATCTATCTATCTATCTATATATATATATATATATATATATATATATATAGTGCATCCGGAAAGTATTCTCAGCGCTTTACTTTTTCCACATTTTGTTATGTTACAGCCTTATTCCAAACTGGAATAAATTAATTTTTTCCCTTAAAATTGTACACACAATACCCCATAATGACAACATGAAAAAAGTGTTTATGAGATTTTTGCAAATTTATCAAAAATAAAAAACTAAGAAATTACATGTACATAAGTATTTACAGCCTTTGCTCAATACTTTGTTGATGCTCCTTTGGCAGCAATTACAGCTTCAAGTCTTTTTGAATATGATGGCACAAGCTTGGCACACCTATTTTTGGGCAGTTTCGCCCATTCCTCTTTGCAGCACCTCTCAAGCGCCATCAGGTTGGATGGGAATCGTCGGTGCACAACCATTTTCAGATCTCTCCAGAGATGTTCAATCGGATTCAAGTCTGGGCTCTTGCTGTGCCACTCAAGGACATTCACAGAGTTGTCCTGAAGCCACTCCTTTGATATCTTGGCTGTGTGCTTAGGGTCATTGTACTGCTGAAAGATGAACCGCCACCCCAGTCTGAGGTCAAGAGCGTTCTGAAGCAGGTTTTCATCCAGGATGTCTCTGTACATTGCTGCATTCATCTTTCCCTCTATCCCGACTAGTCTCCCAGTTCCTGCCACTGAAAAACATCCCCACAGCATGATGCTGCTACCACCATGCTTCACTGTAGGGATGGTATTGGCCTGGTGATGAGCGGTGCCTGGTTTCCTCCATACATGATGCCTGACATTTACGCCAAAGAGTTTAATCCTTGTCTCATCACACCAGAGAATTTTGTTTCTCATGGTCTGAGAGTCCTTCAGGTGCATTTTGGGAAACTCCAGACGGGCTGCCATGTGCTTTTTATTAAGGAGTGGCTTCCATCTGGCCACAAAAACATACAGGCCTGATTGGTGGATTGCTGCAGAGATGGTTGTCCTTCTGGAAGGTTCTCCTCTCTCCACAGAGGAATGCTGTAGCTCTGACAGTAACCATCGAGTTCTTGGTCACCTCCCTGATTAGAGCCCTTCTTCCCCGATCGCTCAGTTTAGACGGCCGGTCAAATCTATGAAGAGTCCTGGTGGTTCTGAACTTCTTCCATTTACGGATGATGGAGGCCAGTGTGCTCATTGGGACCTTCAAACCAGCAGATATTCTGTACACTTCCCCAGATTTTTGTATCAAGACAATCCTGTCTTGGAGGTCTACAGACAATTCCTTTGACTTCATGCTTGGTTTGTGCTCAGACATGCACTGTCAGGTGTGGGACCTTATATAGACAGGTGTATGCCTTTTCAAATCATGTCCAATCAACTGAATTTACCACATGTGGACTGCAATTAAGCTGTAGGAACATCTCAAAGATGATCACTGGAAACAGGATGCACCTGAGCTCAATTTTGAGCTATATGGCAAAGGCTGTGAATACTTATGTACATGTGATTTCTTAGTTTTTTATTTTAAATAAATTTGCAAAAATCTCAAAAAAATAACTTTTTTCATGTTGTCATTATGGGGTATTGTGTGTAGAATTCTGAGGGAAAAAATGAATTTATTACAGTTTGGAATAAGGCTGTAACATAACAAAATGTGGAAAAAGTGAAGCGCTGTGAATACTTTCTGGATGCACTGTATATACAGTATACTTTGTATACTTTTTTTTTTTACTAATACAGTTGGCAAAATATGACAAATATAATTCAAGTCTTAGGGGTATATGCAATTGCGGTCGAATTCCCGAAATTGTCGAATTTCGGGTCATTTTCGACCAAAAAAAAAAAAATCGCCTATGCAATTCAGTGCTTTCCGACCAAAAAACGGACTTTCAAAATTCGACTTTTTGAAATTCGACTTTTTGCAAATTCGACTTTTCTGCAATGATACAAGTGCTGCAATTCGACCAAAGCATATTCAATTCAAGTTTGGAAATTCGACAGCAGTGCTTTTAGACAGCAAATTCGTCATTTTCAATCCGCCACACTTTGGAGGGTGAAAACAAATAAAAAAATTTTAAACATGTTTTTTTGTGTTTTTTGGGGGGGGAATAGCAGATCTATTTATATTAGAAGGGATTAGGTACTTTTTTTTTTTTTTTTTTTGGAGGCACAAATATTATTTATCTATTTTTTAAAATATATATTTTTTTTTTAATGCTGGAACGGTGAAATCATAAAAAAAAAATGGCGTGGGGTCCCCCCTCCAAAGCATAACCAGCCTCGGGCTCTTCGAGCTGGTCCTGGTTCTAAAAATGCGGGGGAAAAATTGACAGGGGATCCCCTGTATTTTTAAAACCAGCACCGGGCTCTGCGCCTGGTGCTGGTGCCAAAAATACGGGGGACAAAAAGAGTAGGGGTCCCCCGTATTTTTAACACCAGCATCGGGCTCCACTAGCTGGACAGATAATGCCACAGCCGGGGGTCACTTTTATGCCGTGCCCTGCGGCCGTGGCATTAAATATCCAACTAGTCACCCCTGGCCGGGGTACCCTGGGGGAGTGGGGACCCCTTCAATCAAGGGGTCCCCCCCCCCCAGCCACCCAAGGGCCAGGGGTGAAGCCCGAGGCTGTCCCCCCCCATCCAATGGGCTGCGGATGGGGGGGCTGATAGCCTTTTGTGATAATAAAAAGATATTGTTTTTTCCAGTAGTACTACAAGTCCCAGCAAGCCTCCCCCGCAAGCTGGTACTTGGAGAACCACAAGTACCAGCATGCGGGAGAAAAACGGGCCCGCTGGTACCTGTAGTACTACTGGGAAAAAAATACCCAAATAAAAACAGGACACACACACCGTCGACAGTAAAACTTTATTTCATACGTCGACACACACATACTTACCTATGTTCACACGCCGACATCGGTCCTCTTCTCCATGTAGAATCCACGGATACCTGAAAAGAAAAGATCAATATACTCACCTCAGCCATGGTCCAGAGATAAATCCACGTACTTGGCAAAAAAACAAACCGAACACCCGCTCCATGCCGGACTGAAAGGGGTCCCATGCTGACACATGGGACACCTTTCCACGAATGAGACCTGTCAGTGACAGCTGTCACAGAAAGGTCTCTAAGCCAATCAGGAAGCGCTCACCTGATTGGCTGTGCGCTGTCTGTACTGTGACAGCACATCGCAAAGCCGCTCCATTACTTTCAATGGTGGGAACTTAGCGGCTAGCGGTAAGGTCACCCGCCGGTCAGCGGCTGACCGGCGGGTGACCCCACCGCTACCCGCAAAGTTCCCACCATTGAAAGTAATGGAGCGGCTTTGCGATGTGCTGTCACAGTACAGACAGCGCACAGCCAATCAGGTGAGCGCCACAGAAGTAGCGCTTCCTGATTGGCTGAAGGGACGTCAGTGACAGGAGTCACGTGATGTCCCGGCATTCGGGAGAAAGGGGTCTGATGTGAAAACATTGGACCCCTTTCTAGTCCGGTATGGAGCGGGTTTTTGCGTGTTTTTTTTTTTTAAACAAGTACGTGGATTTTACTCTCTGGACGTGGATTTATCTCTGGACGCTGGAAGGTGAGTATAATTTTTTCACAGGTACCCTCGGATCGTCGGAGACCGTGGCAGTCGGCGTGTCAACATAGGTAAGTATGTGTGTGTCGGTAGTGTGTAATAAAGTTTTACTATCAAGGTGTCTGTGTCCTGTTTTTATTTGGGTATTTTTTCCCCAGTAGTACTACAGGTACCAGCGGACCCGTTTTTCTCCCGCATGCTGGTACTTGTGGTTCTCCAAGTACCAGCTTGCGGGGGAGGCTTGCTGGGACTTGTAGTACTACTGGAAAAAACTATCTTTTTATTATCACAAAAGGCTATCAGCCCCCCCATCCGCAGCCCATTGGATGGGGGGGGGGGACAGCCTCGGGCTTCACCCCTGGCCCTTGGGTGGCTGGGGGGGGGGACCCCTTGATTGAAGGGGTCCCCACTCCCCCAGGGTACCCCGGCCAGGGGTGACTAGTTGGATATTTAATGCCACGGCCGCAGGGCACGGCATAAAAGTGACCCCCGGCTGTGGCATTATCTGTCCAGCTAGTGGAGCCCGATGCTGGTGTTAAAAATACGGGGGACCCCTACTCTTTTTGTCCCCCGTATTTTTGGCACCAGCACCAGGCGCAGAGCCCGGTGCTGGTTTTAAAAATACAGGGGATCCCTGGCCAATTTTTCCCCTGCATTTTTAGAACCAGGACCAGCTCGATGAGCCCGAGGCTGGTTATGCTTTGGAGGGGGGACCCCACGCCATTTTTTTTTCGGGTTTTTCACGTTTTTTTACCGTTTTTTAAAATCGCGGCAAAATCCGCCAAATCGGCCGATTTTCGCCCGCGACTCTGGCGAATCCGTTTTTCATTGAATATGGTGAATTCCGGAAGCCACCTTCCGGGATTCACCTGTCGAATTGAGTCGAATTAAAAAACGGCGAAAATTGCCGCGAATTCGACCGCAATTGCATATACCCCTTAGACTTTAAATACAATTGTTTTTTTATGTTTAAATACAGTTCTATTAGATATCACCCTTTTTGGTGACAAACTTTCATAATTATTATTATTATCCTTTATTTATATTGCACCACAAGGGTTCCGCAGCGTCCAATTTCAGAGTACATATGCACATAATCAAAACAGGAAAACAGTGACTTACAGTTGAATATAATATAGGACAAGTACAGGGTAACTAAGCATAACTACACTAGCAGATGACACTGAGATAAGTATCAAAGTGGTAGAAAACTTCAGGATTTGGCCAGTTAAGGATTATTAAAGTAAGTAAAGGATAAGCACATGAGGGAAGAGGGCCCTACTCATCAGTGCTTACATTCTAAAGGGGGGTAATCTTACAGATTTATACCCCTTTTCCATCTGTAGCACGGGTCGCAGCCGTGAGCCTGACACGGCTGCGACCCGTGCTACAGCCCCCTTTCCCACAGCACTCACCAACCCAGCATATTGATCATTTAACAAGAGGCTAATGTTCAGTATCCAGTGCTGTCAATCATTTTACTATGGTAACGATAGACACCTGACAGGTCTTACATGTAATTTCTCAGTAAATGTCAGAGTAATTTAGGAGACCATTATCAGAAGTATGGACATCCACACCACATCCTTTTATTAAGGACTTCATTATTAAAGAGTAATCTGTAACATGTTTTCTATGTGCAGCATATATAGCGCTTAGTGGGCCTGATTCAGTGATTGACAGTCTGATGACATTTGGGGGCAGGTAGGGGCGGTGACGGCCTCCATTTTTCCAAACGGAGATGTGAAACAGCCTTTTAGGAGGAGGGAAGAGGCCAGGGATCTCCGTGGTTGCACAGAGGGTTCCTGGCCCCTGTGATGGGCGGCTTGCCAATGCCGAGTCCAGTGATCCGTTGCTGCGTCATAGGATGGAGGTCGGATCACTGCTGTAGCAGGAGGCGTCTCCTTGTAATAGGTGCCTCCTGCTGCATCACCATACAGAGCTAACAAGGAAGCAGCAGCGATAGCCACTCCAACCACATCTGAATTAGGCCCCGTGACTTTGGTAATTAGACTACACTATCCTCAAAGTGTGTGTTAAAAGTACAAGACTACATCATAAATTAGCATGATTTCTTTATTTGTTTTTTAAGTGTTTGTTTTCCTCTTTCAGCCCCTGTTCTCTATGAGTGCTCAGCAACAGAATCTTGTACCCTATTCCCAAGCTGCATATGATGAACTGACATATAGATACGCCTTACATCCTGTGAGTAGATTGCATTTGGAAATATTTTCTGCAGTGTTAGACACTTAACTGTGGAAGTCCTAAAGCCTGGTAGCAGGCAGCTCCCTGATCTGATTTCATATCTTGTACTTCTCCTATTCCATCCCCAGTCAGCAATGCAGTTCATTGTTAATTACATGCCGGAGGACATTGTTACTGCCAAGATAAAGAGTAATGCCAGCCTCCTGTGGACCATAAGCCCAGCAAGCCGTGATGCAATGATAGAGGAGTTGTCCAAATCCACTCAAATATACTTTGATATTCACTGGAGCATTCTCAGGTACTGCACATGTAGCCACCACTTGTCAGAGGATAATGCTTTTTTCCAGTTACTCTTCTCAGAGGACAGAAATCCCAGTCCAAACCACTAAGAGCAAACTTCCAACATTTAAAAATGGAATATGCATGTGTCCTCATTCACGTAGCATTTTACACCATATTGTGAGAGTTGTGGTGCTCTTAGACACTGCTCCTCGGATAGCTAGGTTTGAACGCTCACATTTTAGCATGTTTCGCATTGCATCCGCACATAAACAGGATTGTAGTGTACTGAGGGCTTCAAATGTGTATTTTTCTTGTAATCGCAGCAGTGTTCTTCACACTCTATTGCGTGGCGGGATGCATGGCATGGCCCAGAAATATTGGCCTCTGGACCCTTGCCTTTTTCTCAGCTTATCATCCTTGCTGCATTGGTATAACATGCAAATCCACTAGTGTTGTACAGGGTATGTGTACTTTGTGCTTATATCACATTAGCAGTGTATAACAATACAGAATAATGTGATGGGACACATTCAGCTTAGTCACATTTTTGTGGTGCTCCAAACATGGCTACTTGTATGATTTTAGGAACGGTATATGGGAACACATTGTAAAAGAAATAGCATGCTGGATGGCCTAGCAGAATTTGCAGTCCTTACTGAATTATAATAATAATAATAATAATAATTTTATTTATATAGCGCTCTTTCTCCAACAGGACTCAAGGCGCTTTACAGACATCAAAAACAATGCACATGATACAGAGGATTTGACTAATACAACAATAGACAAGCAACACAGACATAAAAGAAAAATCTTAAGTCCACAGAAAGCATAACGCAGGATTGGTGAAGGCATTTTGGGTAATAACTTCCAAGGGTTGTGTATTCCACCCTTATAGGTACCAAGTGCAGCAGCCATCTTGGGCGCTAAGCGTAGGATTACCCAGGTGGAATAGTCTACCCCTAGAAGAGATGACACAAAATGGGGGTGATTTCAGAATCCTACAGTTTAGAGTAGGGTTCCAACAAAACCACAAGGTACATGTATTTTTTCATCCCATCCACAAGTGTACCATATGGGGCAGCCATGTTGGGCGCACTTTGAAGGTTACACTGTGGGAGGTGAGCCATGCAAGGGCCAAGTTCATATATGGGAAAACTGATGCTTATGTAATAGTATGATGTACCCTGCATGTAGGGCACAATGGAAAGGTGTGCAATCAGTGGAGGTAAACATTACAGGAAAACATATGGTGGGTTGGAAGCGAGCAATGGAGAGGGAGAAAAAAAAAAAAAAAAAAAAAAACACAATAGCAGGTAACTAGTGGCAGAAGTAGGAGTGGGATAACATTTTGATCAGATCTTAGTTCGGTTGGGTATGAGAATGAGGGGGGCATACTCAGACGCAATGGGGATGTCCCTGCTGATCCCGGTCCTGGTGCTCTTCCCCCACAGTTCCCTGTTCATCTTGATGGTTAGGCCCAGGGACAGACTTGATGTTCTCAGACAGAGAGGTTGTAAGCATGGTCTTGGTGTTCTCATGTTTGAGGCAAGGAGAGGCCACATAAAGTTCCAGAGTTTTTAGGTTGTAATGCAGGCCTTTTGTTAATTTGTAAGTTTGTTTGACTTCTGTTTTCCTTCGGTTTAACACAGGTATAACACTGCTATTGATATTAGCTGCCACTTAATAACTAGCCACTTCATACACTAGTCACTGCAACGTCCTTATAGGCCTGACGTCCTATACTATACTGGTTAAGTAAGTCTACAAACACATGCTCTTTGTGATTACACCCCCTCCCCCACACAGCAACCCTCAACCAAAAGGTGATAATCAACTACCAACTGTGAGATCACTAAGCCCCAGTCAATCACAAGGTTTTTGCTGACTACAGATATTAATCCACTTAACAATTTACCAAATATATCTTTTTAGCAATAAACACACAGTGATCAGCTCTCTGCTGTAGTTACCAAATATATCTTTTTAGCAATAAACACACAGTGATCAGCTCTCTGCTGTAGTTACCTGTTGGTGAAAAGGAGAGACAGGAGTCAATTCCAAATATCAGTTGAAGATGCAACCAATGAAACACAGGTATAACACTGCTATTGATATTAGCTGCCACTTAATAACTAGCCACTTCATACACTAGTCACTGCAACGTCCTTATAGGCCTGACGTCCTATACTATACTAAAAACAGGTCCTAAAACAGATCTTAACAATGTTTTTGGAATTTAGAAGCATCATATTAAATTCTAAAGATGAGTATATGGCTGAAATGCATATTGTGCATAGCTATAACTCTTTCCCTCCAAAGCTCTTTACAGATCTCAATATACCCCAAATACTCCATATCTCTGTGACCAAAATGCTGCATCTACTGTATAACCAGACGTGGGTTCAAGCTGTCCTATTGAAAATAAGCAACATTTGGGCATGTCCATAAATCTGGTCTACAAAGGACTGTCTGTCAGTATGTGCACTGTGCAGTCATCTAGTAACTACAGTAACAGCCCTAATGTCCCTTATTCTCTCAGGTCTGTGCCCAAATCCCTCTGCTCCAGCACACACAGTCAAACACACTTATGGAGGGTATTATATTTCACCTATTGTAACTTACAGTGTATATTAAAAGTCACTAATAACTATTGTAAAATGGGGTGGACTAATTTATTAATTTAAAGGATACTAGATATCACCAATGCTACATGCTTTTTAACAGGTTATGGTATATTCAATTGCAGTCGAAAACTGCCGTCTGTCGAAAAGACGGCAGTTTTCGACTTTTTAAGGTCGAATCTTGATTCGACCTATTCAAAGCTTTTCAACAAGTCGAGGCATTCGACTTGTCGAAAAGCACGTGGATCGGCGGAATAGCTGCCGATCCACGTGTTGATGTCGAAAACGGGGCCAAATCCGACAGGTTTTGGCCCCGTTCTCGACCATCTCAATCCAACATCAAAATGATGTCGGAATGAGATGGACCCAGAGGAGGTGAGGGGGGCGAGCTGCGGGGGGGAGCTGCAGGGAGACAGCCGGCGGCATCCATAGCGCTGCAGCTCGGTCACTCAGCCGCCCGACCTCACGGCAGCTTACACCCGGCACCAGCAGCGTGCTGGAGCCGGGTGGAAGCTGCCGTGAGGTCGGGCGGCTGAGTGACAGCCAGCTGCGCGCTGATCTCCTCTGGATGCCGCTGGCTGTCCACCCGTCTCCCAGCAGCTCCCCCCGCGGCTCGCCCCCCCCCCCCCCCCCCTCTCCTTCTCTGGGTCCCATCTAAATTCGACTTGAAAAAGTCGAATTTTAGATGGGATTGAATAGGGGTTCTCGGATCCATTCCGACAAATACATGTCGTAATGGATCCGACTTTAATTGAATATACCCCTATGTCTCATAGAGATGTCTACTATCCATAATAATACAGTGGGGGTTACATTGTTCCTTGTAGTATGCAATTGTACAGAAAGTAATTAAGGCATCAGAACTGTTTCTGAATTAATACACATATTACCACTACTTCTCTCTCTCTCTCTCTATATATATGTGTGTATATATATATATATATATATATATATATATATATACACACACTGTTGTCACAAAGTAATGTAATATTCTATTTTCCAGGAATGCATCTATTGTAAAGAGCGCAGAGAGTTTTGGGAAACACACAGTGTGTTATGAGGATGCTGACACCCGTGATCATATTGTTCAGATACTAAGAGGAGAGAGGAAAGAGCCAGTGTATGTATTACAGTCTTGTACATCTCCATTCACTTTAAGGGAATGGGCTGCCTGTGAGCTGAATAATATTCATATTAATGCAGTAAATTAATTGAGTAGCAATTAGTACCATCACAGCATAAACTGCTTTCTTGCCTCACCAATGTCCATGGCTGTCCCCAATGTGTGTAGACAGTAAGTACTCTTTAATACTGAGTTTTTTTTAGTTAATTTCCAATTTAAATTTAGGTTTTAGATAGAGTTTGTGCTTATGATAATGTTCTAATGAGGACTCTGGTTAAAGCTGCGCTGAGTCCACTCAGTGAGAGCGGTGCTGCAAGAGGGGATGCGTCAACATCCCGGCGGTCGAAATACCGACGCCGGAATCCCGACCGGCATAATCCCGACATATTCTCCCTCCGTGGGAGAAGATAATAGTGTGCCGAGCGTGGTGAGGCACCGTGCCCGCAGCGTGGTGAGCGAAGTGAGCCCGCAAGGGGCTGCTTTCCGCTCGCCACCCCTGTCGGGATTGTGTGGTCAAAATTCCGGCATCGGTATTTCGACCGCTGTGATCCCGTCCAGCGGGATTACGTACTGATCCCTGCAAGAGGAAGAACCAAATCAAAAGACAAAAAGTTATTAATAAGTCCACGCTCGTGCACACATAATTCTATCTACAATGAAAAGTAAAATTGTTAGGCCACACCCTTTGAAACTCTTCTCTCCCTTGGAAGTGCACACCATCCATGTATTTCTCCACTCACTGTAATGGATGCTTCCTCGCCTCCTGTTTCTGTAGTTTCTCCAACTACAACATGCGTTTCTTAAGTAGGACTCTTTTTACCACATGTTCCCTGTAGTAACCAAATCCAAGCCGCACAGTGGCACCTAACTGTTCTTGTCATCCACTTCTCATCTGCACTTAAACTACTTCACTTTCCTAAAGTTACCCAGTCCTGCGCTTATCTGGTGGCCCCTTTCTACAACATGCTCACTTCATCCCTATACAAAGCAACTCAAGGTACCATATACCATCATTGATGGCACACCACTCCTTGCCGCTACATGCAATAGCTACCCCGCATTGTTGTGCTCCACTGGAAGAAAACTATGCCACTTTCCCACTCGCTTCTTAGTCTACCTGTAGCACTTCCCCTTTGCTCCCTCGCCGCCTATGAACTGTCTCTTCGGACTACTTCAAACACAATATATTTCTTCATGCAAGATCCTACACCACTCACGCAACTGCTTCTACACTCCCACCTCCAGCCTCAGTTCCTTCTTCCTGGTAACACAGAAAAAACTTTTTTCACATTATAACATGCCCCTTTGCCTCACAATTTCTCCACTATCTTTCTCAGTACATGCCCATTTTTCACTCACATCTTCAACCGCTCTCTCTCTATGGACACATTCCCATCCTTTTATAAACACTTAACTCACCAATCCTATAGAAACCATAACTTCATCCAGCCTTATTCTAGAACTACTACTTTAATTATTTCATCCTTTGACATTCAAACTTCTAGAGCAACATATAGAACTGACCCTCACTTCACCATCTCAGGATGTTGATAGCTGAGGAGCCTTGGAGGAAATAATGGTTCATTATGATTTTTTTCATGAGTTCAAATATTACACTGGTTATTTATATAGTGAACCAATAAAAACGTTAATGACGTGTTCTGTTGCTAACAGTTTTGGGCAGTACCCTACAAACAGTTGTTTTTGCACGCCCCCAAATATTCAATATTCAGTTGTTTGCTTTCAATTAGACCTGTTTTAGCCCTGTAAAGCGGCTAAACCCATCTTATTCTGAAGACCTGATTAGCGCACCCAAACCATGGACTTTTCGCTGATTTCTGCTCGAGACCTCAGAAGTCTGCAAGCCGAAATTATGTTATCGCACCCTTAGGCAGAAACATTATATATAGCTGCCATCAGGCGTGTAATACTGCTGCAGGCGGCGAAAGCAATTGAATCGCCCCCGTATAGACATTTGCTCAATAGGGCAAGATTTCAAACCAAACAAGCAATTTTTTTTTTTTAATAGTATGTATTACACATATTTATTTGTGTTGCTGAATAATGATATATTGTCCTTTCACTAGGATGCTAAAGAATATGCTGCCAAAACACTTGCGAGCAAATGCTGGGCCTGAAGCTAAAATTGCCCATAGACTTCAAACAGGTATTGTCAACACCAGAAACCATGGGCATAATCCAGATTGTTCGTATATGCTTTATGTGCAAGGGAATAATTACATGTATGTACCCATGGGGGTCATTCAGAGTTGATTGTTTGCTGACTATTTTTGCAGCGCAGCGATCAGGTAAAAATAATGGCAAAACTGCGCATGCGTATGCGCCGCAATATGCATGCGCGTCGTACGGGCACAAAGAGCATCGCTGCTGTGCACTGGATCTAGCGAAGATTCCATTCGCACAGCCGATCGCAAGGAGATTGACAGGAAGAGGGCCCTTATGGGTGTCAACTGACCGTTTTCTCGGAGTGTATGGAAAAACGCAGCCGTGGCCGGCCGGCCGGTTAGCTGACATCATTACCGTGTCATTCGTCGCAGCAATCATTGCACAGAATAAGTAACTACAGGGCTGATCTTGTTTTGCACAAAATGTGTTTGCTGCCACTCGGCTGCACAGGCGTTCGCACTCCTGCAAAGCGAAAATACACTTCCCCGTGGGAGGCGACTATGCATTTGCACGGCTGCTAAAGGTAGCTAGCGAGCGATGAAATCGGAATGAGGGCCCATATGCAGAGTTGTACACATCTTTGTGTCTTCACGAGACAGAAGGGCTAGGTGTGCCTCCCCCAACCTGATCACTTGGTTTGATACCTATAAGTGCCGACTTGCACCAGCTTGTACTTGCAAATGATATGCCTGGAAACAGGAATATGTACTGTATGCTTCCATGCAACTTGGCATAGCCCACAGCTATTTCAACAAGCTGTCCCTGAACCCTGCCAGTGTGAAAACCAGTGACGTAACTAGAGGCTTGGAGGCGCCTTGCAAACTCTCAAGGTGGGCCTCCTATTTGAGTTCTTTAAACCCTTAGGTCTACATGTTTTATCATAGCCAAATAATTAGAAATATGTGAGGCGTGGCAAGATAGTGTCAAACCTTTGTAAGCTGCTAGTTGTTATCAGAAACAGCTGCTACCCCTGGGCTGCAGCGGAGACCACACATTGTTTTATGGTTGATCAGGGCAACTAAATCAGGGCACATATTTGACAACCAACTTGTTTGAGCAGTAGCCTTCAATCACAGTGCCAAGCTGACAGCCACATAGCTCTTCAGTACAATTCACTCTACTGAAAATGTTTAACTACATGATAGTTTATATTCACCTGTCAGCAATGGGATTGGCTAAAATGACCAAACACATTAATTAGAAGGGATGTCCACATAGACATCTGGCTGCCAAAGCCTGCTTTCCTATGTGTGACTTCTTCCCCTGCCTTCTACATGTGGAATATATCCTCATCAGACATCCTGTTACTCAGATAGGGGTAGGTGAAAAACTGAGTGCTTACGAACTGTAAATGCAATTTCCTCTTCTTGAAAAAGCCATCCCGTTGTGTGGTGAAACGTGTAGAAGATACGGACCTGGCGGTTTGTGGCTATATTTGTATCTAGTGATCTACTTTTGCTCTACCCACACATGGGAGTTATTACTGCCTTATCCTACTGGTACTCCACCATACTGACGGCCCATCTAACAACCTGTAGACAGCCGTGACAAATAGGAGTACCCGGAGCGTACGGAGCACCCGCTCTCCGCAACACTGATGGTTCCGGCACACATAGATAAGGACCGTGTTTGGCTCGTATACGCTGCTTTGGTGAGATACACTACCTACATACTTGATTGGAATTATATTACGGTTTCCCTTTCTACTGTGTTGAGATTGACTGTTTCCAAATGAGGTTCTCTGCAGCCGGAGGATAATTCCTCATAATTTACTATTCCCATCTCACTATACATTGGAAACTGGACTCCAATTAGGCAATGGAGTGTGCGTGTGTGTGTATAATATAGATAGATAGATATATGCATTTAACTACATATAAGCATAGCTGGATCACTGGACACTACATTTACTGAGAATATTAAGTGCTATTAATCTATATAGCCATACATAGCCAGATTAAGGGTGGGGTGCAGCGCATACTGTACCCCGAGCCCCCCCCCGGCCAGAGCAGATTGACATCACTGGCTTTCTCTGTTAAGCAGTATCAGCAGCCAGAATGCGAGTAGGACAGTATGCAGTGCAGGCAAAGACACAGGAGTATCATGTTTCATGAGCAACCGAAAGAGCTTTCTGACCATAGGAGGGTGGAGAAAGCTGTGACACAGGGATCCCAGCTTCTCCTCCTCCCTGCTTGGGTGTCTGAGTCCTGTGTAAACTTATACAACTAAACCATTTGGGTCTAGAGATAGAGACACACACAGAGAGTCCTCCTGGGTCCTGTCCCAGTGAGTAAGCAGTACAGAGGCTGCTGCTATTCTTGCATGTGACCAGATAGAAAAATAAAATATTTTATGTGTATTTTAAGGTTAATTTGTCTTTGTTACACTACAAGAAAATGTTATAAAATAGCTGTCTTTCAATTAGGCAGAGCTATAAACAGTACCCAGGCATTACTAAACTATTAGTTTAAAACTAATATACACCATTGGTTTAAATTTAATATACACAATCCAAACATCCCACTATGACCCATTCCAGGAGGGACAACATGCTCTCTACCTGGACTTCCTTCTTAATATATGATTGGCGTCACCTGTGTTGAACTACTTAATTGATAAGAAAGGTATTTCATAACAGGTGATTGCAATCATACATTTAGAAGGAAGTCCAGGTAGAGAGCATTTGTCCTTCTTGGAATGGGACATGTTGGGAGGTGTGCACAATCTAATAAACACCCCCCACCTTCCACTGGGGCCCCTCTGTCTTAAGTTCCCCGGGCACCCCCTAGGCTTAACCCGGCCCTGTAGCCAAATACCGTATTTTTACTTTATGTTATAAAAACATTGCTCTCACCATTACTTCTTTGGTTTGCTAACATACCTGAATAACCCCCACTGTTTCTGTGTGCAATGTCAGATTCTTAGGAATCTCTTGAAAACGTGAAAAATTACTCTGATGTGTGGGAAGAAACTTACAGGGACACTGGTGCGCTCAACAGCTGCAATTATTAATAATCACCAAAACCATCAATTCACAGTTCATCCTACCAGTACTTGAGAAGATCTCCCACACCTTCAACATTTTCTCATATTGCTATGGGAATCATAAGCGAGAGGACTACTCAGAGGAACAAGTTCTTTTTACATGTGGTACATGTTCATTTTGAAGTTCGTTTTGATGAAACTGCACATAAGTGCACACTGATAGATGAAGCGAATTACATTAATTTTCTTGTTACAATGGCATCTGGAAAGGGGTGGGTTATATTAGGCAGCAAGTGAACACTCAGTTCTTGATGTTGATCTGTTGAAGCAGACAAAATGGGTCTCATAAGGATTTCTGCAACTTTAACAAGGGCCAAATTGTGATAGCTAGAGGACTGGCAGGTCTCATGGGGTGTTCCCAGTATGCAAAAGTGGTCCAAGTAAGGACCACTGGTAACCAGATTAATGGCACCAAGGGCTCACTGATGCACATGGGGAGCAGAGACTAGCCTTTCTCGCCCAAGCCCACAGAAAAGCTACTGTAGCACAATTTACTGAGTTAATGCTGGCCATGTTAGAAATGTGTCAGAACACACAGTGCATTACAGCTTGCTGCATAGGCACAGACTGATCACAGTCCCCATAATGACCCTTGTCCACTACTGCAAGTGTCTACAATGGGCACATGAGAATCAGAGCTGGACCATGGAGCAGTGGAAGAAGGTGGCCTGTGCTGATGAATCACATTTTCTTTTGCATCATGTGAACGGCCACATGTGCGTTGTTTATCTGGGGAAAAAATGGCACCAGGGATACACTATTGGAAGAAGGCAAGCCAGCAGAAGCAGTGCAATGCTCTGGGATATGTTCTACTTGGGAAACCATGGGTTGTGCATATGATGTGGATGTTACTTTCACACGTACCACCCTAAAAACTGTTGCATGCAAAGAACAGCCCTTCATGGCAGTGGCCTCTTTCAGCAGAATAATGTGCCCTGTCCCACTGCAAAAGTTGTTCAGGAATGGTTTGAGGAACATTACAAAGAGTTCAAATGTTTACGTGGTCTCCAAATTCCCCAGTTCCTATCAAGGATCTGTGGGATGCGCTGGAAAAACAAGTCTGAGTCATTGAAGCCCCACCTCTAAATTTACAGAGCATAAAGGATCTGCTGCTAATGTCTTGGTGCCAGATACCAGTGGACACCATCAGCAGTCTTGTGGAGTCCATGCCTTGAGGAGTTAGAGCAGTTTTGGAGGCAAGAGGGGGACCTACACAATATTAGGCAGGTGGTTTTAATGTTATGGATGATCCATGTATACTGCAGCTGTTTACCTCATGGTACAAGTGTAGTGCTGAAGTACATGGGAAAAATAGGATTTTAATTACCTACCGGTAATTATTTTTCTCGCAGTCCGTAGAGGATACTGGGGTCCACATTAGTACCATGGGGTAGAGATGGGTCCACTAGGAGCCTTGGGCACTTTATGAAATCAATATTGTGCACTGGCTCCTCCCTCTATGGCCCTCCTACCAGACTCAGTCTAGAAACTGTGACCGAAGAGACGTACATATCCTGAGTAAGGATGTAACCGGTCACTGGTGAGACTCGAACCAGCACACACAAATAAGAGGAAACCATGCTAACCAAACTTGAACAGGAACAGCAACAGCTGAACCAACAACAATACTTAAGGAAGTAACAGTGCAGGAAACACGAAGCACGGGGTGGGCGCCCAGTATCCTCTACAGACAACGAGAAAAGGATTTACCGGTAGGTAATTAAAATACTATTTTCTCTTGCGTCCTAGAGGATACTGGGGTCCACATTAGTACCATGGGCATGTACCAAAGCTCCCAAACCAGGCGGGAGAGTACTGAGGTTCCTACAGAACTGATTGACCAAACTGAAGGTCCTCAGATGCCAAAGCATCGAACTTGTAGAACTTAGCAAACGTGTTCGAACCCAACCAAGTAGCTGCTTGGCAGAGCTGTAAAGCCAAGACACCCCAGGCAGCCGCCCAGGAAAAATCCACCGACCTAGTAGAGTGGGCCTGTACTTTAAGAACCAGCAATCCTGCCGATGAATAAGCCTGCTGGATAGTAAGCCTGATTCAGCAAGCAATAGACTGCTTTGAAGCAGGATACCCAATTCTCTTGGAATCACAGAGAACAAACAGCGAGTCAGATTTTCTGAGATGAGCTGTCCGCTTCACACAGAACTTCAAAGCTCTCACCACATCCAAGGACTTTGAGGTAGCAGAGGTATCCGTAAGCACCGGAACCACAATAGGTTAATGATATGAAACGCAGACACCACCTTAGGAAGAAATTGCTGACAAGATCTGAGTTCAGCTCTATTTTCATGAAAAATCAAATAGGGGCTTTTGTGAGACGCCGCCAGTGCCGACACACGCCTTGCGGAAGCTAAGGCCAACAGTGTAAGTCTTCTACGTAAGAAACTTAACGTCAATCTCCTGTTAAGGCTCAAACCATTCCGACTGTAGAAACTGCAACACCACGTTGAGATCCCAATGTGCCGTGGGAGGCATAAAGGGCGGTTGGATGTGCAGAATACCCTTCAAGAACGTCTGAACCTCAGGGAGGGAAGCCAATTGTTTCTGGAAGAAAATGGATAAGGCTGAAATCTGGACTTTCCAGGAGCCCAAATGTAGGTCCACATCCACACCTGACTGCAGAAAAAGGAGGAAACGGCCCAGTTGAAAGTCCACTGTAGGAAATTTCCCGTTTTCAAACCACGAGATGTATTTTTTCCAAATATGGTGGTAGCGTTTAGACGTTACCCCTTTCCTGGCTTGGATCAGGGTTGGAATAACCCTGTCCGGGATCACCTTCCGGGCTAGAATTTGACGCTCATCCTCCATGCCGTGAAATGTAGCCACATTAAGTCTTGATAGACGAACGGCCCATGTTGTAGAAGATCCTCGCGAAGAGGCAGAGGCCACGGGTCCTCTAGGAGCATCTCCAGTAGATCCGCATACCAGGCCCTTCTTGGCCAGTCCGGAGCAATGAGAATTGCTTGAACCTTTTCCCTTTTTATTCTTTTGAGAATTCTTGGGATCAATGGAAGAGGTGGAAACACGTAAACCATCTGGTAGACCCATGGAGATACCAGAGCGTCCACCGCCACTACTTGTCGGTCCCTCGACCTGGAACAATATTGCTTGTGCTTCTTGTTGAGATGGGAGGCCATCATGTCCATTTGTGGCGTCCCCCACCGATGTGTCAAGGACTCGAACACCGGCGTGTGAAGTCCTCACTCTCCTGGGTGGAGGTCGTGTCTGCTGAGGAAGGCCGCTTCCCACTTGTCTACTCCCGGAATGAAGATTGCTGACAGCGCCACCGTGTGTCTTTCTGCCCAGAGGAGAATCCTTTTTACCTCTGACATTGCTGCTCTGCTCTTCGTTCCGCCCTGTCGGTTTATATACGTTACTGCCATCACATTGTCCGACTGAACTTGAATGGCGTGATCTTGAAGAAGATGCGACGCCTGTAGAAGGGCGTCGTATATGGCCCTTAGCTCCAGAACGTTGATCGGCAGGATGGTTTCCTGACTTGACCCTTTTCTTTGGAACGGTTTTCCCTGGGTGACTGCTCCCAAACCTCTGAGACTTGCGTCTGTGGTTAGCAGATTCCAATTTTGAATCCCGAACCTTCGACCCTTCATCAGGTGAGAAGTCTGAAGACACCACAGAAGAGAAATCCTGGCTTTTGGCGACAGGCGTATCCTATCGTGCATGTGGAGATGCGATCCGGACCATTTGTCCCAACAGATCCAGCTGGAAGGGCCTTGCATGAAACCTTCCGTACTGCAGAGCCTCGTAAGAGGCTACCATCTTCCCCAGAAAGCGAATGCATAGATGCAACGGAAGGAATACCTGCTGTACCTCCGTATCCAGTATCATCCCCAGGAACGTAAGCCTCCATGTTGGTTCCAGGTGAGACTTTCGTAGGTTCAGAATCCATCCGTGATCCTGGAGTAGTCTGGTTGAGAGGGCAATGCTGTCCAACAACCTCTCCCTGGAAGGTGCTTTTATCAGCAGGTCGTCCAGGTATGGTATTATGTTTACTCCCTGCTTGCGGAGGAGAAACATCATCTCTTCCATTACCTTGGTGCCGTGGAGAGGCCAAATGGCAGGGCCTGGAACTGGTAGTGACAGTCCTGCAGTGCAAACCATAGATAAGCCTGATGAGGCGGCCAAATCAGATTATGAAGGTACGCATCCTTGATGTCCAGAGACACCAGAAATTCCCCCTCCTCCAGACCTGAGATCACCACTCTCAGAGACTCCATCTTGAACTTGAACACCCGTAAGTACGGGTTCAGTGACTTGAGTTTTAAAATAGGCATTACCGAACAACCATACGGTTTCGGTACCACAAACAGATTGGAGTAAGAACCCTTGTTTTGTAGTTGAAGTGGAACTGGGACAATGACCTGAGTTTGTACCAGATTCTGAATTGCTGTCTGCAAAGTCATATCTGCTTCCGGAGAAGCTGGTAAGCCTGATTTGAAGAATCTGTGAGGTGGGAGTTCCTGAAACTCCACTCTGTATACCTGGGCGATAAGGTCTCAGGGATCATGGCAAAATGTTGCCCAAACGTGACTGAAATAATGTAACAGGGCTTCCATCTGCCTGTCTTCCAGGCAGTGTGGTCCACGGTCATGCTGAAGGCTTTGAGGAAGCAGAACCAGAGGTCTGTTCCTGAGAACCTGCAGCTGCTGGTTTTCTGGGTTTACCTTTTATTGCCCTTGAAGGCTGCAGAACCACCTTTTTGTTTGCCTTTAAACTTCGCAGTCCAAAAGGACTGCAGAGTTTGAGCCAAGTAGATTTTTCTAGCTGGGGGTGCTGCGGAAGGAAGGTATGTAGACTTACCCCGCCGTAGCCTTGGATATCCATGTATCCAGTTCATCTCCAAAAAGGGCCATGGCAGTGGTGCGTGCGTGGAGCAAACCAATTTCCTTTAGAGTCCTGAATATGCTGTAGGAGTAAAATGATCTCCCCCCTGGGCAAGGAATCTAATTCATCAATTAGGTTACCTGACCATTTAGCAATGGCCCCAGTGGGTCTCTGGGACACACCAGAGGCAGTATAGAAAGATTTGATAGTGGTCTCAATCTTGCGGTCAGCCGTGTCCTGTAAGGATGCTGCCCCAGGTACAGGTAAGACTATCTTTCGTGACAACCTAGATACCGATGCGTCCACAATCGTCGGGTTTTCCCATTTCTTTCTATCCTCCAGAGGAAAGGGAAAGAATGTAATTAACCTTTTAGGGATCTGAAATTTTGTGTCAGGATTAACCCAAGTTTCTTTAAACAGTGCATTCAATTCCTTTGATGCAGGAAAAGTAGCTGAGGATTTCTTTTTTACATTAAAATAGGATTCCTCTTCCACCTCCGCCACCTTGTCAGGAATGTGCAGGACATTTCTGATAGCTTCTTTCAGGGCCTGTATTCCTTGTGACAGGACAGCATCCCCCCCACTCGCATCCACTTCACCCTCCTCTGGATCTGATGTATCATCATCAGTATTAGCTATGCAGAGCTGGGCCAGAGTACGCTTGTGTGGGCAAATGGCAGGGGTCTGAGACGCTGGTATGGGAGCTGAATCTCTATTCATCAGGTTATCCATCGGACTGTCTTAAGCATTGCGTCTCTTTCTCAGTAATGGCTAATTTAGTAGAAATAGTAGATATCCCCTTTATGGAATGTAACCATGGGGGTTCTGACCCACGAGCCTGAGAATGTGTACTGTTCTGGGAACACGGTAGCGAGTCCCCAGGGGAGGACAGATACTCTGCTGTGCAGGACACACAGTCCCTGGACCCACACACAGAAGGTGAAACACAGTATATCCTACACAGAGCCCGCAGGGAGACAGAGAAATAGGAACCAGCTACACCGCGCCCCTGTAGCCGAGTAAAAACACAGCTGGGTTGCCACAATAAGGGGGTAATTCCGAGTTGATCGCAGCAGCAAATTTGTTAGCAGTTGGGCAAAACCATGTGTACTGCAGGTGTGGCAGATATAACATTTGCAGAGAGAGTTAGATTTGGGTGGAGTGTGTTCAAACTGAAATCTAAATCGCAGTGTAAAAATTAAGCAGCATTTACTCTGCACAGAAACAAAATAACCCACCCAAATCTAACTCTCTCTACACGTTATATCTGCCACACCTGCACTGCACATGGTATTGCCCAACTGCCAACAAATTTGATACTGCTATCAACTCTGAATTACCCCCTAAATCCCTTCAGAGGACTTAGTATACTACAACCTCCTCCCCCTTACTATAACCCCCTGGTACCGCTGAGGAGACGTGGAGTCTTCTTGGAGGAGCTGTGCGTCCCTGTGATGCCAGTAAGAGCTGCAGAGGGAAAATGGCGCTGGTGAGCTGCTGGATCCGCTCATAGTGGAGCCCCGCCCCCGTAATGGTGCACAGCTCCCTGTCTTTTTCATACTGGCCTGAAGTTTAGAGTGCTTAAAACCCTCTGTAAGCTGGATGGCCAGTGTGGGTATCATTGGTGGCTCAGCGCGCCCCTCACAGCAGGACACTCGCAGCCTGCATGTCAGCGCTGCGCTCCAACCCTTATGCCGCTATTTCTGCCGGCAGCCCGCAAACCGGGACGCTGGCACTGTACTCACCTCTTCTATCTTTCGCTCTGTTAGGGGTGGCGGTGTGCTGCGGGAGGGTACGCTCGCCATGGTGGGGCTTGCGAATGACTCTCTCAGGAGCTCATTGTCCGGTCAGCAGAGAAACAGGACCATGAACTCTTTAGGAAGTTGGCCCATTCTCCCCCTTAAGTCCCACGAAGCAGGCATGCTGGTGCCAGCCAGCAATGCCTGTAAAACAACAAACAGAAAATAAATGTAGAAAACTCTTCAGGAGCTACCCTAGCTGTGACCGGCTCCTCGGGGCACATTTTCTAAACTGAGTCTGGTAGGAGGGGCATAGAGAGAGGAGCCAGCGCACACTATTGATTTCTTAAAGTGCCCAAGGCTCCTAGTGGACCCGTCTATACCCCATGGTACTAATGTGGACCCCAGTATCCTCTAGGACGCAAGAGAAATTGTAATAAGAAAATTGGCATTTCTCTTACGTCCTAAGGGATACTGGGAATCCATTTAGTACCACGGGGTATAGACGGGTCCACTTGAAACCATGGGCACTATAGAAGTAATAACGTGTACTGGCTCCTCCCTCTTTGCCCCTCCTACCAGACTCAGTTTAGAAAATGTGCCCGAAGGAGCCGGTCACATATCTGGAAGCTCCTGAAGAGTTTTCTGCATTTATTTTTAAAGTTTGGTATTTTCGGGCAGGACTGGATGGCACCAGCATGCCTGCTTCGTGGGACTTAGGGCGGGGGGGAAGAAACAGGCCAATCCCACTAAGGGTCAATGGTCCCATTCCCTGCTGACAGGACGCTAGCTCCTGAGGGAACTATTTGCAAGCCCCACCACGGCGAGCATACATTCCCGCAGCACGCCGCCACCCCTAACAGAGCCAGAAGAAAGAAGAGTGGCGAGTACTAAGCCGGCATCACGGTTAGCGGGTCGCCGCCCATTATGGCGGCATAAGGGTACGGAGACGCAGTGCTTCCACACGGGGCGGACTGAGTATCCAGACTTAATACACTGCAGTGGACACAGTACCCAGACTGGCATTACAGGCTTAAAAGGGGGCTTACTCCATTTTATGCACACAGACACATAAAGCCAGTATAAAGAAGACCGGGAAGACCACGCGCCATTGAAGGGGCGGGGCTTCACTATGAGCAGATCCAGCAGTTCACAGGCACCATTTTATCTTACTGCAGCTACACAGATGCTGACTACAACGACGCGCAACTCCTCTGGAGAACCTCCAGATTACCTCAGCGGTACCAGGGTCATAGCAGGGGGGGAGTGTTATACTAGTGTACTAAGTCCCTAATCTAGGTACTTAGTCTGCGACCCGGCTAACCTTGGCTTTAGCAATAAGGGCTCCGTGTGCTGGTTCTATCCTCTCTGTCTCTCTCGGGAAGGGCTCTTTGTGGGTTAATTGTGCTTTAACCTTTTCCTGTGTGTGTGCAGTCACTGCTGCAGTACGTCAGGCACAGTGTTCCTCTTCTCCAGGGGGGTCACTAGTGTGTACTCAGTGTAGTATCCCTTCTCAGGCTAGTGGGGCGGAGCCAGCATGACTGGCCTCCATTAGGGGGATGATTTCCACCATCTCTACTAAATTATCTCGTAAGGAGAAAGAGACACAATACTGAAGACAGTCTATGGCTGAGTTTATGCAAAAGGACTCAGTACTCAGACCAGCATCTCATTCCTCTACCACTTGTCTGGAAAAACTTACTTTGGCCCATATCCTGCATTCTGACTCTGATAACGAAGGGTCAGAAATGGAGGAAGGTGAGGTGGACATAGAGGTAGGGGAGGATACTCTGTCGCAGGGTGTAGAGGCTCTCATCGATTCTATCAGAGAAGTCCTAAATATCCCTGATAAGGTGACAGAGGAGTGTGAGGAATCTTACTTTAATATAAAGAAAAAAATCCTCAGCCACTTTTCCTGTGTCAAAGGAACTCAATACCCTGTTTGAAGAAACGTGGGTTAATCTAGATAAGAAATTTCAAATTCCTAGGCGGTTAATGTCATCTCTTCCTTTTCCTCCCGAATATATGAAAAATGGGAAAATCCACCGATAGTGGATACATCAGTCTTCAGGCTCTCACGTAAAATAGTATTACCTGTTCCTGGTGCAGTCTCCCTTAAGGATACAGCTGATCGCAAGATTGAGACTACACTCAAATCTTTGTATACATCTGCAGGGGTGGCCCAGAGACCCACTATAGCATGTGGGTGGATTACTAGAGCCATTGCCAAATGGTCTAGTAATTTAATTGAGGGGTTAGACACCGTACCTCCAGAGGAAATTGTGTTACTTCTGCAACACATACAAGACTGCAAACTTTATGGTGGAAGCCATTAAAGAGATAGGTTTGCTTAATGCACGCACTACAGCTATGGCAGTGTGGGCACGCAGGGGATCATGGCTACGTCAGTGGACTGCTGACGCGGACTCCAAGAAAGGTGTGGAAAGCCTGCCTTTCACAGGTGAGGCCTTCTTTGGCGATGAACTCGACAAGTGGATCTCACGAGCTACTGCGGGTAAGTCCACTTATGTATCTTCTGCAGCTCTGCCAGCCAGGAAGGACTACTCAGGACCCAAATTACAGGACTGCCAAGTTTAGGGGCAAGGCCAGAGGTTCTTCTACCGCCGCTAGAGGTAAGCCACGCAAACCAGCGGCTGCTGATTCACAGGAACAGAGTTCAGGCTCTGCCTCCTCAAAACTTTTCGCATGACGGTGGACCGCGATGACTGGGAGACGGGCAGGTGAGAGGCCGGCTACAATCCTTCAGTCAGACCTGGACAACATCTTGCCAGAATCCCTGGGTCATAGACCTTATATCCCAGAGCTACAGGCTGGAGTTCCAGGATCTCCCACCTCACAGATTCTTCAAATCAGGCTTACCAGTTTCACAAGAAGCAAGAGTAACCTTACAAGAAGCCATTCAAAAACTGTTAGACCCAGCTGATTGTTCTAGTCTTACCTCATCTACAAAACAAGGGACACTATTCCAGCTTGTTTGTAGTTCCGAAACTGGACGGTTCGGTAAGACAGATTCTGAATCTAAAATCATTGAACCCATACTTAGAGTATTCAAGTTCAAGATGGAGTCTCTGAGAGTGTAATCTCAGGTCTGGAAGAGGGGGAATTCCTAGCGTCTCTGGACGTCAAGGATGCGTACCTTCACATTCCGATCTGGCTGCCTCATCAGGCTTATCTACGGTTTGCACTGCAGGACTGTCACTACCAGTTTCAGGCCATGCCACTTGGTCTCTCCACGGCACCAAGGGTGTTCACCAAAGTGATGGCAGAGATGATGATGTTACTCCACAGACGGGGAGTAAATGTAATTCCTTACCTGGACGATCTTCTGATAAAGGCTGCATCCAGGGAGCAGTTGTTGGAGAACATTGGTCTCATGACCAGATTACTCCTGGATCATGGGTGGATTCTGAACCTACCAAAATCTCACCTAGAACCAACACAGAAGCTTCATTTCCTGGGAATGATACTGGACACAGAGTCTCAGAGTTTTCCTTCCCTTGGAAAAGGCAATGGTGATCCAGTTTATAGTTTGGGCTGTCTTGAAGCTGACCCGAATCTCAGTACACCTGTGCATCCACTTTCTGGGGAATATGGTGGCTTCTTACGAAGCACTTCAGTATGGAAGGTTTCATGCGAGGGCCTTCCAGCTGGATCTGTTGGACAAATGGTCCGGATCGCATCTTCACATGCATCAGTGGATTAGTCTGTCGCCAAAAGCCAGGCTCTCCCACCTGTGTTGGCTACAAACTTCTCACCTAGTGGAGGGTCGAAGGTTTGGGATTCAGAATTGGATTCTGCTAACCACAGACACAAGCCTCAGAGATTGGGGTGCAGTTTGAAGGAAGATGGTCAAGTCAGGAAATCGTTCTTCCAATAAACATCCTGGAACTCAGGGCTATCTACAAAACCCTTCTGCAGGCCTCATCTCTTCTTCAGAATCAGGCCATTCAAGCTCAGTCGGACAATGTGACAGCAGTGTCTTACATCAACTGACAGGGCGGAGCGAATAGCAGGGCCGCAATGTCAGAGGTGTTAAGAATTCTCCTCTGGGCGGAAAAACACGCCATGGCATTGTCGATTTTCATTCCGGGAGTAGACAACTGGGAAGCAGACTTCCGCAGCAGACACGACCTGCACCCGGGGAAATGGGGCCTCCACCCAGAGGTGTTCCAGTGGCTGACACATCGGTGGGGTTATCCACAAATCTTCATGATGGCCTCTCGACTCAACAAGAAGCTCAAGTGGTATTGTTCCAGGTCGAGGGACCCACAAGCTGTAGCGGTCGACGCCCTGACAACTCCGTGGGTCTACCAGCTGGGGTACGTGTTTCCTCCCATTCCTCTGATCCCAAGAGTTCTCAAAATAAAAAAAAGGGAAAGAGTTCAAGCAATTCTCATTGCTCCGGACTGGCCACAAAGGGCCTGGTATGCGGATCTTCTCGAGGTGCCAATCGAAGATCCGTGGCCTCTGCCTCTTTGAGAGGATCTTCTGCAACAGGCCCCGTTCATTTATCAAGGCTTACCACGGCTACGCTTGACAGCATGGAAGTTGAACAGCTGATTTTAGCCAGGAGAGGGATTCCTGACAAGGTTATCCCGACTATGATCCAAGGCAGGAAGGGGGTAACGTCAAAACATTACCATCGTAACTGGAAGAAATAAGTCTCTTGGTGTGAGAGCAGACAATATTCTATGGTGGAATTTCATCTGGGACATATCCTGCTATTTCTGCAGTCGGGAGTGGACGTGGGACTATGCCTAGGTTCCTAAAAGTTCAGATTTTGGCCTTGTCCATTTTCTTTCAGAAACAATGGTCTTCTCTCCTGAAGGTTCAGACTTTCTTGAAAGGTGTTCTTCCCATCCAACCTCTCTTTATGCCTCCAACGGCACCTTGGGATCTCAATTTGGTTCTGACGTTCCTCCAATCGAACTGGTTTGAACCGTTACAAGAAGTAGACGTAAAATATCTTACGTAGAAGACCCTCACTCTGTTGGCCCTGGCTTCGGCAAGGCGCGTGTCGGAGCTAGGGGCGTTGTCTCACAAGAGCCCCTACTTGATTTTCCATGAGGACAGAGCTGAACTCAGGACTCGTCAGCAATTCCTCCCTAAGGTGGTGTCGGCGTTTCACATCAACCAGCCAACTGTGGTCCCGGTTGTTACTTCAAAGTCCTTGGATGTTGTAAGGGCTTTGAAGGTATATACACAAAGGAAGGACAAGATTGCATTATAGTGGTGCACATTAATCAATATAAAATGTAACTTTTAATTCATATATTATTAAAAATCATTTTAAAAATGTAGGATAAAACATAGAAGTGAAAAGATAGAAAAAAAATAAGAATTTACTTACTGATAATTCTATTTCTCATAGTCCGTAGTGGATGCTGGGGACTCCGAAAGGACCATGGGGAATAGCGGCTCCGCAGGAGACTGGGCACAAAAGTAAAAAGCTTTAGGACTACCTGGTGTGCACTGGCTCCTCCCCCTATGACCCTCCTCCAAGCCTCAGTTAGGATACTGTGCCCGGACGAGCGTACACAATAAGGAAGGATTTTGAATCCCGGGTAAGACTCATACCAGCCACACCAATCACACCGTACAACTTGTGATCTGAACCCAGTTAACAGCATGATAACAGAAGGAGCCTCTGAAAAGATGGCTCACAACAACAATAACCCGATTTTGTAACAATAACTATGTACAAGTAATGCAGACAAACCGCACTTGGGATGGGCGCCCAGCATCCACTACGGACTATGAGAAATAGAATTATCGGTAAGTAAATTCTTATTTTCTCTAACGTCCTAGTGGATGCTGGGGACTCCGAAAGGACCATGGGGATTATACCAAAGCTCCCAAACGGGCGGGAGAGTGCGGATGACTCTGCAGCACCGAATGAGAGAACTCCAGGTCCTCCTCAGCCAGGGTATCAAATTTGTAGAATTTAGCAAACGTGTTTGCCCCTGACCAAGTAGCTGCTCGGCAAAGTTGTAAAGCCGAGACCCCTCGGGCAGCCGCCCAAGATGAGCCCACTTTCCGTGTGGAATGGGCTTTAACAGATTTTGGTTGTGGCAGGCCTGCCACAGAATGTGCAAGCTGAATTGTACTACAAATCCAACGAGCAATCGTCTGCTTAGAAGCAGGAGCACCCAGCTTATTGGGTGCATACAGGATAAACAGCGAATCAGATTTTCTGACTCCAGCCGTCCTGGAAACATACATTTTCAGGGCCCTGACTATGTCCAGCAACTTGGAATCCTCCAAGTCCCTAGTAGCCGCAGGCACCACAATAGGCTGGTTCAAGTGAAAAGCTGAAACCACCTTAGGGAGAAATTGAGGACGAGTCCTCAATTCTGCCCTGTCCGTATGAAAAATTAGGTAAGGGCTTTTATAGGATAAAGACGCCAATTCTGAGACACGCCTGGCTGAAGCCAGGGCTAACAGCATTACCACTTTCCATGTGAGATATTTTAAGTCCACAGTGGTGAGTGGTTCAAACCAATGTGATTTTAGGAATCCCAAAACTACATTGAGATCCCAAGGTGCCACTGGAGGCACAAAAGGAGGCTGTATATGCAGTACTCCCTTGACAAACGTCTGAACTTCAGGAACAGAAGCCAGTTCTTTTTGGAAGAATATTGACAGGGCCGAAATTTGAACCTTAATGGACCCTAATTTGAGGCCCATAGACAGTCCTGTTTGCAGGAAATGCAGGAAACGACCCAGTTGAAATTCCTCTGTAGGGGCCTTCCTGGCCTCGCACCACGCAACATATTTACGCCAAATACGGTGATAATGTTGTACGGTTACATCCTTCCTGGCTTTGATCAGGGTAGGGATGACTTCATCCGGAATGCCTTTTTCCTTCAGGATCCGGCGTTCAACCGCCATGCCGTCAAACGCAGCCGCGGTAAGTCTTGGAACAGACATGGTCCCTGCTGGAGCAGGTCCTTTCTTAGAGGTAGAGGCCACGGGTCTTCCGTGAGCATCTCTTGAATTTCCGGGTACCAAGTCCTTCTTGGCCAATCCGGAGCCACGAGTATAGTCTTTACTCCTCTCCTTCTTATGATTCTCAGTACTTTTGGTATGAGAGGAAGAGGAGGGAACACATACACTGACTGGTACACCCACGGTGTTACCAGAGCGTCCACAGCTATTGCCTGAGGGTCCCTTGACCTGGCGCAATATCTGTCCAGTTTTTTGTTGAGGCGGGACGCCATCATGTCCACCTTTGGTTTTTCCCAACGGTTCACAATCATGTGGAAGACTTCTGGGTGAAGTCCCCACTCCCCCGGGTGAAGATCGTGTCTGCTGAGGAAGTCTGCTTCCCAGTTGTCCACTCCCGGAATGAACACTGCTGACAGTGCTATCACATGATTCTCCGCCCAGCGAAGAATCCTTGCCACTTCCATCATTGCCCTCCTGCTTCTTGTGCCGCCCTGTCTGTTTACGTGGGCGACTGCCGTGATGTTGTCCGACTGGATCAACACCGGCTGACCCTGAAGCAGAGGTCTTGCCTGACTTAGGGCATTGTAAATGGCCCTTAGTTCCAGGATATTTATGTGAAGTGACGTTTCCATGCTTGACCACAAGCCTTGGAAATTTCTTCCCTGTGTGACTGCTCCCCAGCCTCTCAGGCTGGCATCCGTGGTCACCAGGACCCAATCCTGAATGCCGAATCTGCGGCCCTCTAGGAGATGAGCACTCTGTAACCACCACAGGAGAGACACCCTTGTCCTTGGAGACAGGGTTATCCGCTGATGCATTTGAAGATGCGATCCGGACCATTTGTCCAGCAGATCCCACTGAAAAGTTCTTGCGTGGAATCTGCCGAATGGAATCGCTTCGTAAGAAGCCACCATCTTTCCCAGGACCCTTGTGCATTGGTGTACTGACACTTGGCCTGGTCTTAGGAGGTTCCTGACTAGGTCGGATAACTCCTTGGCTTTCTCCTCCGGGAGAAACACCTTTTTCTGTACTGTGTCCAGAATCATCCCTAGGAACAGCAGACGTGTCGTCGGAATCAGCTGCGATTTTGGAATATTTAGAATCCATCCGTGCTGTCGTAGTACTACTTGAGATAGTGCTACTCCGACCTCTAACTGTTCTCTGGACCTTGCCCTTATCAGGAGATCGTCCAAGTAAGGGATAATTAAGACCCCTTTTCTTCGAAGAAGAATCATCATTTCGGCCATTACCTTGGTAAAGACCCGGGGTGCCGTGGACAATCCAAACGGCAGCGTGTGAAACTGATAGTGACAGTTCTGTACCACAAACCTGAGGTACCCTTGGTGAGAAGGGCAAATTGGGACATGGAGGTAAGCATCCTTGATGTCCAGAGACACCATATAGTCCCCTTCTTCCAGGTTCGCTATCACTGCTCTGAGTGACTCCATCTTGAACTTGAACCTTTTTATGTAAGTGTTCAAGGATTTCAGATTTAAAATGGGTCTCACCGAGCCGTCCGGCTTCGGTACCACAAACAGCGTGGAATAATACCCCTTTCCCTGTTGTAGGAGGGGTACCTTGATTATCACCTGCTGGGAATACAGCTTGTGAATGGCTTCCAATACCGCCTCCCTGTCGGGGGGAGACGTTGGTAAAGCAGACTTCAGGAACCGGCGAGGGGGAGACGTCTCGAATTCCAATTTGTACCCCTGAGATACTACCTGCAGGATCCAGGGGTCCACTTGCAAGTGAGCCCACTGCGCGCTGAAATTCTTGAGACGGGCCCCCACCGTGCCTGAGTCCGCTTGTAAGGCCCCAGCGTCATGCTGAGGACTTGGCAGAAGCGGGGGAGGGCTTCTGTTCGTGGGAAGAGGCTGTCTGCTGCAGTCTTTTCCCCCTTCCTCTGCCCCGGGGCAGATATGAGTGGCCTTTTGCCCGCTTGCCCTTATGGGGACGAAAGGACTGAGCCTGAAAAGACGGTATCTTTTTCTGCTGCGAGGTGACTTGGGGTAAAAAGGTGAATTTTCCAGCCGTTGCCGTGGCCACCAGGTCCGATAGACCGACCCCAAATAACTCCTCCCCTTTATACGGCAATACTTCCATATGCCGTTTGGAATCCGCATCACCTGACCACTGTCGTGTCCATAATCCTCTTCTGGCAGAAATGGACATCGCACTTACTCTTGATGCCAGAGTGCAAATATCCCTCTGTGCATCTCGCATATATAGAAATGCATCCTTTAAATGCTCTATAGTCAATAATATATTGTCCCTGTCTAGGGTATCAATATTTTCAGTCAGGGAATCCGACCAAGCCACCCCAGCACTGCACATCCAGGCTGAGGCGATTGCTGGTCGCAGTATAATACCAGTATGTGTGTATATACTTTTAAGGATATTTTCCAGCTTTCTATCAGCTGGTTCCTTGAGGGCGGCCGTATCTGGGGACGGTAACGCCACTTGTTTTGATAAGCGTGTGAGCGCCTTATCTACGCTAAGGGGTGTTTCCCAACGCGCCCTAACCTCTGGCGGGAAAGGGTATAATGCCAATAACTTTTTAGAAATTAGCAGTTTTTTATCGGGGGAAACCCACGCTTCATCACACACCTCATTTAATTCATCTGATTCGGGAAAAACTACGGGTAGTTTTTTCACACCCCACATAATACCCTTTTTTGTGGTACTTGTAGTATCAGAAATGTTCAAAACCTCCTTCATTGCCGTGATCATGTAACGTGTGGCCCTACTGGAAAATACGTTTGTTTCCTCACCGTCGACACTGGAGTCAGTGTCCGTGTCGACCACCTGAGGTAACGGGCGCTTTAGAGCCCCTGACGGTGTTTGAGACGCCTGTACAGGTATTAACTGATTTGCCGGCTGTCTCATGTCGTCAACAGTCTTTTGTAAAGTGCTGACACTATCACGTAATTCTTTCCATAAGACCATCCAGTCAGGTGTCGACTCCCTAGGGGGTGACATCACTAACACAGGCAATTGCTCCGCCTCCACATCATTTTCCTCCTCATACATGTCGACACAACGTACCGACACAGCACACACACAGGGAATGCTCTGATAGAGGACAGGACCCCACTAGCCCTTTGGGGAGACAGAGGGAGAGTTTGCCAGCACACACCAGAGCGCTATATATATACAGGGATAACCTTATATAAGTGTTTTTCCCTAATATAGCTGCTGTATATATTTATATGCCAATTTAGTGCCCCCCCCTCTCTTGTTTTACCCTGTTTCTGTAGTGCAGGACTGCAGGGGAGAGTCAGGGAGCCTTCCTCCAACGGAGCTGTGAGGAAAAAATGGCGCCAGTGTGCTGAGGAGATAGGCTCCGCCCCTTTTTCGGCGGCCTTTCTCCCGCTTTTTTATGTAAAAATAGGCAGGGGTTAAATACATCCATATAGCCCAGGAGCTATATGTGATGTATTTTTTGCCAAAAAAGCTGTTTTTATTGCGTCTCAGGGCGCCCCCCCCCAGCGCCCTGCACCCTCAGTGACCGGAGTGTGAAGTGTGCTGAGAGCAATGGCGCACAGCTGCGGTGCTGTGCGCTACCTTAGTGAAGACAGGACGTCTTCTGCCGCCGATTTTCCGGACCTCTTCAGTCTTCTGGCTCTGTAAGGGGGACGGCGGCGCGGCTCCGGGACCCATCCATGGCTGAGCCTGTGATCGTCCCTCTGGAGCTAATGTCCAGTAGCCTAAGAAGCCCAATCCACTCTGCACGCAGGTGAGTTCGCTTCTTCTCCCCTTAGTCCCTCGATGCAGTGAGCCTGTTGCCAGCAGGTCTCACTGAAAATAAAAAAACCTATTTAAACTTTTACTCTAAGCAGCTCAGGAGAGCCACCTAGATTGCACCCTTCTCGTTCGGGCACAAAATCTTAACTGAGGCTTGGAGGAGGGTCATAGGGGGAGGAGCCAGTGCACACCAGGTAGTCCTAAAGCTTTTTACTTTTGTGCCCAGTCTCCTGCGGAGCCGCTATTCCCCATGGTCCTTTCGGAGTCCCCAGCATCCACTAGGACGTTAGAGAAAAGTGTTTAAAATGTATGACTTCCTACACACAGAGTGTCCGCGAATTGTAGAACCTGTATAATGTAACGTGTCTACGTATTTATGCTTATAATCATTAATAAATGCTATGCAGTCCCCAGCAATATTGGTGTCTTGCTCTTTGTTGCCCTATTGGTACACACTATGTGATTAACACTGTTCGTGTGTTACTCATTTACCGTGACCAGTATTAGGTATATACTGAGGAAATATCTATATTAAATCATGATTACAAATCTCCTATTAGTGTATCCATGTATCAAAAAAAAAACAAAAAACGTGAATCTCGTCTTTTTTTACTTCTTATCAAATGACAGGTCTGTACGATAAAACAGTAGACCTCACACTGTATGTCCCTCCTAAATGTCTGTCTCTGTGTCATTAAATATGGCAGAAATGAATATTCATGCCTTAGGACTATACAGATTTCTGCAGTAGAGTAATCACAATGGATATATAAATATTTCTTATAAGGTTATCCACAAATTATAGTCACCCTATATTGATTAATTCTTTATACGCACGATAACGATAAAGATGGGGTTGTGCCTATAATGTGGCTGATCAAGGTTCATATGTCTGTCCTTATGTATCAGCAGGGCCGTTTCTAGACAATTTGGCTCCCAGTGCGAGATTTCAAAATGCCCCCCCCCCCCCATATAGCTATAAAAAGAAAAAGAATGCGCGCGCCTGAGGCGCGCGCTCCCAAGGGTGTGTGGCCTGATTAAAATGGGTGTGGTCTCATTAAAGTGGGCGTGGCCTCGTCTGATATCACGCCCACCACAGGGGGGAAAAAATAAAAAAGTCCCCATTTTACACATTACAGCAGGCAAGTGTCCCCATTTTACACAGCGCGGCAGGCACGTGCCCCCATTTTACACAGCACGGCAGGCAGGTGTCCCCATTTTACAAAGTGCGGCAGGCAGGTATCCCCATTTTACACAGTGCGGCAGGCAGGTATCCCCATTTTACACAGTACGCAGGCAGGTGCCCCCATTTTACAAAGTGCGGCAGGCAGGTATCCCCATTTTACACAGTACGGCAGGCAGATATCCCCATTTTACACAGCGCGGCAGGCACGTGCCCCCATTTTACACAGCACGGCAGGCACGTGCCCCCATTTTACACAGCACGGCAGGTGTCCCCATTTTACAAAGCGCGGCAGGCAGATATCCCCATTTTACACAGCGCGGCAGGCACGTGCCCCCATTTTACACAGCGCGGCAGGCAGGTGTCCCCATTTTACACAGCGCGGCAGGCAGGTATCCCCATTTTACACAGCGCGGCAGGCAGGTATCCCCATTTTACACAGCGCGGCAGGCAGGTATCCCCATTTTACACAGCGCGGCAGGCAGGTATCCCCATTTTACACAGTGCGGCAGGCAGGTATCCCCATTTTAAACAGTGCAGCAGGCAGGTATCCCCATTTTACACAGTGCGGCAGGCAGGTGTCAAGTGGGGGGGGGGAGGAAAGGGGAGAGAGAAAGATAGAGATAATACTTACATCTTCCCGCTCTTCGGGTCCCGCCGCCTCACGTCCCTCGCGCCGGCCGCCTCCTCCTTCCAGGCTAATCTCCTCTCCTCCCTCTCCCCGAGCGCTCCTGCTTGGGGGGCGGGGCTTCACGGAATGACGCGTTTGCGTCGTGACGTCACGACGCAAACGCGTCATTCCGCGAAACTCCGCCCTCGGGGAGAGGGAGGAGATTCGGACAGAAAGTGCCGCGGCGGGCGCCCCGTGCGGTTGCACGGCTCGCCCGCCGCTAGAAACCGCACTGAGTATCAGACAGTCCATATTTAGTTATATTTGCATATAAATATTATAGGCAAATTCCAGATATTTCTCACACTTCAATTCGTATACCGAGCATAGAATTAAACTTATATTAGTTAAATCTTTATAAGTATGATGACAATGGAGGTAGAATTATACATATAGTGTGGCTAATTAGTATTCATATGTCCTTATAAATCAGACAATCTTTATTTAATTATATTCTTAAACTAGATGTCATTAAATAAATCCCAATTTTGATTGCATTTCAATTGATATACTGAGCACAGACATCCAGGTATGTAACAGTAATCACTATGAGGCGCTTCTTTGTATCAGTAATTAAATATATGATACAATACTTGTTGTTACACAGTATCTGTATCCCTTATTAGCAACACAGTTGCACAGCCTAGTGACTCATATGGTGCCATGAATGATCAGATGTTGTAACTGTTTCAATAGGATTAATTCCCATCAGCATGTGCTACTATTAGGGTATGTTTTCTGTTCAGTTCAGAATATGATCTATTCCAGTCTTTAGGGATCTTTTATTCATAAGATGTACAATCACTTCTGTGTGACTCACCTGGGCTGTTAATATACTAAGTACTATAACAGGTTATTTTACCAAAAGTATTGACACAACATATTACGGCTATGAGCAGGGCTATCTAAACACACATTTTCTATCTATATAAATTACACCCTCCTGGGCATGTATTTAGGATATTTTTTCACTGCATAAACATTTATTCAATGGCGGACACCATGTGCGCAGGGACGCCTAAGGTTTATGTAAAGCGAACTGCTAGTCACAGGAAATCGGACTCGCTGTTCGTTTATTATGATGCCAACAAGATTAGGTGTTCTGCTTCAAAGCAGTCAATTGCTCGCTGGATCAGGCTCACTATCCAGCATGCTTATTCCACAGTAGGTTTGCCGATTTCCGAAATCGGTACAAGCCCACTCTACTAGGTCGGTGGATTCCTCTTGGGCGGCTGCCCAGGGTGTCTCTGCATTACAGCAGCTACTTGGTTGGGTTCGAACACGTTTGCCAAGTTTGATACCTTGGCCACTGAGGACCTTCAGTTTGGTCAGTCAGTTCTGCAGGAACCTCAGCACTCTCCCACCCCCGTATGGGAGCTTTGGTACTTCCCCATAGTACTAAATGGATTTCCAGTATCGCCTAGGACGTAAGAGAAAATAAGAATTTACTTACCGATAATTCTATTTCTCGGAGTCCGTAGTGGATGCTGGGGTTCCTGAAAGGACCATGGGGAATAGCGGCTCCGCAGGAGACAGGGCACAAAAGTAAAGCTTTTACAGGTCAGGTGGTGTGTACTGGCTCCTCCCCCTATGACCCTCCTCCAGACTCCAGTTAGGTACTGTGCCCGGACGAGCGTACACAATAAGGGAGGATTTTGAATCCCGGGTAAGACTCATACCAGCCACACCAATCACACCGTACAACTTGTGATCTAAACCCAGTTAACAGTATGATAACAGAGGAGCCTCTGAAAGATGGCTTCCTAAACAATAACCCGAATTAGTTAACAATAACTATATACAAGTATTGCAGATAATCCGCACTTGGGATGGGCGCCCAGCATCCACTACGGACTCCGAGAAATAGAATTATCGGTAAGTAAATTCTTATTTTCTCTATCGTCCTAAGTGGATGCTGGGGTTCCTGAAAGGACCATGGGGATTATACCAAAGCTCCCAAACGGGCGGGAGAGTGCGGATGACTCTGCAGCACCGAATGAGAGAACTCCAGGTCCTCCTTTGCCAGGGTATCAAATTTGTAAAAATTTACAAACGTGTTCTCCCCTGACCACGTAGCTGCTCGGCAGAGTTGTAATGCCGAGACCCCTCGGGCAGCCGCCCAAGATGAGCCCACCTTCCTTGCGGAATGGGCCTTAACAGATTTAGGCTGTGGCAGGCCTGCCACAGAATGTACAAGTTGAATTTTGTTACAAATCCAACGAGCAATCGACTGCTTAGAAGCAGGTGCACCCAACTTGTTGGGTGCATATAGTATAAACAGCGAGTCAGATTTTCTGACTCCAGCCGTCCTTTAAATGTATATTTTTAAGGCTCTGACAACGTCCAACAACTTGGAGTCCTTCAAGTCGTCTGTAGCCGCAGGCACTACAATAGGCTGGTTCAGGTGAAACGCTGATACCACCTTAGGGAGAAAATGCGGACGCGTCCGCAGCTCTGCCCTATGTCGAATGGAAAATTAAATAAGGGCTTTTATAAAACAAAGCCGCCAGTTCAGATACTCTCCCGGCCGAAGCCAGGGCCAGTAACATAGTCACTTTCCATGTGAGATATTTCAAATCCACATTCTTTAGTGGTTCAAACCAATTGGATTTGAGGAAATCTAAAACTACATTTAGATCCCACGGTGCCACCTTAGGCACCACAGGAGGCTGTATATGCAGTACTCCTTTGATAAAAATCTGGACCTCAGGGACTGAGGCCAATTCTCTTTGGAAGAATATTGATAGGGCCGAAATTTGAACCTTAATAGATCCCAATTTGAGACCCATAGACAATCCTGATTGCAGGAAATGTAGGAAACCGACCCAGTTGAAATTCCTCCATCGGAGCACTCCGCTGCTCGCACCACGCAACATATTTTCGCCAAATACGGCGATAATGCTTCGCGGTGACTTCCTTCCTTGCCTTTATCAAGGTAGGAATGACTTCTTCTGGAATGCCTTTTCCTTTTAGGATCTGGCATTCAAACGCCATGCCGTCAAACGCAGCCGCGGTAAGTCTTGAAAAAGACAAGGACCCTGCTGAAGCAGGTCCCTTCTCAGAAGTAGAGGCCACGGATCGTCCGTGACCATCTCTTGAAGTTCCGGGTACCAAGTCCTTCTTGGCCAATCCGGAGCCACTAGTCTTACTCCTCTTTGCCGTATAATCCTCAATACCTTTGGTATGAGAGGCAGAGGAGGAAACACATAAACGGACTGGTACACCCAAGGTGTTACCAACGCGTCCACAGCTATTGCCTGCGGATCTCTTGACCTGGCGCAATAACTGTCCAGTGTCTTGTTGAGGCGAGACGCCATCATGTCCACCATTGGTTTTACCCAACGGTTTAATAGCATGTGGAAAACTTCTGGATGAAGTACCCACTCTCCCGGGTGAAGGTCGTGTCTGCTGAGGAAGTCTGCTTCCCAGTTGTCCACGCCCGGGATGAATACTGCTGACAGTGCTATCACGTGATTCTCCGCCCAGCGAAGGATCCTGGCAGCTTCTGCCATTCTGTTTCTTGTGCCGCCCTGTCTGTTTACATGGGCGACTGCCGTGATGTTGTCCGACTGGATCAACACCGGTCTTCCTTGAAGCAGAGGTTCCGCCTGGCTTAGAGCATTGTAGATTGCTCTTAGTTCCAGAATGCTTATGTGAAGAGACTTTTTCAGGCTCGACCACACTCCCTGGAAATTTCTTCCCTGTGTGACTGCTCCCCAGCCTCTCAGGCTGGCATCCGTGGTCACCAGGATCCAATCCTGCATGCCGAATCTGCGGCCCTCCAATAGATGAGCCTCCTGCAACCACCACAGAAGGGATACCCTTGTCCTCGGCGACAGGGTTATCCGCAGGTGCATCTGAAGATGCGACCCTGACCATTTGTCCAACAGATCCCTTTGCATGGAATCTGCCGAAAGGGATTGCTTCGTAAGAAGCTACCATTTTTTCCCAGGACTCTTGTGCATTGATGTACAGACACCTTTCCTGGTTTTAGGAGGTTCCTGACCAGGTCAGATAACTCCTTGGCTTTTTCTTCGGGAAGAAAAACCTTTTTCTGAACTGTGTCCAGAATCATCCCCAGGAACAGCAGACGAGTTGTCGGCATTAATTGGGATTTTGGAATATTCAGAATCCATCCGTGCTGCTTTAGCACCTCTTGAGATAGTGCTAAACCCATCTCTAGCTGTTCTCTGGACCTTGTCCTTATTAGGAGATCGTCCAAGTATGGGATAATTAATACGCCTTTTCTTCGAAGAAGAAATATTATCTCGGCCATTACCTTTGTAAAGACCCGAGGTGCCGTGGACAAACCAAACGGCAGCGTCTGAAACTGATAGTGACAGTTTTGTACAACGAACCTGAGGTACCCCTGGTGTGAGGGGTAATTGGAACGTGGAGATACGCATCCTTGATGTCCAAGGATACCATAAAGTCCCCTTCTTCCAGGTTCGCTATCACTGCTCTGAGTGACTCCATCTTGAACTTGAACTTCTTTATGTACAGGTTCAAGGACTTCAGATTTAGAATAGGCCTTACCGAGCCATCCTGCTTCGGTACCACAAAAAGAGTGGAATAATACCCCTTCCCTTGTTGTAGAAGAGGTACCTTGACTATCACCTGCTGAGAATACAGCTTGTGAATGGCTTCCAAAACCGTCTCCCTTTCTGAGGGGGACGTTGGTAAAGCCGACTTCAGGAAACGGCGAGGTGGCTCTGTCTCTAATTTCAACCTGTACCCCTGAGATATTATCTGCAGGATCCAGGGATTTACCTGCGAGTGAGCCCACTGCGCGCTGTAATTTTTGAGACGACCGCCTACCGCCCCCAAGTCCGCTTGCGAAGCCCCAGCGTCATGCTGAGGCTTTTGTAGAAGCCGGGGAGGGCTTCTGTTCCTGGGAAGGAGCTGCCTGTTGCTGTCTCTTCCCTCGTCCTCTGCCTCGTGGCAGATATGAATAGCCCTTTGCTCTCTTATTTTTAAAGGAACGAAAAGGCTGCGGTTGAAAAGTCGGTGCCTTTTTCTGTTGGGGAGTGACTTGAGGTAGAAAGGTGGATTTCCCGGCCGTAGCCGTGGCCACCAAATCCGATAGACCGACCCCAAATAACTCCTCTACGCATCGCCTGTCCACTGTCGTGTCCATAAAGCTCTTCTGGCCGAAATGGACATAGCACTTACCCGTGATGCCAGTGTGCAGATATCTCTCTGTGCATCACGCATATAAAGAAATGCATCCTTTATTTGTTCTAACGACAGTAAAATATTGTCCCCGTCCAGGGTATCAATATTTTCGATCAGGGACTCTGACCAAACTACCCCAGCACTGCACATCCAGGCAGTCGCAATAGCTGGTCGTAGTATAACACCTGCATGTGTGTATATACCTTTTTGGATATTTTCCATCCTCCTATCTGATGGATCTTTAAGTGCGGCCGTCTCAGGAGAGGGTAACGCCACTTGTTTTGATAAGCGTGTTAGCGCTTTGTCCACCCTAGGAGGTGTTTCCCAGCGCTCCCTAACCTCTGGCGGGAAAGGGTATAAAGCCAATAACTTCTTTGAAATTAGCAGTTTTTTATCGGGGCACCCCACGCTTCATCACACACGTCATTTAATTCTTCTGATTCGGTAAAAACTACTGGTAGTTTTTTCACACCCCACATAATACCCTGTTTAGTGGTACCTGTAGTATCAGCTAAATGTAACATCTCCTTTATTGCCAAAATCATATAACGTGTGGCCCTACTGGAAAATACGGTTGATTCGTCACCTTCACCACCGGAATCAGTGCCTGTGTCTGGGTCTGTGTCGACCGACTGAGGCAAGGGGCGTTTTACAGCCCCTGACGGTGTTTGAGGCGCCTGGACAGGCACTAATTGAGTGTCCGGCCGCCTCATGTCGGCAAACGACTGCTTAAGCGAGTTGACGCTATCCCGTAATTCCACAAATAAAGGCATCCATTCTGGTGTCGACCCCCTAGGAGGTGACATCCTCATATTTGGCAATTGCTCCGCCTCCACACCAATAACGTCCTCATACATGTCGACACACACGTACCGACACACAGCAGACACACAGGGAATGCTCTATACGAAGACAGGACCCACTAGCCCTTTGGGGAGACAGAGGGAGAGTCTGCCAGCACACACCAAAAAGCGCTATATATGACAGGGATAGCCTTATGATTAAGTGCTCCCTTATAGCTGCTTTTATATTGATATATTGCCATTTATTTTGCCCCCCCTCTCTGTTATACCCTGTTTCTGTAGTGCAGTGCAGGGGAGAGACCTGGGAGCCTTCCTGACCAGCGGAGCTGTGACAGAAAATGGCGCCGTGTGCTGAGGAGATAGGCCCCGCCCCTTTTCCGGCGGGCTCGTCTCCCGCTATCTAGTACATTTAGGCAGGGGTAAATATCTCCATATAGCCTCTGGGGCTATATGTGAGGTATTTTTAGCCTTTTTAAAGGTTTTCATTTGCCTCCCAGGGCGCCCCCCTCCCAGCGCCCTGCACCCTCAGTGACTGCCGTGTGAAGTGTGCTGAGAGGAAAATGGCGCACAGCTGCAGTGCTGTGCGCTACCTTAAGAAGACTGCAGGAGTCTTCAGCCGCCGATTCTGGACCTCTTCTTGCTTCAGCATCTGTGAGGGGGCCGGCGGCGTGGCTCCGGTGACCATCCAGGCTGTACCTGTGATCGTCCCTCTGGAGCTTCATGTCCAGTAGCCAAGAAGCCAATCCATCCTGCACGCAGGTGAGTTCACTTCTTCTCCCCTCTGTCCCTCGTTGCAGTGATCCTGTTGCCAGCAGGAATCACTGTAAAATAAAAAACCTAAGCTAAACTCTCTAAGCAGCTCTTTATGAGAGCCACCTAGAATTGCACCCTTCTCGGCCGGGCACAAAAATCTAACTGGAGTCTGGAGGAGGGTCATAGGGGGAGGAGCCAGTACACACCACCTGACCTGTAAAAGCTTTACTTTTGTGCCCTGTCTCCTGCGGAGCCGCTATTCCCCATGGTCCTTTCAGGAACCCCAGCATCCACTTAGGACGATAGAGAAAATAGGATTTTAATTACCTACCGATAAATCCTTTTCTCGTAATCCGTAGGGGATACTGGGCGCTCGTCCAGTGCTTCGTTCTTCTTGCACGGTTACTTAAGTGCTGTTGTTAATTCAGCTGTTGCTGTTCCTGGTTTCAAGTTTGGTTAGCTTGGCTTTCCTCTTGTTCAGGTTGTGCCGATTCAAAATCTAACCACTTTCCTTATCTATTTCCTTCTCTCAAACTATGTCCGTCTCCTCGGGCACAGTTTCCTAGACTGAGTCTGGGAAAAAAAAAATGTGTAGTCTCCGCAAAATTTGAATTACCAGCACTAGACTATGCCAGCCAGGACTGGTGGCATTATACCAGAGAAACCCGTATCTTCCCCATGCTCGAGGCAGATTCAATTAGCTGCGGTGCTTAGCATGGCAAGTAGGCACTGAGCCCCAGATCTGTGGGTTAACACTTGGGGAAATGGGCTACTGAATACAGTAGCTTTGGGCATAAAGCCCAGACCTATTCAATTATAAGACCATTTCCTCATGTGTTAACCGACAGATTGTGGGTTAAGTGCATAGAGCTATAGCTCAAGAAGAAAATGTGGTGCAAACAGAAATCCACAGTAAGTACAGCCTGCAGTCTTACAGCAGGTCACAACCGAATAGCCCCGGGCACTGCTGCAAGACTCTGCCCCCCAGGAGAATTATCTTGGAAAACAAACTCACCCCCTCCCACCCTAGTAAAACTATCTCCATGCTGATGGCACCTAGAGTGTTGGTAAATACAGAAGTATTGGGGAATTATATATATTTTATACACACTATATTAACATTTAATAAACAGTGGAGAATTATTTTACGTATTGATCAATGCATTTAAGCCTGCAGCCCCTGGCAAGTGACCCCATTATACTACAGGTCCTACTCTATTGCTCAAAATACTTACCATAAAAATAGGTATGAGATTAGTGTTAAACTTTAGGGACGGTATTTAATGCTTTACGCCTCCTTCTACACCCGTTCTGTTTCTGTTGACGGGCATGGTACCATTTCAGCTTGCTACTCTCCTTGGTAGCAAAGCGCCCAACACTTTACACCGCTAAACATAATTACTAAGGGCGTGATAACGGGGATCACTTTAGATAGATTGGGCGGGATATATCCTTTGAATACCGTTAAGTACACATAACGTGTTGCACCCCAAATTTAGGAATGGTTAGTGCTGTGGATTAGTGTTTAATTTATTAGATTCATTTTTTAATTAATCTATTTGTGATCACATTTTCTCATGCACCTTGTTTTAACTCATTTACTATAGCTTGTGTCAGCTGTGTTCCTAGGTGCTTTACAACAGATGTGTCAGTAACCATCATCTCAAAGTAAATTTGCTGTGAGCTTTAGACATACATACATAGATATATATTAATAATAATATATAATGTAATATAGAATATATATCCATCCAAAGTGGGAATGCCAATGCAAAAACGTATTCCACTGAAAGTATAAGCAGTGGCCTGATTTCCATTACCTTCAAGGATTTCTAACAATGAACACATTCAGTGCCCCTCCATCCACTATCAAGGTGTCCCTTCCATTATATTTCATATAAATACACACACCTCTCAAACTTACTTTTTTTTTTTTTTTTTGCACGTAGCTGCATAGCACTCAGGGGAACAGTCCAATATGCCAGTGCCATCCGATCAGGTGTACCTTGCAGATCATACCATCTTATGTCACATTTTAATGGTGTGGCAAAATAGCATTTGCACTAAAGGCCTGCACTCTTGCACTTTGTTACCATTAGTGTTCCTTTTCCAGAGTATTCAGAAAAACCAGAAGACATCCAGAAGTATGCCTTTTTCCGTAATTTAACCCTGAAACTACAGCAGCTATCGTTTAGTAACAACTCAAACCAGGTGACAGAGTGGTGGTTGATTCAGGAGTGGAATCCAGCCTGCAGCCCACACGGATGTAGCCAGAATATTGAACTTGTTATATACAATGATAAAGCCAGCCCTCAGAGCCTGGGATTTCTAGCTGGATATGGGTAAGAGACTTTTTATAACAGACTTTCATTTTCCATCATGCAAATACACATAAAAATGTGAGCAGGGCAGGTGCTCTAGTGACATAATGCCATAAAACATTACAGTGTGTTTAATCAAACAGAGCTTGATGCATTGACAAACTGGCCCACCAAGTCCTTTGAATCTCCTTACTGTTTAATATAATGACAGATCTCTTAATATCAATAATGCTGTTATTCTCACCTATCTAGAGTTGCTTTAAAACTGTTCTAAACTTCAACTACTCCCCCGTGAAAATAGTAATATCTGGTATTTAGGTCGACAACACTTAAGTCGACACTCATTAGGTCAACCACTATTGGTCGACATGCATTAGGTCGACCTGATCTTTAGGTTTGACATGAGTTTTTCACCTCTTTTTCATTTTTTTTTTTTTTACTTTTTCATACTTTATGATCCACGTGGAAGCAAGTGAGCCATGCGAGGGACACTGTGCACTAATTGGGGTTCTTGGTCACTTTACAAAGAAAAAAGTAAAGAAATCATGTCGACCTTTTGTCATGTCGACCCAGTCACTGTGGACCAATAGTGGTTGACCTAGTTACCGTTGACTCAATGAACTACACCCAAAAATAGTTAGGCCAAAGCTCTTCCCTCTTTTAGGTGCAGAACAGGCCACAGACATTTCTATCACTGATCAGACAGGATCTTCACTTATATGTCACCTGTACATTCATTCTTATTTTCCCTGACTTTGCAGCATTGTGGGTCTCTACATGTCTGTTGTTCTGGTAATCGGCAAATTCATCAGAGAATTCTTTAATGGTATCGCACGTTCCATCATGTTTGAAGAGCTGCCTTGTGTTGATCGGATTTTAAAGCTCTGTACAGACATCTTTCTGGTTCGAGAGACTGGAGACTTAGACCTGGAAGAACAACTGTTTGCCAAATTAATCTTCCTCTATCGATCCCCTGAGACAATGATCAAATGGACAAGGGAAAAGCACGATGAGTTATCTTCATAAGTAACCATGGAAGCAATCCTGGCAATTTAGTAACTACAAATTATAGATGTGAGCAGATCTTCAAACTAGTGCACTGGCACTTATTAAAACTGTTGTACACAAGGTATGCCTTGCAAGGATGATGCAGCAATGCAAATATAGCAAGTAACACATAAACCTATGGATAGGATAGCTCTGTGGTTTCATTTTCAGTATAAAGGCAGATTACAGCAGTCTTGCTTTAAAAATCTAGGGGATTATTTGTGAAAGCATGGAGAGGGATAAAGCACTAACTAATCCGCTTCTAACTCTCTTTTACAGGCTGTGCTTGAAAAATGAGTAAACTGCTAATTGGTTAGTGCTCAATCGCTCTCAATCAGGACAAGTTACATTGGACCTGTAACTTATTACACAGCAGAAGCAGCCATTTTATAGGTTGAAACTATTCATGAGACTGAAGCCTATGCAGTTGCTAGCAAACACTAGTCAAGTGCTGGTTCCTTTAAAATGTAAAAGTTGCATTTCTCTGAATATTCGTGAAGCCCACAAAATGACTGCATCAACTGTGTATAAGTACAGAGACCTTCAAGTTTCTTTATTCCTACAAGATGAACACATTTCAGAGATTAGCAAATGATCATTTGGACTTCAAGAAGTGAGAGTCATAGTCAAGGTTTAAGCCAAATCATGTATGCAAAAAGTTTTAATAAAAAGCAGTAACGTCAATGCAGAAAGACAGACAATTGTGCTGTTACGTGAATGGAAGAAGGAATCACTTCTCCGCGATGTACTGGATAACAGCCGTTGCCTTTTTTAGCTCCATGTTAGTTACTCCAGAAGAAATTTATCTGTGAGAAAGAATGAGACAAACTACTGTGTACATTGTATTAAATTCAGTAGGGGAAATTCCATTAAGGAGTATCAGTACTATGATGTGTGCAGCTCGGTTAGCCGGAGGATCTCTGTGCATGATCACCAGCTTTCACAGTGGTCCAAAACACGGGGGTTACACAAGGCGTCTCCTTTTGGTATCCCTGTCAGGAGTTTCTACCCCATTATCCTCTCCCAGAGGAGAAACCAAGTTTAGCAGCGGATCCTCAGAAGCACGCCCAAACAATGAGAGCAGAAGTGCCACACCGAAGCCAGTGGCCCTCTCACCCTGCAGGAAAACATATGGAATTAAAAGTGTAGAGTGATGCAATAATACAATGGACTAATGACATGAAAATTTGTTTTCAATAGAATAAAATAAATAAATAAAAAAATCTGCTTGGTGGACATACTTTAACTGTATCTAATGCCTAGAGCTGAGCAAGCAAGCTTTTCCTAATAGTATAAAGCAGTGATAGCCAACCCTGGTCCTCAAGAGCTACCAACAGTTCACGTTTTCTAGCTCACCTAGCAGGTGCAATGGTGTAGTCATTACTAACTGACACATTTTGTGAGGAAACCTGGAAAATGTGAACTGTTGGTAGCTCTCGAGGACCAGGGTTGGCTACCCTGGGTATAAAGGCTTTGGTGAGAAACAGTAAATGACAGAAATGTAAAGCAATGCATTTATCAACCACAGGTCATTTTTGTACATAATAAACTGGTGTATATGTTTGCAATTCCCATTATATTATTCATAGGAAGGAGACTGATTCTATACACATCTGAGTAGTCCTGGTATACATAGGATATATTCTTATAACGTCTGCCTAAACACCGGCAACACATACGTGCACGTCATATAATTCTATGTAATTAACCTTTAAAAATCTGAGTGACATATTTAGAACTATAGTTGTATTGCGTGTCTATTAATCGAAAGGAGACTACACTAATAATGAACCTAATATTACACAGCAGTAACAGAGAAAATTAAAGGTAATTGGTGTAGAAAACAAACAATTTCATAGCATGTAGGTGGAAAATACTGACCGCATGCACGGGAGCTGCAATGTCCACATGCATCCAGACCCCTGGCCAATCAAAACCAATGTGGGAAGCAATGAAGAGCCCTGCACAGGAACTCAGGGCGTTCTCCCGATCCTGTAGAGATCACAAGAGATTAGGGTGTTACACAATATAATTAACACACATCAGTGTGTTTAAAAAAAAAATTAAAAAAAAAAAATCATACAATAGACATCATAATGTAAATTAAGTGTTCACTAATGCGAAATTACAGGCTGACTGATATACAGAGCTCATAAGCACCAGTTTAAGTGGCATGGTGGAACGCATGTGAGTGTTATGGTGTGTGTCTCATCTAGAAGTATGTTAAAGATGCTCCAGTGAGACTCAAAAAATGGCTGATATCCAAGAACAGCCAGCATTCAACTGCATAGTATATTTACAATATGAAATCTCTCACGCTGCCACTGTATGGAAGCCATTTCTGAACGTTATTAGGCAGCTTGTATTTCCATTAAACAAAAACATTCCACACCCCCAAATACACAATATCACTCACTGCCACAGAGTTTTTCATATCGGCCACAGCTGAGGAGAACTCATTAAAGTGCAGCTCAGGGCAATATACCAGTGGCTGAACCAGGTCTCCACACTTCCTGCCAGCTTTCACGCAGGCCGTCTCCCATTCCTCATTATTAGTCAGTACTGCAGCATGGTACTTGCCAGTTGCGATCGACTGAAAGAAATGTACATGGTGTAGAATATAAGCACTAATGTCACTCAACCTCAGCAAGGGACCATTAGAATCAAACACCTGAAGATTAAATAGAGCAAGGGTTGTACAGAAACCCAATTATGGAAAGATGCCCCAATCTTCAAGGGAACTAATCAGACCTGGGCTCCAGTCAAGGTTGCAATATCCAGAATAATATCTGCATTTAGATCCTTGCAAGCATAGGACACACCATCCGCCAGGACCAGCCTTCCCTCTGCGTCAGTGTTGTTTATTTCAACCGTTCTAGACAAGAAGAGGGGAGAAGCCTTTGTAATGAGTGCCTACACATAGCATCGGCACAGGAACAATGGCTGACCATAAGCACTGCCTGATAATTGTGAAGGCACTATTTTGGTCTGTTTACAAGTATTAAAAGGAGGATAGTTACACTTTCCTTTCTCTGTATCCATTGGGGACAACAGGGCATGGGATACAAAGGCTCCTTTGTGACATTGGCACTTTAAGCTATTTTAAGTATTTTTATACTCCTAAACAGTCCTATCCTAAAATTAAATGCTTCTATCCAAACTCTACAGGAAAGGACAGAAACAAACAAACAAACTAAGCAGTAGAGGTAGACAGTAATTGGGTAGGTATTTCATATCCCCCAATGGATTCTTACAAAAAGTATTTAACTTACGTAAACATCCAGTTCTCGATCATCCCTTTAGAACCCCCAAAAGTAACTTTGGGTTTTGAATTGAATGGTACCTTATGCCCAAAATCGGCATCCTTCACTAGTAACACATTGGGGGAATTCAATTGTTTTTCTCCAGCAGCTGCCACTAGATGGTGTCGAATGGAGCAATTAAACTGTTGCCCCATTCGGGCGCACATGCAGGAAGGGGGCACACACATTTTAGCTGGCAGCCTCCTGAGGGGTGAACTGAAATGTGCTAAAACCGGACTTTAGATAGGTTTAGCCGCTTTGCGCTGATCCACCTGGTACAAATGAGCACACAGCACTCGTGCCCAAGGGGGGGGGGGGGGGGGGACACACACAACTAAATTGATCAAGTGGGAACTCATTACGCTTCGGTGCCCACAAAATGAAGGTTTTCATATGCTCATAAATGCCAAAAGTTTTTGCATTATTGACCATTATAAAACCCTTATAGTTCAAAAACTACAGGTGAAAGAAGCATACAATTCGAGATTTGTAGTCAGCTTTGAGATTCCATTTAGTATACAGAGTGCAATAAAAACTGGGAAACAATTGAAAACTAATAAAAAATTGGACCAGTTGACAAATCTTCCAGACCTTATACTACTACTTTGGCAAAAAGGTCTTTCTAGTTCTAAGCCTGGTCTGACCACATTATAAGAGAACCACTTTTTCTTAAAGGATCATGGTGGCTTCAACATCTGCAATGTTAACACCAGTTGTGATCATCCCTAGAATACCTTGGCCAGTCTGCTGCTGCTACGGGCAGTCACCTGCACAATTTACCCTTTTTAAGATATGTGGAAGCATCACCTCCAAAGGGTACAGGTACCAGTATGCCATAATGTCAACATCTAGTTGTTCCCATCTCTCCATAATAACCTGGTAGGACTACAGTCGATATTGGTGAAACATTTTGTTACGGTAAATGTATGATTCTGCTGGTATAATTCCAGGGAGCATTTTGTGTTACTCTGATGGTTTGTTGCACGTCATTGTGGGAACACAAGAGCATTAAGAACCACTATTAATTTAAGAACATTTATTGGAAATTTTGGCTTTAGTCATACTCAAAACTCTAGAACCGGCAGTGAGGTATGACGTTAAGCCGTGGAGGCTGGCATATGTTGTCCCTTTGCATATTGCAAACCAATGGCCACTGCAGAGATTATGCTCTCGGAGCTTGTTGTTTGGTCTAGTGATTGTATGAAATTTTGAGAAGTGTGTGATTTGAAATGCCATTGTATTGTTTTCAATACACAAATGAAATCAGTCAGGATAAACACTATTCTACTTTGGGGTCTGCCTTACCCCTCAGGACCCAACACATTACCAGCTACCACCCTACAGATCGTCCTGCTTGTACCGTGATTACCTTTTCTGGGGTCAGCAACATGTGTTAGCTGTGGAGGCCACACAAAAGACATAATTGGGGGAAGGGGGGCATGCAGTTCAATTGTTTTTCCAGCGGCTGCTACTAGATGGCGCCCATCTCAGCAACTCAATGGTGGCTCTGTTAGGGCACGATTAGCCGCAGGGGGACACGTCAGCTCACATCCTCCTGAGGTGGCAAGCTGAAATGTGTGGGATAACACAGAAAAACATAACTGATCTGTGTGTAGACAATTCTAATCTTTGCTCCTTTGAAAATAAAGTGTGTATATGATTTGCAATTGTTTCCATAGATGCAAAGTGTACATGGCATTTTACTGGGAACAATTACAGATAGCAACACCAAGAGAAGAGAAGGCGAAGAAATGTTTTTTGTTTTTTTTTAAAAAGGGATTAACCTCACGTAGAGACAGACAATAACAGGGAACTCTTACTTTCCAGAGTATAGTAAGTGGATGTCATCTGGTCGGGTTGCGTTTGGTCCAACAGAGTTCTCTGCTAAGCAGAACAAGGCGTGGAGGTTGTCTTTAAAACCCTGCAATTGTGAAACAAAAGCACCAAGAGCGATTTAGTTCAGGAGCAGCAGATATAGAGTGCACTGACAGTCTTATCTGCACACAGTGGATGTAGGCATACTGGGTAAGCAACCAATTTTTGAGACTTCAGCTTATTATCTAGGAAACAATGAGGCACAGGATGTAAGGGACTAGTACATTTTAATTGGTTCCAGTTTCTATTTCTGGGTCTTCATTTACAAGGGACGAACCATTTCTACAAAATATGTTGTGATGTGTTCACCGATGAGGCTGTACTATCCTGGACATCTTCAATTAGTCACAGAATAGGAGAGCCCACATTTGATTCTGAAATATAAACATTTGCTTTATGTATATAAAAAGAAAGAAAAAAAAAAAAAAAAAAAAACGAAACTGACCAGCACACAGCAATTAAAATAGCTCAATGCTGGATTAAAAAATAAAAAACACAACTTAATACATTACATATAAAACACAAAGCAAAATATTTAGCAACAGCCTCATGAAGAATAGGTAATAATTTATCAGTACAACATTGGTTTAAAATGAGATAGAAACTTCTATAAGGAATGCATCATCATACAAAATGTTCATGATATAATTTGCAAGATGTAGTTAAACTTGCTTACTATACATGTGAGTGACAGGAGTGGATAGTTGGTTCTAGGCAGTCCAAGAGAGCAGATATGGACGTGCGATAACATTGTCCTTTGCTAATTTCTGCAGTTTTAACACCACTTTCGTGAGGAGAAACTACGAAGCAGAGTCCTTCACTAATCATCCATCACCCACCAGAATGAACTTTTTGGCCTGCCTGGAACCAGCTGTCAGCCCCTGTCTCTCAATCAGCGGTATCATATTAGCACCTTCCGTTTCGGCCGATCAATACGGTCGAATATCGCAATGAACAATGGTCATTATTGCGGAATATAAATAGAGACCGTTTTGATCGGCCAAAATTGTACCGGCGATCGCTCAAAAACAGATGGGTTGGGGGATACATCCACAATCCTATGTGTTATCGGAGCTCCGGTGGCCGCTTATCACACCTGAAGCATAATCCAGGATAAGTGCCAGCTTCAGGGAAAAAGGGCGACGGCATCGGGGCTAATAAAATAGCCCCGGCAATCCTATTAGCAGTGGTAAAGCACCGCTGCTAATAGGATACCGCTCAATGTCTCCAGATGGACATAAACAACCGGAATTATTACAAAAGTAGTGCTGTAAGATTTAATTTAATTTATGGTATTACCTCTTGCAAGCACCTTATCACAAAGTGACAGCTTGATAGCGTTAACAAGCATGATTTTCCCTCAGTAGTGCTTTTCCCTTTTTATCCTGAATTCTATGATTTCTCTCGTAAAAAGACAGTACTAATAGTATTCTGGACACACATATTGCAAAATTCAAGGGACACATGCTCTTATATAGCGAGGCATCTAGCTTTCTTCCAGAAGATAAGGGGATTTGACTACCTTATTGCAAATTACGTATGAAACCATTCCATAGGATATTGCACTAGTTATTATTTTAAAAACAGTCTGATAAATTGTTACATGTTCCTTAGAAAGTTGTTACCAACAACATAACTGCTACAGCTATGTATTTTAATACGGGATATATGAATTTTATTTTATTGTAATGCGATATTGAGAGACTTGAGTTCCCTATTGCTAGATAACTGATATCTGAACAGCAGCAAGCAATCCTTATGGTGTTATCAGTACTAGAACTATTCATTTACTATTTAGGTTTACCCTTCTATATTGCTAACACCCAAGGAACTGTTTTCTTGTATTTTGCTGTATGCATGGCTGTAAAGTACAATACAAACCTTGCAGCGGCAGACACTGGATCACCTTTTCAGATCTACTGGTCAAATGACAACTATTTTTAAAGCTCCTAAACATATCCGCATAAAGAGTACCTTTAAAATTCTGTCTATTAACATTTCTTTATAGTGCCACATTCCAAAATTGTTTCAGGAACTTGCAAAGTGATTTAACTACTTTTATTTAACAGACAGAGCCGCATATACTACAGTATGTATCCCTGCCATGCAGGGCCGGTGCAAGGTCTCTCGGCACCCTAGGCAAAACTTCTGCCTACTGCCCCTTCCCTGCCCTTCAGGAGAAAAGCATACTGTTGCTCTCCCCCACCTCGTCTGTTGTATGGCTGCTCCCTTCTCCCCAGCCTGTGTGGGCTCCAGCTTCCCCCCCACCCCCACCACTTTTTTAAATGTCTTCTGCTCTATCCCCTCCACCATCTGTGTGCATGCCAGCTACTCCCCCATCCCCCCCCCCCCTCATTTCTTATTAAATGCAGAGAGTACACTGTGCAGCCACCTTACCTGCAGGCTGCGAAGCAGAGTTGGGACTGAGTAGTCTGTGAAAGAGTCTGGAATGAAGAGCAGCACCCCATGTCACCCCCAGCCAGGACTCCAGGAGTTGTCAAAGTTACTGCCTGTGCCAGGTGGAGCTGGATGCTGCAATACAGGAGCTTAGCAGTCGCGGCTATTGTAGATATGAGTGCCAGGGGGAGTGCGGCTGCTATGAGATGTAGGACCACACTACCTTTTTCATGCAGCTGTAACAGGCCGCCCCTTCAGGTCCCGGCGCCTCTAGGCAGCTGCCTAGTGGAAGCTCCGGCCCTGCTGCCATGTAAGAAGAAGGGATTGCAGCAGGTTTCTCCAATGACTGCTGCGATCCTTCCATTGCCACCCACAGCTGCATGGGCAATAGGTTTCTATGGGGGATGCAATGCTGCCAGATATTGGCCCTTGCAGTTACCGCAGTCTTTTCATTGCGGTAGCCTATGGGCTACACTTCGCATGATGTAGTTCCAGCAGGGTACCCCAGGAACCCACCGCCAGAAATGGCCGCTGTACATTCGGCGCATTGTGCAGGGACGGCCTGTCCCTGCCTGTGCTGGGTGATACATACACCAGATATGATCTCATCCTGCAATGTGATCCTGGGTGCTAATATCGCGCCCAGGTTGCACTGCAAATGTGATCATTGATCCCCAGATTGGCCCCAGAGTCCTAGAACAGAAGTGCTTACCCCAAGTATTGGCACTGGAGAGTTCTTACTCTTATTAAAACAATGGAGTAATCGGTTTACCGACTGGCATTTAGGACAGTTTAGGATACATTCAAAGCAATATGTACCGCTCTAATGTAAAAGGAATTAGTGATAATTGGGTGAAAGGGGAGAAGGTCTCCACATTTTAAACAAAATGAGAAATTATTATTATTTTTTTTTAAAGCTTTTCATATAACCTGTTTTACTGCAGCTTTAAATGCTCCCAGGACAGCAGCTGCTCCGCCACAATCTCTCTTCATACCTGGCATTGCGGTCTGTTACAGAAAAACAAATGATTAGTGAAGACCAACATGTTCTCTTTATAGCTCACTATGAGTGTTAAAGTATAGCTGCTTTTCTGGCAGCACAAATAATACAGAACGCAGCAAACAATCCATTACATGACTCAGTCACGTCTCTAGATCACAAGGCAGTAAAGCAGCAGCTTCGGGATGCTTGATCAGCCCAAAATGGCTGCCTCCACTCTGTATACACAAAGGGCTACAGTTTAATAAGGAAATTAACCATTTCCATAAATGGCGACAAATACAAGCACCTTCCATGCACAAAGAGTCCTTTCCCATGAAAATAGTTACATCCACAATATGAGCAAACTGTATATCCATGAGGAATCCTGGTGGCAGTGACATTACGCAGATCCAGCACCATCACGGAAAGTTACATAGATCTCTATATTAACAATAACTTTCCCTTTAATCAATATGCAATTTAGAATAAGGAGCTACCTGGCTGAAGATTGACAAAAGCCAATGCGCTAGTAAACCTTGGGAGGAAATTCACCTTCACAACCATGTCCAGGAACATATAGCATACCTTTCCCTTAATGCTTAGTCCTCCTGTATCATATACAATGCCTTTACCAACCCAGGCAATTGTCTGAGTGGCACCTTCTGGAGTATGACTTAGTATGACGAGGGCAGGAGGGTGTTCCGCTGCTTTGCCCACACCATATATTCCTAAAAAACACACACAAATTTTTTTTTCAAGTTTGTTTGGTCACCACAATTAGATTTGGACATACTCATCACAAAGAGGAACATAGATCCTGTATTAAAGCTGCTCTATTAGGAAAACAATATAACACACTGCTATTCTGTAAGTACTTTGACAGAATCACTAAACCCCCCAAAATTTTTGGATGTGACCCATGAAGAGAGGATTTTGGTACTTACCGATAAATCCATTTCTCTGAATCCTCTAGGGGACACTGGAGTCCTATACAGTAGGGGTGTGAAGCCTTGAACCGGAGGTGTGGCACAATCTAAAATTAGCATTGTCTGCACAGCCGGCTCCCCCCCCTTCACATCCCTCCTCCCTCAGTTTGAAAAATTTGACTGAGAGAATAGGACATGACACTATAGCACATGGCAAGGAACCGAACCGTACAACCTATCAAACAGCGGCCAAGAACTCTTAACCGAAAAAAAGGAACGCTGTTTATACGAATTGTTTTAAAACAAGAACTTAGAACACAGCAGGTTTGACAGCACCGAGGCGGGCGTCCAGTGTTCCCTAGAGGAGTCAGAGAAATGGATTTATCGGTAAGTACCAAAATCCTCTTTTCTCTTTCATCCACTAGGGGACGTCCCAAAGTTTACCCCCAGGGTGGGAGTGCTGTCGGTGACCTGCAAAACTAAACGTCCGAACTTAGATTCTCCGGACGCAAAAGTATCAAACTTGTAAAACTTCGCGAACGTGTGGGCTGAAGACCACGTCGCCGCTCTGCAAAGTTGAGTAGTGGAAGCACCCCTGGCAGCCGCCCACGAGGCACCCACTGAACGGGTAGTATGAGCACCCGTCTGAACCGGAACCTGTTTGCCACAGGAAACATAAGCTTGCCGAATGGTAAGTCTAATCCATCTAGCCAAAGACTGCTTAGATGCTGGCCAACCCTTCTTTGGCCCATCATAAAGGACAAACAAATGGTCCGACTTTCTGAAAGACGACGTAACTTGTACGTATACCCTTAAAGCTCGGACAACATCCAAGGACACGTCCTCATCTGTGAGACCCTGGAAAGATGGAACCACTATTGGCTGGTTTACATGAAACCCCGAAACCACCTTCGGAAGGAAGTCCGCCCTTGTACGGAGTTCCGCCCTATCCTCATGAAAAACTAAGAAAGGACTCTTACAGGATAAGGCTCCCAACTCAGAAACTCGCCTAGCCGATGCCAAGGCAAGTAATAACGTAACCTTCCAAGAGAGATATTTCAGGTCTGTTCTTGTCAATGGCTCAAAAGTCGGTGACTTCAAATATTCTAACACCAAATTCAAGTCCCATGGTGCCGTGGGAGGACGAAAAGGGGGTTGAATCCTCAGAACCCCCTGTAAAAAGGTTTGAATCTCTGGCAAGGATGCTAACCGCTGTTGAAAAAGGATGGAGAGAGCCGAAATCTGAACCTTCAGAGAGCCCAGTCTGAGGCCTCCTTCTAGACCAGCCTGAAGGAAAAGTAGAAGTCGAGATAAATGGAAGTTCGTTGAATTCCATCCCCGCTGCTGACACCAAGCCATGTACCGTCTCCAAATCCTGTAGTAGTGCCTGGCTGTGACCGGTTTTCTTGCGGCAATCATCGTAGGGATGGCCGTTCGTGGAATCCCTCTGTTTCTTAAGATCCGGGTTTCAATAGCCACGCCGTCAAACGCAGCCTGTTCAGGTCGGGGTGTAGGAACGGTCCCTGAGATAGCAGGTCCACTCTCTGAGGTAACCTCCAAGGATCTTCCGCAAGTAATCCTTTCAGGTCGGAGTACCAACTCCTGCGGGGCCAATCTGGTGCGATTAGAATGGCCCACACTCGTTCCCGCTTTACCCTTTTCAGAACCCTGGGTATGAGTGGGAATGGTGGAAATATGTAAACCCTCCTGTAACACCAAGGGAGTGTTAATGCGTCCACTCCTTCTGCTGCTGGATCTCGCGTCCTTGACACATATCTGGGCAGCTGATGGTTTTGCCGAGACGCCATTAGGTCCACCTGAGGTAGACCCCATCTTCTCACAATCATGTTGAAAATCTGTGGGTGAAGGCACCACTCTCCCGGGTGCATGTCCTGACGACTGAGGTAATCTGCTTCCCAGTTCTCCACACCTGGAATGAACACTGCCGAGAGAATGATGTCTCTTTTTTCCGCCCACAACAAGATCTTTGTGGCTTCCTTTAACGCCATCCTGCTCTTTGTTCCTCCTTGCCGGTTTATGTAAGCCGTCGTCGTGACATTGTCTGACTGAATCCTGATGTGTTGATTCACGACCAGGTCTTCTGCTAAGAGAAGTGCATTGTAAACTGCCCTTAGTTCGAGGATATTTATGGGTAGTTTGCTCTCTTGTAGGGTCCACCGTCCTTGAAACTGATGGTCGTTTAGGACGGCTCCCCAACCTCTGAGACTGGCATCCGTCGTCAGGATCCTCCAATCCCAAATGCCGCATTTCTTTCCGGCTGCAAGGTTCTTGTGTAACGACCACCATATCAGGGAGACCCGTACCTGTGGTTGAAGTCGGATTCTCCGATGTAGAAGCCAGTGCGAGCCTGCTCCCTGAGCAATAAGGTTCATTTGGAATGGTCGTGAATGAAGTCTGCCGTACTGGAGAGCTTCGAACGACGCCACCATCTTCCCGAGAAGTTGCACACCGAGGTGCAGAGAAACGGTTTGCGTCCTCAGTACCTGAGCCACTATCTCTGTAGGTCCTGGATCTTGTTCTCTGGCAGGAACACCCGTAATAGGACCGTGTCCAAGATGAGACCGAGGAATTGAATCCGTTGAGTCGGTATGAGGTTGGACTTTTGGAAATTGATAATCCATCCATGTTGAATTAGGAATTGATGGGATGTCTGAACATCCTTGAGCAGTCGATTCTGAGATGGAGCCTTGATCAATAAATCGTCCAGATAAGGTATAATCGTGACCCCCAACAGTCTCAGTCCTGCAACCATGATCGCCATGATCTTTGTGAAAATTTGTGGGGCTGATGCTAGGCCGAACGGCAATGCCCGGAATTGGTAGTGATCCGCCACCAATGCGAACCTTAAGTAAGCCTGGTGAGGACTTCAGATTGGAATATGCAGATATGCATCCTTTATGTCCATGGATACCATGAACTCGCCCTGTTCTAAGCCTGCAATGACTGATTGGATTGATTCCATCTTGAATCTGTAGACTCTTAAAAACTGGTTGAAAACTTTTAAATTGAGTATTGGTCTGACCGTCCTGTCTGGCTTTGGCACGACAAAAAGATTGGAATAGAACCCCGTTCCTCTCTGAGAAGCGGGAACCGGAATAATGACCTCTGCTTGTAGCAATTTGAGAATTGCTGCCCGTAGTGCCCTTGCCTTCTGAGGGCAGTGAGGCAATCCTGTTGTAAAAAACTGACTGTGAGGCCTCTGTTGAAATTCCAGTGTGTATCCCTGAGATATCAAGTTGTTCACCCAAAGTTCTGGTGAGGTTTTGGCCCAGGTGTCCTGAAAACCTTCCAGTCGGCCGCCCACCAAAGGGGACCCCAGGTGAGCTGGGAGGCCGTCATGCCACGGTCTTGTCAGCGGGTTTATCCTGCTTTCTGGCTGTTTCTTGTGAGCGGCCTCTACCTCCGCCCCCACGTGCTTGTGTACCGAAACCCCTTCATCTGGCTCGAAAGGACTGAGATCTAAATGAAGTAAATGCTGGTCCCGAATAACCTCTCCTAGTCTGTGGAGCGGTTCTCGTATACGGAGTAGGCAGAAAAGTGGACTTCCCCGCTGTAGCCTGCGAAATCCACTTGTCCAATTCTGGTCCGAACAGCATTTCCCCCCAAATGGGATGGATTCTACCGCCTTCTTGGTCTCAGAGTCTCCCTGCCATTCTCTGAGCCATAAACTCCTTCTAGCCATTATGGCCGATGCAGATATGCGCGATGCTATTCTGCTAATATCCTTAGAAGCTTGACACAAGTACGATGCAGATTCTCGAATGTGTTCCGCCAGTTGGGTAATCTCTTCTAAGCTATTTTCCTCCTCAATAGCTTGTACAATACGCCCGGACCATGCACCCATGGCCTTGTTGACCCAAGCACAGACGATCGCAGGTCTCTGCGCTGCACCAGTTGCAACAAAAATTGACTTTAACGCAGTAACAACTTTACGGTCTGACGCATCCTTTAAAGTAGTTACGTTAGGAATTGGTAAAATTGTCTTTTTTGACAACCTTCCTAGGGAAGCATCCACTACCGGCGGAGTCTCCCACTTGTCCATTACACCCTTAGGTAGGGGATAAGTTACTTGAAACCGTTTCGGAAATTGAAACCGTTTGTCAGGTTGTTTCCAAGCCTCCTCTATCTGAGATTGGAGGGATTTAGGAATAGGAAACACTGCTGAACGCGGCTTCTGGGATTCGAACAAATCGAAATCCTCCGGCTCCCGTATTTGCTCGTCCTTAAAACTTAGGATCTCTTTTACCGCGTCAATTAAGGAGTCTAGACCTGAGATTGCCGAGTCCTCCTCTGGAAAGTCGGCGTCTAGGTTAGGTTCAATTAACTCACCTTCCTCCGTATCAGGAAGAAAACCCTCTTCCTCCTCTGATTCTTGTATCATAGGGAGAGTTCTTTTAACCGCTTTGCGCACACTCGTTTCTGCGGGTGCGGGCGGCGTTAACCTGATGAGGAATTCCTCCATCGTCTTTGAGAATCCCGCAGCCCATTCTGATTGTTGCTTGCGCGACTCAGCCATCTCCATGGAGATTCTATTAGCAAGGTTGTCTTCCCATACCTTGGCCAGAGCACTGCTCCCAGGTGGAGCGTCCTTGTTTAAGCAGGAGTCGCACACCCCGGAGCTGCCAACCCGCGTGCTCTTCTTGTTACATTTCGTACAAACATAACAGGTCTTGGAGGTCTTGGCCGCCTTAGACATGCTGTTTTGAAAACCCTGTACCAGGGTAGCCCGCCGCGCTTTCACCCTTTAAACTAGGAAGAGAAAGACTGGGAGATGACGGAAGCGAAGGTATTGGATCCGGCTGGAATTACCTGTCCTTTTCGTATATAAAAGGAGCAGGTCAATAACTTTACTTTAATTAACATTAATAAAAAAAATTAAAGAAAAAAAAAAAATTAACACCAGCCGACTCGCAATTCTCACACCCCAACTGTAATCAGCTACGATGTTAGAGTTGGTATTCGCTTGCTTCCGTGTATTTTCTGCAGGATCTTTGAAACAGAAGTCCCTTGAAAATATAAATTGTAAAGTTGATTACTTTTCAGGAGATCCTCATCTGTATATATATTATCCACCAGCAGAGGGAGCAGTTACCCAACGATCTCCCTGCTATCTTCTACTATGCACTATGCAGGCAGTGCAGCAGGGGGAGCTAATTCTTTCTTAAACAACTTCCCCTATGTATCTACTGGGGTGAGGGGGAGGACCCACCCATTACCTCAGCCTGGCGCCATAATCATTAACATGGCCCTCACTGATGCAAGACTTTTGCAAATAATATATATATAAATGCTGCTGTCAAGTTCCTTGCTGCTTTTCTCGGTGAACTTTTATCTAGACCCCCTTCCGCTGGCCGGCGCGCGCCGAGTCCCGCTCTGTGCGGACACTATTTTGGCGCGCTCCGGACCCGCTGGCCGGCGCCCGCCTGGACAGCTTCCCGCAGCGGCGCCTGAGCTCCACTTCGGCTGTCAGCTCTCTCGCTGTGCAGCGCGTCGCTCTGCCGTCCCTCCCTGCTCACAGGGAGGAAAGGCCAAGTCCCGCGCCGCATTCTGCTCCCGCGCCCGCCGCTGTGCAATGTGAGGGGCTATATTTACCGGAGGCAGCAGTACATTGAGTTATCACAGGAGGCAGCTCCTGTACAGTGATATTATTAAGGGAGGCAGCATTACAACAGAGATCAATTACAGGATCTCAGCAGAGAGCCCAGTCTGTAATATTTTGGTCTCTCCCTGCTCACTATAAAAAATAAATAAAAATAAATAAAGCTACATGAAGGACCCTAACTCTTCCTTCTACCAGTACTCACTGTTAGAAGTCTTGGAGGATCTCCTGTGGAGAGAGGCAGGTCCCTTCAATAGGGATCTTTGTCTCTCTGATATTAGGCAGCCTTGTCCCCCTTTTATTAGGGTTACGCAGCCCCTTTTAGTATCTTTTGTCAGGAGCTCAGTGCTTCACCTCAAGCACAATTTTTCAAACTGAGGGAGGAGGGATGTGAAGGGGGAGGAGCCAGCTGTGCAGACAATGCTAATTTTAGATTGTGCCACACCTCCGGTTCAAGGCTTCACACCCCTACTGTATAGGACTCCAGTGTCCCCTAGTGGATGAAAGAGAAAGTAAAACACATTGTTCAGTGTTGCTCTGATATAATTTGTAAGAGGCCTGTTTTGCACAGCAGCACAGTGGGAGCAAAGAGCATACATGGAACATGGATACACAGGAGCGTAGCAAGTCCACATGTGAAAGCAGAGTATGCTTGGCAACGCTCACAGCAGCTTATAGACTAGTACCATTGTAGGTGTCGGACACCAAAGTTACTACGGTGCTTGCCAATAAAGGCCAACAGAGCTTTTCTATTCAGCTCCATAAGGCAGCATAGCACAGATTCCCACCCATGCTCTTATCACCATTAGCTTCTGGTAATTCCCAGTAAGGGGGTTGGGGGTCACCAATAACACCATACACTCAAGGGGATGCGTATATTTTAGACATGCAATATAAAATATGGTGGGCATAGCTTGACAAGGTACAGTGGAGTGTTGAGGCAGCTTGTGTAAGAACATCTAGTGATTTTAAGCCAATTTGCAGCATACCAATAAAACTCTGGGAGGACCTTTTATTATTAACCTTGATTTATAAAGCATGCTGGCTACAACATAAGGGGGCGATTAAACTGTATTCACCAGCGGCTACCACTAGGGGACGCAAACAGAGTAATTAAATTGTTTCTCTGTTTAGATGCCTGTTAACTGGGGGGGGGGGGGGGGGGGGGAGGAGTCATTTCTTCCCACAGCTTCTGAGGTGTGAAAGAATACCCCCCCCCCCCCCCCCAAAGAATACCTTCAAATAGTTGGGAAATGCCTGAATGAATGTTTTCTGTGTTGTTTGCTATGTTGTTCCTCAGTGATAAGTCATTTCAGGACACCAGGAGCTGATATACACAATGTTGTAATTTGTTATCGAGATTTCACAGGTTTATTATCCCACAGCAGTAATATTACTGCACCCCTTGTTAGTGTTATATCCTGTATAAATGTACAAAGTCCCTTATTTGAGATCAGACAACTAGCCTAAGCACTCATTCTAATGATTATCTACTCCTTATTTCTTATTAACTAGACAAAGCTGTTAACATATCTGGGCTACATCAAAACTGAGTTATAAGTTAACACAATCAAAATGTTTGTGAAAATGGACTACAGGTATTAAGTCCAAAGATATTCCAATACTCTTTCTTTCATATATAGTTAATGAACTAATTGTCATCATTACTCGATCCAGTAACAGCACCCACTACAGCCACAACTTCTTCGGTTTGCCAATTGCTCCCTGGTCTGTAAAATAAGAATTTACTTACCGATAATTCTATTTCTCGGAGTCCGTAGTGGATGCTGGGGTTCCTGAAAGGACCATGGGGAATAGCGGCTCCGCAGGAGACAGGGCACAAAAAGTAAAGCTTTAGGATCAGGTGGTGTGCACTGGCTCCTCCCCCTATGACCCTCCTCCAAGCCTCAGTTAGGTACTGTGCCCGGACGAGCGTACACAATAAGGAAGGATTTATGAATCCCGGGTAAGACTCATACCAGCCACACCAATCACACTGTACAACCTGTGATCTGAACCCAGTTAACAGTATGATAACAGCGGAGCCTCTGAAAAGATGGCTCACAACAATAATAACCCGATTTTTGTAACTATGTACAAGTAATGCAGATAATCCGCACTTGGGATGGGCGCCCAGCATCCACTACGGACTCCGAGAAATAGAATTATCGGTAAGTAAATTCTTATTTTCTCTATCGTCCTAGTGGATGCTGGGGTTCCAGAAAGGACCATGGGGATTATACCAAAGCTCCCAAACGGGCGGGAGAGTGCGGATGACTCTGCAGCACCGAATGAGAGAACTCCAGGTCCTCCTTAGCCAGGGTATCAAATTTGTAGGATTTTACAAACGTGTTTGCCCCTGACTAAATAGCCGCTCGGCAAAGTTTTAAAGCCGAGACCCCTCGGGCAGCCGCCCAAGATGAGCCCACCTTCCTTGTGGAATGGGCATTTACATATTTTGGCTGTGGCAGGCCTGCCACAGAATGTGCAAGCTGAATTGTATTACACATCCAACTAGCAAAAGTCTGCTTAAAAGCAAGAGCACCCAGTTTGTTGGGTGCATACAGGATAACAGCAAGTCAGTTTTCCTGACTCCAGCCATCCTGGAACCTATATTTTCAGGGCCCTGACCACATCTAGCAACTTGGAGTCCTCCAAGCCCCTAGTAGGCGCAAGACACCACAATAAGCTGGTTCAGGTGAAACACTGACACCACCTTAGGGAGAGAACTGGGGACGAGTCCGCAGCTCTGCCCTGTCCGAATGGACAAACAGATATGGGCTTTTTTGAGAAAAAAACCACCAATTTGACACTCGCCTGGTCCAGGCCAGGTCCAAGAGCATGTTCACTTTTCATGTGAGATGCTTCAAATCCACAGATTTGACTGGTTTTAAACCAATGTGTTTTGAGGAATCCCAGAACTACGTTGAGATCCCACAGTGCCACTGGAGGCACAAAAGGGGGTTGTATATGCAATACTCCCTTGACAAACTTCTGGACTTCAGTAACTGAAGCCAATTCTTTCTGGAAGAAAAATCGACAGGGCCGAAATTTGAACCTTAATGGACCCCAATTTGAGGCCCATAGACACTCCTGTTTGCAGGAAATGCAGGAATCGACCGAGTTGAAATTTCTTCGTGGGGCCTTCCTGGCCTCACACCACGCAACATATTTTCGCCACATGTGGTGATAATGTTGTGCGGTCACCTCCTTTCTGGCTTTGACCAGGGTAGGAATGACCTCTTCCTGAATGCCTTTTCCCTTAGGATCCGGCGTCCCACTGCCATGCCGTCAAACGCAGCTGCGGTAAGTCTTGGAACAGACATGGTACTTGCTGGAACAAGTCCCTTCTTAGCGGCAGAGGCCATAAGTCCTCTGTGAGCATCTCTTGAAGTTCCGGGTACCAAGTCCTTCTTGGCCAATCCGGAGCCATGAGTATAGTTCTTACTCCTCTACGTCTTATAATTCTCAGTACCTTAGGTATGAAAAGCAGAGGATGGAACACATACACCGACTGGTACACCCACGGTGTTACCAGACCGTCCACAGCTATTGCCTGAGGGTCTCTTAACCTGGCGCAATACCTGTCCCGTTTTTTGTTCAGACGGGACGCCATCATGTCCACCTTTGGTAATTCCCAACGGTTTACAATTATGTGGAAAACTTCCCCATGAAGTTCCCACTCTGCCGGGTGGAGGTCGTGCCTACTGAGGAAGTCTGCTTCCCAGTTTCCATTCCCGGAATGAAACACTGCTGACAGTGCTATCACATGATTTTCCGCCCAGCGAAAAGTCCTTGCAGTTTTTGCCACTGCCCTCCTGCTTCTTGTGCCGCCCTGTCTATTTACGTGGGCGACTGCCGTGATGTTTTATCCCACTGGATCAATACCGGCTGAGCTTGAAGCAGAGGTCTTGCTAAGCTTAGAGCATTATAAATTTACCCTTAGCTATATTTATGTGGAGAAAAATCTCCAGACTTGATCACACTCCCTGGAAATTTTTTCCTTGTGTGACTGCTCCCCAGCCTCTCGGGCTGGCCTCCGTGGTCACCAACATCCAAAACTGAATGCCGAATCTGCGGCCCTCTAGAAGATGAGCACTCTGTAACCACCACAGGAGAGACACCCTTGTCCTTGGATATAGGGTTATCCGCTGATGCATCTGAAGATGCGATCCGGACCATTTGTCCAGCAGATCCCACTGAAAAGTTCTTGCATGAAATCTGCCGACTGGAATTGCTTCGAAGGAAGTCACCATTTTTTTTTTACCATGGCCCTTGTGCAATGATGCACTGATTTTAGGAGGTTCCTGACTAGCTCGGATAACTCCCTGGCTTTCTCTTCCGGGAGAAACACCTTTTTCTGGACTGTGTCCAGAATCATCCCTAAGCACAGGAGACTTGTTGTCGGGATCAGCTGCGATTTTGGAATATTTAGAATCCACCCCTGCTGTTGTAACAGTATCCGAGATAGTGCTACTCCGACCTCCAACTGTTCCCTGGACTTTGCCCTTATCAGGAGATCGTCCAAGTAAGGGATAATTAAGACGCCTTTTCTTCGAAGAAGAACCATCATTTCGGCCATTACCTTGGTAAAGACCCGGGGTGCCGTAGACAATCCAAACGGCAGCGTCTGAAACTGATAGTGACAGTTCTGTACCACGAACCTGAGGTACCCTTAGTGATAAGAGCAAATTTGGGACATGGATCCCGGTTCGTTATCACTGCTCTGAGTGACTCCATCTTGATTTGAACCTTTGTAAGTGTTCAAATTTTTTTAGATTTAGAATAAGTCTCACCTAGCCTTCTGGCTTCAGTACCACAATATAGTGTGGAATAATACCCCTTTTCTTGTTGTAGAAGGGGTAATTTAATTATCACCTGCTGGGAATACAGCTCGTGATTTTTTTCCCATACTGCCTCCTTGTCGGAGGGAGACCTTGGTAAAGCAGACTTCAGGAGCCTGCGCAGGGGAAACGTCTCGACATTCCAAACTGTACCCCTGGGATACTACTTGTAGGATCCAGGGGTCCTGTACGGTCTCAGCGTCATGCTGAGAGCTTGTCAGAAGCGGTGGAACGCTTCTGTTCCTGGGAATGGGCTGCCTGCTGCAGTCTTCTTCCCTTTCCTCTATCCCTGGGCAGATATGACTCTTATAGGGACGAAAGGACTGAAGCTGAAAAGACGGTGTCTTTTTCTGCAGAGATGTGACTTAGGGTAAAAACGGTGGATTTTCCAGCAGTTGCCGTGGCCACCAGGTCCGATGGACCGACCCCAAATAACTCCTTTTCCTTTATACGGCAATACACCTTTGTGCCGTTTGGAATCTGCATCACCTGACCACTGTCGTGTCCATAAACATCTTCTGGCAGATATGGACATCGCACTTACTCTTGATGCCAGAGTGCATATATCCCTCTGTGCATCTCGCATATATAGAAATACATCCTTTAAATGCTCTATAGTCAATAAAATACTGTCCCTGTCAAGGGTATCAATATTTTTAGTCAGGGAATCCGACCAAGCCACCCCAGCTCTGCACATCCAGGCTGAGGCGATCGCTGGTCGCAGTATAACACCAGTATGTGTGTATATACTTTTTATGATATTTTTCCAGCCTCCTGTCAGCTGGCTCCTTGAGGACGGCCCTATCTATAGACGGTACCGCCACTTGTTCTGATAAGCGTGTGAGCGCCTTATCCACCCTAAGGGGTGTTTCCCAACGCGCCCTAACTTCTGGCGGGAAAGGGTATACCGCCCATATTTTCTATCGGGGGGAACCCACGCATCATCACACACTTCATTTAATTTATCTGATTCAGGAAAAACTACGGTAGTTTTTTCACATCCCACATAATACCCTCTTTTGTGGTACTTGTAGTATCAGAAATATGTAACACCTCCTTCATTGCCCTTAACGTGTGGCCCTAATAAGGAATACGTTTGTTTATTCACCGTCGACACTGGATTCAGTGTCCCTGTCTGTGTCTGTGTCGACCGACTAAAGTAAACGGGCGTTTTAAAAACCCCTGACGGTGTTTTTGAGACGTCTGGACCGGTACTAATTGTTTGTCGGCCGTCTCATGTCGTCAACCGACCTTGGCGCGTGTTGACATTATCACGTAATTCCCTAAATAAGCCATCCATTCCGGTGTCGACTCCCTAGAGAGTGACATCACCATTACAGGCAATTGCTCCGCCTCCTCACCAACATCGTCCTCATACATGTCGACACACACGTACCGACACACAGCACACACACAGGGAATGCTCTGATAGAGGACAGGACCCACTAGCCCTTTGGAGAGACAGAGGGAGAGTTTGCCAGCACACACCAAAAACGCTATAATTATATAGGGACAACCTTATATAAGTGTTTTCCCTTATAGCATCTTTTTTATATATTTCTAACGCCAAATTAGTGCCCCCCCTCTCTGTTTTAACCCTGTTTCTGTAGTGCAGTGCAGGGGAGAGCCTGGGAGCCTTCCCTCCAGCCTTTCTGTGAGGGAAAATGGCGCTGTGTGCTGAGGAGATAGGCCCCGCCCCTTTTTCGGCGGCCTCGTCTCCCGCTCTTAACGGATTCTGGCAGGGGTTAAATATCTCCATATAGCCCCCGGAGGCTATATGTGAGGTATTTTTAGCCAAAAAAGGTTTTCATTTGCCTCCCAGGGCGCCCCCCTCCCAGCGCCCTGCACCCTCAGTGACTGCCGTGTGAAGTGTGCTGAGAGGAAAATGGCGCACAGCTGCAGTGCTGTGCGCTACCTTAAGAAGACTGAGGAGTCTTCTGCCGCCGATTCTGGACCTCTTCTCGTTTCAGCATCTGCAAGGGGGCCGGCGGCGAGGCTCCGGTGACCATCCAGGCTGTACCTGTGATCGTCCCTCTGGAGCTAATGTCCAGTAGCCAAGAAGCCAATCCATCCTGCACGCAGGTGAGTTCACTTCTTCTCCCCTAAGTCCCTCGTTGCAGTGATCCTGTTGCCAGCAGGACTCACTGTAAAATAAAAAACCTAAGCTAAACTTTTCTAAGCAGCTCTTTAGGAGAGCCACCTAGATTGCACCCTTCTCGGCCGGGCACAAAAATCTAACTGAGGCTTGGAGGAGGGTCATAGGGGGAGGAGCCAGTGCACACCACCTGATCCTAAAGCTTTACTTTTTGTGCCCTGTCTCCTGCGGAGCCGCTATTCCCCATGGTCCTTTCAGGAACCCCAGCATCCACTAGGACGATAGAGAAAAGTGGTTTACGCTAGTTACTTAACTATCACATTTTAGACCATGGTATCAGCTTTCCTTTTATCCTTAACACAATCCACCTCCAGTGTTTATCACCACAACACCATCAATCCCCAGTTGTTACCACCACCACCCTATCCGCCCCAGAATTTGGGTTATCAGTATATACATCAACAACGTGACAGTTTATATTAATCATTGCTATCAAAAACAGGTCTTGCTTTAAAATGCAATGACAAATCTGAAAATGTAACATTATATTATCTAACTTGGCTGCCTATATGTTTTCTGCTTGACTGGCTGTTTCCCCTTACAGTAAATCTGATGAACAGATTGAATTAAAAATATATATCAAATACTACCCCTCTCACACAGAAAGTCAAATTACCAGGTGATGAAGTTCTACCCGGTAATTTTCTGATCAACACTGGTCATTTTTCTGTGTGAAAGGGTCAACCTGGGATAAAATTCCCGGGACTTCGACACAGGTTAACCCTTTCAGACAGAAAAAAAAAAAAAAAAAAAAAAAAAAGGACCCTTGTTGATCCGCAAATTACCAGGTAGAAATTCTTGACCCGGTAATTTGCTTAACGACAAAAAAAAAAAAAAAAAGGGTGATGTATTGGTAAGGTGCACCCATACAACCTATATATTAAAACATTTTTAAGATCCACTCATATTGAGGGCAACAGTATAGGACAATAGTGATTTATATGTACTGTATATATGAGTTCATTCTAAATAATTTTAGAGGGCAGGGCGCCAGATTGTGAGGGCATATGTGTGTGCCCAAAAAGGGGGTGTGGCCATGCAAAATAGGGGGCGTGTGCAGCACCACAGACGCAACTACAGGGGGCGTGGGCGGCGTCACTGTTGGGGGCGTGCCCAGCACCTACGGAGGTGCTGGGTTTCCCCCAAGCTCTCCCCCATAGCGTGAATGGGCGGATTTTGCCCTTAAAAATTTAAAAATCGGACAAGGCACGTCAGCCTGCTAAAACAGCCTAGCATGAACACTATTTTATATATATATATATATTTATCTTTTTAAATTATTATGACTTAATTAATATTATACAGTGCTTCTCTTTTTATATATTAACACCAACACACTTTGTCACAAAAGAAAACAAACATTGGCAGCTTGTTGATACAAGTAACTGTCTGCCAAACCACTTCTGGGGAGAAGATACATTGTATAATAAAGAAACCATGTATCCACATCTCTGTTTAGCTCCCCAATATATTACAGCACAATTTGACTGGTATTAATAGCATCTCACTAGGACAACACAATTCAATTGATAGAGTGGCTTATTCAGTTGTTTATTCAACCACTCTGTCCTGACAATTGTAAAATTTAAATAAAGGATTGATGACGTCAGGAATTTGAAGTAGGACATAAATCCAACTGTGTAACAGGCACACAAACTTACAACAAATCATATATATTTAATGATATATAAAAAAAGACAAACGAAGCAGACATCTTTTCTTTTTTCTTAATTATAGTTTTCACATATCCTCATTTTTGAGCACCATTTCTTCATCTATGCCAGGCATGTCCAAACTGCGGCCCTCCAGCTGTTGTGAAACTACATATCCCAGCATGCCCTGAGACAGTTCTGCTGTCAGAGAATGCTAAAGCTGTGTCAGGGCATGCTGGGATCTGTAGTTTCTCAACAGCTGGAGGGCCACAGTTTGGACATGCCTGATCTATGCAATTGGTTTTAACCTCTATATTTCACCGATACTTAATTATCCGCGAAGACGCAAATCTTAATAGAATTAATAAAACTGATGTTTTAATATACTGCGTGTGCACCTCACAGATACAACGCTTTTTTTCTTTGCCCTTCAGTATAGGAATGGTTGTCATAGGTAGCAACCCCTCGTCAAGAAATCACCACACATCAATAATAAACAGGGTGGATCTTTTTGTTGGTTCTTTGTAACCACATATCTATTCATATATTAGTGTGCAGATATTTTTTGGGTTTTTCCCGGTAATTTGCTTGTCTGTGTGCAAGGGAGGGGGGTTCAGGCGGGGACCGGCAAAACTACCGGGCGCTCAAATGCTGGATATTAGCCGGGACTTTCAGACATTTCTGTCTCAAATCGGTATAAGTGGTTTCAGTATGTTGGCATCATTTAATGTGTGCTTACCACCAAATCCTCTCTCTTTCAAGTCATCTCGAATAATCTGTGGAGTAATGCCAAGCTCCTTACCAACAGCTGAAATCTCCTGCAAAATTAATGTTCAAACTATGAATTCAAGTAGAAGGAGATCAATTGTGATTTTGCAGAGTTAACCACGGGGTGAACATAAAGTACATATCACAATCACTGGAAAAAAGCAGACAAAAGCATACGGCAGTACCCCTGCAGGCAGAGTGTCTTAGGGGATGTTTCCTAGCTGTGCATGACAACCCGTCCAAAGATCAAAATATTACATCTATAGAGCATACATTTATGAGAAGCGATTACTAAAGTACACAAGTGCTGGTTGAGAACTAACCTCAATGAAGTGGTCTGTGTTCATCTCATTGCATGGAGTATCCACAATACGAGCGGCCAACCTTACGCCCTCAGTCACAGTTTCCAGGCACTGGAACGGATTTAAAAAAACAAAACAAAACACGTGACTAGATGGGAGGGGAATTTAATTTGTTTCCCCCAGCGGTGGCCACTAGATGGCGCCCAACTGAGCAATTCAACTGTTGCTCCATACAAGCGTGATGAGCTGTGGGGAGATGAAATGTGTGAAGTGTGACCCGTATGGCCGGCCAAACGGCAGTTTTCAGGTGACGCCCAGCACTTTGGTCGGGTTTAGCTGTTTTACATAGCGAAACCCTGCCTGTCTGGGTGCAATCAGCATGATAAAATAAACAAAACAAAAAACAAATGAATGTCGCCCCCCAATGAGCCTAATCCACACAATACAAAATCTATACAACAGCTTTATACTACCTTCAGGGTTACTTCCATAGGTCCATTATTCTGTCCAATCAGCAAAAATTCAACTACAACACTCTTTTTGTCTGTACGGCGGCAGGCAGTAGAGCGCCGGGTAAACAGCGGGAAAGCTCTAGCAATGGCACAAGCGCTGGCAAAGACTTCTGAGCGTTCACACACCATCTATGGGAGATCAAGTTCACTTTGATTAATCATACTGATTCTACTGGGGCAATACTGACAAACTGTATGACACTATGTAATGCTTTTATTGCGGGCATGATAAAAAAAAACGATTAAAAGAAAAATATACATTTCTTTCATGATTCTTAACAAAAGTTAAAATACCGGTCTAACATTTTGGTAAAGATTTCCTGCAAGTAGATTTACTACCCATACTACACAGGGACCCCTTCACCACAGGTTGGGGTAAGGATTTCTATCAACACAAGTTCCATGGAAAGGACATAGGGGCTAATTCTGAGTTGATCGCAGCAGGAACTTTGTTAGCAGTTGGGCAAAACCATGTACACTGCAGGGGAGGCAGATATAACATGTGCAGAGAGAGTTAGATTTGGGCGAGTTATTTTGTTTCTGTGCAGGGTAAATACTGGCTGCTTTATTTTTACACTGCAATTTAGATAGCAGATTGAACACACCACACCCAAATCTAACTTTCTCTGCACATGTTATTTCTGCCTCCCATGCAGTGCACATGGTTTTGCCCAACTGCTAACAAAGTTCCTGCTGCGATCAACTCAGAATTACGCCCGAAAGGACATAGGGCCTAATTCAGAGTTGATCGCAGCAGCAAATTTGTTAGCAGTTGGGCAAAACCATGTGCACTGCAGGGAGGGGGGGCAGATGTAACATGTGCAGAGAGATTTAGATTTGGGTAAGGTGTGTTCAAACTGAAATCTAAATTGCAGTGTAAAAATAAAGCAGTCAGTATTTGCCCTGCACAAAACAAAATAACCCGCCCAAATCTAACTCTCTCTGATCGGTCCCCCCCCCCCCCCCCCCTGCAGTGCACATGGTTTTGCCCAACTGCTAACAAATTTGCTGCTGCAATCATCTTTGAATTACCCCCATAGTGCAAGCTCCTCCGTGTTGTACTGATCCAATAGTAGCACCATGTTCTCCTTTCTGAATACTAAGAATGACATCAGAGCATTTCATTATATAACCAAATCATTGTTTGATATATCTCACTGTAAATGTATTAATTTCAATAGAGGATAGATTAATGAATATATCCATTATGTAAAATAACATGTTCATCACCAGTAAGACAGCTGTGTGTCATGCCTAACATACCTTGTTACCAACCCAATTCATTGACGACTTACTAGTATACATCTTGTTGCTCCAGGAGGGAGGCAGTTCCGTACCAGACGTGTTAGGAAATGGGCAGCGGAAGGGCTGTTGTGTCGGCTGACGCGTGAAGGAAGAGCTGCTACTGTGGCCAGATTCAAGTAGAGTGGACAGCTGTCTGTGGGATTTGGGCTTAAGGAGCCAAGAGCTCCCTTCCATACCTGGGGTGAGCAGATGCAAAAAGGGGAAACTTTATAAGAGAGGTAGAACAGACATACAAACCTAGAATGCCAACATCAAATAGAGATTACAAGATCCTACTATAGAGTACAGATTACCAATTGTTAAGCAGGTTTGGAAACCATGGCCCTCATTCCGAGTTGTTCGCTCGCAAGGCGAATGTAGCAGAGTTACACACGCTAAGCCGCCGCCTACTGGGAGTGAATCTTAGCTTCTTAAAATTGCGACCGACGTACGCGCAATATTGCGATTACAAACGAGTTAGCAGTTTCTGAGTAGCTTCAGACTTACTCTGCCTGTGCGATCAGTTCAGTGCTTTTCGTTCCTGGCTGACGTCATAAACACACCCAGCGTTCGCCCAGGCACTCCCACCGTTTCTCCGGCCACTCCTGCGTTTTTTCCGGAAACGGTAGCGTTTCAAGCCACACGCCCCTAAAACGCCGTGCATCCGCCCAGTAACACCCATTTCCTGTCAATCACAATGCGAACGTCGGAGCGATGAAAATGCCGTGAGTAAACTTACTTTCTTCATAGTAAAGTTACTTGGCGCAGTCGCAGTGCGAACATTGCGCATGCGCACTAAGAGAATTCTCACTGCGATGCGATGAAAAACTCCGAGCGAACAACTCGGAATGAGGGCCCATATGAACACTGCCACTACAGGTAAATAACATGCAATAATAGGCATTACATGAATATAACCATCATCATTACTCCCAGTGTTATCTGTAGTTACCTATCCACCCAGAAGCAAGCATCACCCCACAGTGCTGAAACTCTCATACTTCAAGCAAGAATAAGGATTCTCGCTTAAATTCCAAGCAATGAAGCTGAGCGGTCTGATACCTATTTTTTGTTATCTTAGGTCTCGTTTGGTTTTACTGCCAGTGCTGTATCAGACATGAACAATCAGGTTTCCAGAAAGTAAAGGGACCAAATGTGCATCTTCACCTGTTAGTACTTCTTAAATTACTTAATCACAAGAAAGACCATGTTATATACACATATATTTACAGTTTCTACAATCAATGAAAGCCACCTGTGACTATCCTGGGACTTGTACAATATACAGTACTCCGTGAGAATCATTATTTAAAATATCCTTTTATGTAAGAATACTTCTGCTGGGACCTGTAGTTCTACAACAGCTGGAAAGCCACAGCTTGACTGCCACCACTATAGACACTTATCTATTTTTTCTCTCTGTTGTAAGTGCTTTTTCTTTTGCATTGTCCTCTGTGTTTTTCTTTATACTTACCTGCACAGAAATAGAGCATATAACAGTGTAATAGAGAGTGGTGAGCCTTCTCTCTCTACCAGCGAATTCCTCATGATAGAGACATTTCTGCAGCACAACCATGGCTCATGTTTACGGAGGACTAGCAATAGAGCACAATAATGAACACAGTATACAGTGTGCCCATTGTCTTATGAAAGCACATACAAGGGTATGACCATGCACTCTGAGTAAAGCGGCCCTGGGGTTTAGAGGGAGACTGACATTTAGATCTCAATTACAATGTTAGCAAATATGTCTATGTTACTGAAAGAAAGGTAGGGTCAACAGACTATTTTTAGGTAATATCTTTATAATGCATAATAGTAAGAGACAAAAATAAAACCAAAGTCTTCTGGGTAAATGAGGAATCAATATATTTAAAATCTACAGTTTCCACATTTGTAAGCCATGCATTACTGCAAGAAGAGACCACAGTGAAAAAAAAGTCACTATTCATTAAAATACAGGTGAGCAACTGCATATTTCAACCAGTGGCACAATCAGCATACAACAAATGTAGCAGCGCTTTAAGGGATGAACGATCATTAATACACTAATGGTATACAAATGTAGATACTTTTAATTTAATAAATGAGCTTAATAAAACCTCTCAATATAAAAATGACATGATTAAAAAACCTCACATACAGGAATATTCATAGCACATATGCAAGTGTCCCGTTCCTAATTGGTAACCTCTCCTTGGTTGCCATATTGCAAGTCCCGGTGTCAAGTATTAAATCCAAGGATTGGGTACCTGAATCACTGGAGGGTGTATTGCACTGGGAGTGAATTAGTCCCGGTTCTCACAAGGGCTGTGACAGATACAATAACAACCAAGGTACTGGTGGTTGTATTCTATACAGAAATTGGCGTCCAATTACAGGAGGTTGGTCCAGAGTGTGCTGACTAATTCCTGCTGAGGTGAAATCACCTGTTTGACTGATGCGTTTCGCTGCTCCTGGCAGCTTAATCAAAGGTGACTAGGCAGTGGTTACTGTGTCCTTATATACCGCTTTATTCAATATGGCTGCTGATTAGCAGGTGACGTCCATCAACATTCAATAAATATATCTTTTCATTCAAAACATACAAACAATATATTAGAAAAGGCTTATAGGAGGCAGACCCATTAATATTATATCATAAGAATCAACTCTCTTAATTGAAATTAAACAAGTTTTTCCTTTAACAGTATACTTCCTTGTTCTTCCAATCACGTGACCTTCATTGCCCAATAGAGTGGCAGTAAACCCGGTGTTGCATAGCAACGTGTTACTTCATGAATATCATATTTAGTAGTTTACCTTCCCACCTCCCTCTATAACTAAGGCAGCCCGCTCAGCATGTCATTAATCTGCCCCTGAACGTTCTAGTACATAGAGCTTAAACTTATTTAGGAGCCACATCATTTTTACCAGTGGGGCACATGACCGGTCCCGTGACCGCAGATCGTCCAAGGCCATAACATTATCCCAGGACGTCCCGATCACGTGACCCACCACATGATCATTGTTGCTAGGCAATACAATACTGCCTGAGTTTTAAACCACATATCTCATTTTGTAGTTGTGCAGTTCATATTTTAGTCTCATAATTGGATGGGACTTAGTAAAGAGTTATATTGACTAAGACAATAACATGTTGTTAGGCAATGCCGGGTTTACTGCTACTCTATTGGGCATTGAAGGTCACATGATCGGAAGAACAAGGAAGTATACTGTTAATTTAAAATAAACAAGTTTTTCCTTTAAAGAATTGATTCTTATGATATCTATACTTTCCTGTAGAAGAATCATGCTTTTCTCCTGCATAATTCCAGATCGTGGCTAACTCTATCCTATGGCATATACACAGGCACCATGTAGGAAACTTAGGGGCAGATTTATTAAGCTCGTGAAGTGATAAAGTGGAAGGTGATAAAGTACCAGCCAATCAGCTCCTAACTGCCATGTCACAGGCTGGGTTTGAAAAATGACAGTTAGGAGCTGATTGGCTGGTCCTTTATCACCTTCCACTTTATCACTTCACCAAGCTTAATAAATCTGCCCCTTAGATATTTATTGCCCCTTGCCTGTACATTTAGAAATAGGTTAGGTGTGCAGTACTCAAAGTTAAGGCAGCAGGAGCAATCACATTGGTATATTATACAGTCCATGAACACTTTATAATGCAGCATGTACTGACTGAACTTTGCAGTACAGTGCACACTGCCTGAGAAGGCAAAGATAGCATAAGAGGTTCATACATTAGGAGAGAATCGGGGCAGTTCCCGCTTCTCCTGACTCCTGGAGATGGGGGAAATCCAACATGTTGAAAATCTGCCGATTCAGACCAAAAAAAATGATCAGAATCTGTGAGTCTAGAATTTTTAACATGCAGATAACCCTGACAACCCACCCCCAATGGAAGTAGATGTATGGCCTACATTATACACCAACTATAACAGTAAAACCACTTGCCTAATACTGTGTAGGTTCCTCTCGTGCTGCCAAAACAGCTCTAACCCGTCAAGGCATGGAATTCACCAAAGGTGTCTGGTGGTCTCTATTAGCAGCAGACCCTTTAAGTTGTGTTGTCCAGCACATTCCACAGAGCTCAATCGGACTGAGATCTGGGGAATTTGGAGGACAAGTCAACAACTTGAACTCTACTTTTCCTCAAACCATTCCTGAACAATTTTTGCATTACCCTGCTTAAAAAGGCTACTACCATCAGGGAATACCATTGCTATGAAGGGGTGTGTACTTGGTCCGCAACAATGTTTAAGTACAGTAGGTGGTACGTGTCAAAGTAAGGCCCCCATACATCGGCAATGGATTGGAGCAACTACCAGAAGCCTAGGTTGGAGTAAGAAAACAAGCTAAAATTTCCCCGATTTGCCGATAGCAACCAAACAATGACCAGGCTTGGTAAATCTGGGAATTTTAACATGCAGACTTGCCCTGATTCTCTGATGGATCAACAAACATAGATGGCGGCATATCAGCAATCACGTGGATGGGCTTTAGCCATCAACATAAATGCCACTTACATTCTACCACTTGCCTTCTGCCCAGAGTACATTCTGGTGCCACCTCTTCCCCAGGTACCTGGCCTCACCTCACCTGGCCGTCCACATGATGTATAAAAAAAATATTATTCATCAGAATGATGCTCGTGTGCCCACTGTGGCTTTGTCAACAGATTTCAGGTATTAAATCTTTTGACCAACACTGTTTAAAGCTTGCAGCACTACAGCTTCTTAGTCAAAACGACAAAATCTGGTGCCTGTGCCTGCTTTACCACCCATTTAATGCCCAAATCCTTTTTGTTTAAGGCAAAATGTAATGTAAATCGGTGTAAGGGGCACTATTTTTTGTGTATACAATGTTTAGTGATCTATCCTTGTTTAAGTGTCTTAATTTAACATTTTCTGAATAAGAAGCTGGAGCCGAATAAGAAGCTAACTTCTGCCTAGTATTATAAAGACATAGTCAGTGCCATGCACTCCACCTGTCAGTGGTATTAATGTTATGGCTGATGGGTGTGTATGTCCTATAGAGCCGGCCACAAGGGCTCCGACAGCAGTAACATGAGCACACCTGCTCGTGGCCACAGCAATCCGCTAATGGCGCAGTGTCAGGGTTACCTCTCCTGTAACCGCACAGCGCTGCGGGGGCGCATTACAGCGGCACTCGGGGGAAGACCTGCGCTCGCACAAAGTGCAGGGGACGCAGCCGCCGCGCTATGGTACTTTGGACCGCAGGAGCTGTGCTGCCCTGTTACGGCCACGGCCCGCAGAACGTCTCCTCACCTCCTCAGTGACCCGGGGCTGCAGCTTCCCCCTCACGCTGCTCCAAGGAACCCGCTGCAGGTTAGGCAGTTGCCCCAGGATGAGCACGGGCCTGGTTTGGGGGTCTCCATCCCCGGCGCTCGCTTTGAAATCCAGTCGCACGTTAGCCATGACAGGCGCGTCTGCCGGGCTGTAGAGGCTGCTCTCCCATTGGCAGTCAGAAGGAAGTAGGAGGATACTAGCCAGGCCTCGGTTTGGAGGTGGTCAGCTGGAACGCAAACCCGGAAGTACTGTACAGTAGTTTCATGCTTAGGAGGACCCGAAGATGGTAGCCTAGTCCTGTTCAGAGAATTGATGTCTGACTGTTAGGAAAAGGTGAGAGGTCTGTATTCTAATGTCTATATATTAGGAGGAGGGGAGAGGAGAGGTCTCTGTATTAGGCGTCAGAGTGAGGTCTGCGTCCTGATGTCTGTGTATTAGTATGTGGGGAGAGGGTAGCGTTCTCTCTTTGTGTATTAGGAAAAGTTAAATGTTATGTGATGTAGAGTTGCTTAATTTATATGCTCCTGTTTTAAAGCCAGGATAAGATTAGACTGTGACATGGAAAGAGACAGAAGCAGTGACGGCTGGGACTGGAACAGCCATGAAACCCGTAGATGTCTTGAAGACCTATTCTTTGGTGTGCATGGTTACATCAAAGCTGACTCAGAAGAGAGCAAAGAGTTTTGGGTATTTTTTGAACGCTTCCAAAGGTTTCAAAGCCTTCAAAGGCAAAACTGTAAAAGAAATGAGAGAGACTGTCGAGAGGAGCATAAACTTTGGTTTAATGACCTCCCCAAAGAATATGACCCAAGATATCGTATCAATATGTCGATTGTTATGAGCAGAGATGTTGAAAAAGCTCTCCATGGACACAAAGAGAAGCGACAAAACTCCAGAAGACGTGGCGATATACCCAAGGAAAAATTAGCTGAATTTAAGAAAGCTGTCCTTCACTACTTGGACTTCAACCAGAGGCAGAGTTTTGGGAAGTTGGTCAAGCTCCGCAAGGAACGGTCAAGCTTGCCCATCTTTCAGTACAAGGAAAAAATTGTTCAGATGGTGAGGGATCATCAAGTGGTGGTGGTGGCAGGAGACACTGGATGTGGGAAGTCCACTCAGGTTCCTCAGTACCTTTTGGCAGCAGGATTTGGACATATCGCCTGTACCCAGCCTCGTAGAATTGCCTGTATTTCACTAGCAAAGCGAGTGGGGTTTGAGAGTCTTAATCAGTATGGATCAAAGGTAAGTGGCCAATTCAAATGGGTAGACAAGTAAGTTATGGAAAGTGACTTCATAACAGTTACACAGTTGTGTTAAAATGTGTAATTGCTTGTGTGTTATCCTTTAGGTTGGGTACCAAATCCGTTTTGAGAGCAGTCGCTCCCCAGCCACAAAGATTGTGTTTCTCACAGAAGGCCTGTTACTTCGTCAGATCCAAAGAGACCCAGAGGTTCCTCAGTACCAGGTTCTTATAATAGATGAAGTTCACGAGAGACATCTTCACAGTGACTTCCTGCTGGGAGTTTTACTCCAGCTGCTTCCTATGCGTCCAGATCTGAAGGTCATTCTCATGTCAGCCACAATAAACATCAAACTGTTCTCTGGATACTTTGACCAGGCTCCGGTCCTGCAAGTTCCTGGAAGACTCTTTCCTATACAGGTAGGAGTCGGAACCCTCCTGTCATGCTAAATGCATAAGATTGGTTTCCAATAAATGTAACAAAGCTTTATGTCTTAGGTGATCTATCAGCCAATCCCACAGGAGGAAACTGTGTCGAAGTCAGAGAAGCTAGATCCGAGGCCTTATCTCCGTGTGCTACAAGCCATTGATCACAAATATCCAGTAGATGAGCGAGGAGATTTGCTTATATTTCTTAGCGGGGTGACTGAGATCAGCAGTGTGCAGGAAGCTGTACAAGTCTATGCCACTCACACCCAGCGGTGGATTGTGCTCAAACTACACAGCACGTTGTCCATTGCAGAACAAGATAAGGTGTGTTTCGTGGGAAGCACTCAGCCATCTGTCTGTGTCTATAGCTCTTCATTGTTCCTTTTGGGGGATTTTATGCTACCTCTTAAGTCGTTATTTGCTTTTGTATTCTCAGCTTCTTAGTATAGGGATATACTGGCGCCGGCTGAAATGCCAATAAAGGACGAAAAAGGTATTTGCAATAAAATATCATATAATTTTAATAAACATTTAGAAATAAAAAATAATTAATTAAAAATGTCACAGAAGTAAACGAAATGACTTTGTATATTCCCAATTGAGGGGATTATTACCACTAGGATCTCACTTATGTGATGATTATATGTGCAGTCTCTGGTTAGGACTCACTCCTCAATATTTAAATTTTGGTAGTTATCCAGTCCTTATGGAAATTATCCCCGTGGATCTCAGTTTGGCAGTTAGGGATCCAATTAGCAGCAGGGGTTGTTTCAAGTTCCAGGTCTGGAAATGTCCAAATAGAGGTGAAAGAGTCCAATAAGTACCAGGGGTGAAAAGTGGATCCAATGGTGGTGGTCAGTGTCCTTGGCTCAACGTGTTTCGCTGGTCTGGTGGCTGCCAGCTTCCTCAGATGCTCCTGAGGAAGCTGGCAGCCACCAGACCAGCGAAACGCGTTGAGCCAAGGACACTGACCACCACCATTGGATCCACTTTTCACCCCTGGTACTTATTGGACTCTTTCACCTCTATTTGGACATTTCCAGACCTGGAACTTGAAACAACCCCTGCTGCTAATTGGATCCCTAACTGCCAAACTGAGATCCACGGGGATCATTTCCATAAGGACTGGGTAACTACCAAAATTTAAATATTGAGGAGCGAGTCCTAACCAGAGACTGCACATATAATCATCACATAAGTGAGATCCTAGTGGTCCTAATCCCCTCAATTGTGAATATACAAAGTCATTTCGTTTACTTCTGGGACATTTTTAATTAATTATTTTTTATTTCTTAATGTTTATTAAAATTATATGATATTTTCTTGCAAATACCTTTTTCGTCCCTTATTGGCATTTCAGCCGGCGCCAGTATATCCCTATACTATTGTTCCATTATATTAAGGGGCTGACCCCCCCTTATATTGGCTGCCGCTGACTGCGCACTCATATCTTTCTTATTCTCTGCTTCTTAACTGGTAACTATGGTCCAAGCATCTTGTTTCTGTAAAGCACTGATGGTTATTATGTCCATAGGAGGACTGCAGTGCCTACAGCTAGGTAAAAATCACATGGTTTATCATGTATCATTGTTTCTTTATGCGTCCATCCCACAGGTATTTGATTTGGCTCCTCCAGGTGTCCGAAAATGTATAATCTCTACCAACATTGCAGAAACCTCTGTAACCATTGATGGTGTGAGATTTGTGCTTGACTCAGGTAAGGAGATATGTGTGTAATGTGTGATGTTGTGTACTATACTTGATGATAATGAGAAAAACTTTGATACCTTGTAATAATGGATATTAGCAAGAGTTACTGTATTTTATTACTGTGTGATACGGCATATTAGAGGTCTAAACTATGTATTATTATGTGATAATGATGAGCAGTACTTCATATTACAGAGTGATAACACATTTTCCTATCTACTAATAAGCAATGCTATTTATTACTGTGTGATATATTATTTAGTAATAAAGTATTATGACTTGTATTGAGGAGTTCTATTCATATTGTTATACTGGTGTTAATAGGAACACTGATATTGGGAATTAATTAATTAATTAACAATATTGTGCTGTTCCTTACAGTAATAAATATTACTTTGGGTTTCTAGTAAGTACTGTTATACCAGGTAGCAGTAGGTATGTAAAAATATTACTTGATATAAATGTGATACTGTTTGTGGGTACTAATGAAAGTGGTACTGGGCATTAAGGAACTTAAATAAAAAAACATATTACTATGCAATCCAGCAGAAGGTAAGAGTTAGCAAATAGGGAGTAGGTTAGGATTAGGCTGCAGAAGGGATGGTTAGGGTTGGGCAGCAGGGGAAGGGTTAGGGTTAGGTACTAGGGGGGGAGGGTTAGGCTGCAGAAGGGGAGTAGTTCAAGTTAGGCACTTGGGGAAGGTCTAGGGTTAGACAGCAGGGAGAGGGCTAGGATTAGGGTTAAAATAACAAACAAAATAAAAAACAAAAAAAAGTGTCAACCTGTACTGTTTCAACCTACCGACTGTTGACGTATTGATTGGCTATATACTGCTGAACTTTTAATTGACGTCCATGCAGCCATAATAATTCACCCAGCACTGTGTAACATAAGACGGGGTGCAGTTTGCAAAGTGGAAACTGCCCCCCCCCCCCCCCCTCATTTCCCTTTTATCTATGGCAAGAGTATATTTTATAAGTGCTTTCATTTAAAGAGAGCTTAAGAAACCTAGACAATATAAACTAGTCCTTGTAACTCTACTAAATCTGGCCACACATGTAACAGTCCTGCTGCTGGCCCTAAAACCTTGGGATCTCTTCCAATATGCCCAATGGGTTACCATATTACACAGGCACCTTGGGGTAGCAGTCAGGTCACTTCTGGCAATGACCACTGTTTGGTCGATAGCTGTCTTCCCAACAAATTTACCAACATACAGTACCAGTAGTGATCTCATTGACTTCTTGTCAGTGATTTCTCTCCAGTGGCCAGATATTTCTGCATCTGTGGCCTGCATTGCTCCGAACCAAGGAAACTAGCTCCTCTAAAGCACCCCTGTAACTTGGGGTGTAATTACATATGTCTGTGTATTTGCTGCTAATAAGTAATATAATGTCATAATGGGATGTCACTACAGGGAAAGTGAAGGAGATGAGTTTTGACCCCAAAGCAAAGATGCAGCGATTGCAGGAGTTTTGGATCAGCCGGGCCAGTGCCGAGCAGAGGAAAGGTCGCGCAGGCAGGACAGGCCCAGGGGTATGTTACCGTCTGTACTCAGAGTCTGACTATGATGCTTTCTCACCATACCCTGTGCCAGAAATCCAGCGCGTGGCCTTGGATGCACTAGTCTTGCAGGTATGTCTATTTTTACTGTGTAAATGAAATGTTTTTAAAATGTGAAAAGGTGCTGAAACAAACACATCAATTCTTGTGTTCATCTCAGATGAAGAGTATGAATCTAAGAGATCCCCGCACCTTCCCATTTATTGAGCAGCCTCCCATGTCCAGCATAGAGACGGCTATTTTCTACCTGCGAGACCAAGGAGCATTAGATGTTAATGAGGAGCTCACACCGATTGGAAATCTGCTGGCACAACTCCCAGTAGATGTTGTTATTGGTAACAGTAACCCTTGTGATTTGTTTTCATGAAGTTCTCATGTTAAAGGGACCTAGCACTAATGGTCCCCTTCTGTGTTTTACCATAGGAAAGATGCTAATCTTAGGATCACTATTCAGTCTTGTGGAACCGGTCATGACTGTTGCTGCGGCCCTTAGTGTGCAGTCTCCTTTCCTCCGAAATGCCAGCAACAACCCAGAGTGCACCACTGCGAGGAAACCTTTAGAGAGCGAGCACGGGGACCCCTTCACTCTGCTTAATGTCTTTAATGAGTGGGTGCAGGTGAGAGGTGGAGACTACGCAGTTACTGACCACTTAGTTATAATATTTCATATCATTATAATCTGATTATACTAAGACATAAACAGGAATAATTCTGCACAGTCTCTGTCCGTGGATTAGAACACTCGGAAAGCTCTGATAATTCTATAAGAAAGGGTTATCCACAAAGTCAGTGGATCACTGTTAAACTTGACTGATCATTATAGTCAGTCTTAATGGGTGGTATTCAAATGATATATCACTCCCAATCTCCTTTCTAAAGTGATCCCCGTTATCACGCATATCACACCCATTGTAATCAGGTTTATCTGCGTAAAGGGTTGGGCGACCTCGCTACCCTGGGGGTAGCAAGTTGAAATTATTCTGCCACACCCGTCAGCAGAAACAGAAAGGGTGTAGAAGGAGGTGAAAGGAATTTAATACAGTCGAATGTGTTTAAACAGTCTAAATATACTAATATTTAAAGTGACATATGAATTTAGGTTTCATAGCTTCAATATGTGTCTTTTATATGTCTTCCCTTATATTGTGGAGCAGATTAAGTCAAGTCGCAGCAGTAACTCTAGGAAGTGGTGTCGTCGTCGGGGGTTAGAAGAACAACGGTTGTATGAAATGGCAAATCTCCGGCGTCAGTTTAAGGTGAGTGTAGGCCAGTCTTCTTGCTAAGCTTCAGGCTATTATGCCTGTCTTGTATATGGTGAATTTAGGTGACCTTGAGTGTATGTGTATGACACATGCTAGCCCTGACCACCGAGTGACATAGCTCACTGATTTACCATTCCAGGAGCTACTGAAGGACCACAGGATGCTGGAAGAGAAGGAGACACGAGTAGATCGATGCAGCCGCCAACGGCAGCACAAGGAGCGCAAGGAGCTTCATCAGCTGAAGAGAGAACATGAGCGCTCAGAGAAACGTAAATGTAAGGTGCTCAAACTGCAGGATCAGGATGCAGGATCTTCTAGCGATGAGAATGAAAGATCCAACACAGACAGGAAAGATAATGTAGACATCCAGGTGTGTGATCAATGTTCTCACCTGTGACTGTTCATCAATGTGGATACCTGACATATAGATCTTATTTATGCCATGTAACAGTGTTCTGCCCATTTGTTCTGGCTTGTGCTTACAGAGAATTGCATGTAGTATACTTATGATCATTTATGGTTCTTGATTAGTGAAATTCTTTTCTTACAGGATGTCAAATTTAAACTCCGTCATAATGTGGACGAGCTGCGGAAAGTGTCTGGTGCAGGTGAGGCATTATCAAGCAAAGAGCTGTCCTTGCTGAAACTTGTTGTGTGCAATGGTCTGTACCCACAATTGGCACTGCCTGACAACTTTAACACCTGCCGCAAAGACTCCGACCAGGTGAGTTGTCTTAGATCTTTAATTGTTATGTTGATATTATCCAAGTATACTTCTATAATCTACAATGACTACTATTACCATTAAATGTCCTCTAAAGGTAAAATACAAGTTGGCTTATGTAAATGAGCTACAGTATACAGAACATACAGTAGCAATATACACAAGTATTACACTAAATACTATCTGGGAGAGACGTAAAGCTTTAGACTCTGAGCTAGATTTACTAAGCAACAGATTTTGCAAGTCACTGATTCTTGTCTGTTTCGCTTACGTCCTAGAGGATACTGGGGTCCATATTAGTACCATGGGGTATAGACAGGTCCACCAGGAGCCATTGGCATTTTAAGAGTTTAATAGTGTGGGCTGGCTCCTCCCTCTATGCCCCTCCTACCAGACTCAGTTTAGAAAATGTGCCCGGTCACAGCTAGGGGAGCCCTCCTGAGCTTCTTTAGAAATGTTTATTTTAGAGTTTGTTTTTTTACAGGGAGGCTGCTGGCAACAGCCTCCCTGCATCGAGGGACTGAGGGGGGGAGCAGTGTCCGCCCTGCAGGGTCTTGAGCCACTGCCTCCGCTGACTGGACGTTGAGCTCCAGAGGGGTCAGATCGCGCCCCACCGCAGGGGAACGCTCACTCCGGCAGCCAGCCGCCACCCCCTCAATGTGCTGAAGTTGGCGAGTTAGTCACTGTCCCCCCTTACAAGCGGGGGGACAGTGTGAAGAGGGCGGCTTATGGGTGGGAGCGTGGTATTAACCGCGCTCCTGGACAGCTCAGCGGTTCTGCGGTGCGGCGCTGTGAGGGGCGCCCTGAGCTAGCAGGGTACCCTACACTGACCATTTTCAGCCTGTCGTGGTCCGCGGATCTCAGCCAGCACAGAATTCCTCAGGCCAACATAATCTTCAAGAGCGGGAAGACAGCGCCATTGAAGGGGCGGAGCTTCTTCTCAGAGCGGACCCAGCAGCGTTGAGCGCCATTTTCCCTGCCTGCAATCACTACTAGTGGATGTCCAGGTCCCTCCAGTGCAACTCCAGCTATCTGTATGGTACCAGGGGGTTGTAGAAGGGGGGGAGGCTGTATTATAGGCTTTGTTACCTATTAAGGGACACGGTCAGCGCGGGTTGGGGATTCCCCTATACCTCTAATAGCGCTGCATGTGGGTTGGCTCCAATCTCTGTGTCTCTCTGCCATTCTTGGGGGGAAACTCTGTCTAGTGAATACCCTGTGTGTTTGTGGGGTGTTTGGTGTGTGTGACAACATGTCTAGGGACACTGTATCATATGCTGCAGAGGATTTGTCTTTCCAGGAGGACTCCATACCATGTAATCAGGATTGCACTATTATAGCGGAGATCCCTACTAGAGAGCCAGAATGGTTAGTCTCTCTGAGGGGGACTATTTCTCAGATTTCTGACAGGGTTGCTAGGACTGAGCATACCACTCAGATCCTACAATCCTCTATGGTTGTGTGGTCTGATACTGCTTCCTCGGGGTCCCCTGCGGTACATTCTTAGAAACGTGCTCTTGCAATGCTTACGCAGGATGACACGGACACCGACTCTGACACTGCAGACGGTAACGGGGATGTGGGGACAGCATCACTTGCTACAGGGGTGCAGTTGATGATTGAGGCTGTAAGGGATGTTTTACACATTGCTGACACAGCTCCTAAACAGGTGGAGGAGGCCTTTTTTACAGATAATAAGAAGCCCCCCCCCCCCACCACCACCACCTTCCCGGCATCCAAAGAATGAAACGCTGTCTTTGAAAAAGCCTGGGAAACTCCGGAAAAGAAATTTCAGATCCCTAAGAGGGTCTTGGTTGCTTTTCCCTTCCCAGAGGAAGATAGAAAGAAATGGGAGTTCCCGCCGATAGTCGACGCCTCTGTCTCCAGGCTGTCTAAACAGGTGGTGTTGCCAGTCTCGGGATCTACCGCGTTGAAGGACCCGGCAGATCGCAAGGTGGATGCTACGCTGAAATCCATTTACACGGCTTCCGGGGCTATATTACGGCCTACTATAGCCTGTGCTTGGATTGCAAAAGCCATTGCCAGGTGGTCAATCACTCTGCAGGAGGAATCGACTACGCTGGATAAAGGTGACGTTGATTTGTTTTTACACCATATTCAGGATTCTGCAGGATTCCTGTGGATTCCATGAAGGACCTGGGTTCCATGGCTGCGTGGATCTCCTCCATATCCGTCTCGGCTCGCAGGGGTCTCTGGCTGCGCCAATGGTCTGCGGACGCGGAATCCAGGAGGAGCGTGGAGGGCCTACCGTATGCAGGTCAGGCTGTCTTTGGGGAGGCGCTGGATGCGTGGATTGCCACGGCTACCGCGAGTAAGTCTACTTTTCTCCCCTCAGCTGCACCGGCTACGAAGAAGCCTTTTACACCAGCCACGTCACAGTCCTTTCGGCCCGCGAGGTCTAGAAAGAACAAGCCTTCGAACACCTTCTTCAGAGGTGGTCGTGCCAAGGGAAAGAAACCTGCTCCCGCAGGATCCCAAGCCCAGAAGCCCGCTTCTGATACCCCTAAGTCCTCCGCATGACGGTGGACAGCTAGGCCTGGAGGAAGGTCAGGTGGGGGCAAGACTCCGACAATTCAGCCACATCTGGGTGTCGTCGGGCCTGGGCCCCTGGGTACTGGATATTGTGTCCAGGGGGTACAGACTGGAGTTTCAAGATCCCCCACCTCACCATTTCTTCAAGTCAGGCTTGCCAGCCTTGCTGGCAGACAGAATAATTCTTCTGGAGGCCATCAGAAAATTGGTGGTGTCAGAGGTCATTGTTCCGGTTCCACCTCAACAGTGGAACAAGGGTTATTATTCAAACCTTTTTGTGGTACCAAAACCGGATGGTTCGGTACAGCCTATTCTAAACTTAAAGTCTTTGAACCTTTATCTCAGGGAGTTCAAATTCAAGATGGAATCTCTGAGAGCTGTCATCTCAGGACTGACGGAGGGGGAGTTCCTGGTGTCGCTGGACATCAAGGATGCTTACCTCCACATTCCCATTTGGTCGCCGCATCAGGCATACCTCAGGTTTGCACTGTTGGACGATCACTATCAGTTCCAGGCAATGCCGTTTGGCCTCTCCACAGCACCGAGGATCTTCACGAAGGTGATTGTGGAGATGATGGTTCTCCTCCGCAAGCAGGGGTTGAACATTATTCCATATCTGGACGATCTCCTGATCAAGGCGTCGCCCAGGGGGAGGTTGTTGCGATCCATCACGCTCACAACGCGAATGCTCAGGGAGCACGGTTGGATCCTGAACCTTCCAAAATCTCATCTGGAGGCGACAAGGAGGCTGTCTTTCCTGGGAATGATCCTCGACACGGAAGTGCAGAGGGTTTTTCTCCCGGTGGAAAAAACATTGGTGATTCAAACAGTGGTCCAGGATGTCTTAAAGCCTACCCGGGTATCAATGCATCCGCCTTCTGGGGAAGATGGTTGCCGCCTACGAGGCTCTGCAGTACGGCAGGTTTCATGCTTGACCTTTTCAGCTGGACCTATTGGACCAGTGGTCGGGCTCTCACCTACACATGCACAAGAGGATACGCCTGTCTCCAAAAGCCAGGATTTCGCTCCTCTGGTGGATACAACTGCCTCACCTTCTGGAAGGCTGAAGGTTCGGAGTGCAGGACTGGATCCTTCAAACCACAGATGCAAGTGTAAGAGGTTGGGGAGCAGTCGCTCAGGGAAAAACCTTCCAAGGACGGTGGTTGAATCAGGAATCCCTTCTCCCGATAAACATTCTGGAGCTATGAGCCGTGTACAACGGCCTTCTGCAAGCAACCCACCTTCTACAGGATCGGGCTGTTCAGGTGCAGTCGGACAACGTGACCACAGTGGCCTACATAAACCGACAAGGCGGAACGAAGAGCAGGGCTGCCATGTCAGAGGTGTCAAAAATCCTCCTCTGGGTAGAAAGGCATGCGGTGGTGATGTCGGCAATCTTCATTCCGGGTGTAGACACCTGGGAAGCAGACTTCCTCAGCAGACACGATCTCCATCCAGGAGAGCGGGGCCTCCATCCGGAGGTGTTCGAGGAGGTAACCGGTTGGTGGGGCGTTCCTCACATAGACATGATGGCCTCCCGCCTCAACAAGAAGCTGCGGAGGTACTGTTCCAGGTCAAGAGACCCACAGGCAGTGGCGGTGGACGCACTGGTAACACTGTGGGTGTTCACGTCAGTGTATGTGTTCCCTCCGCTTCCTCTGATACCAAAAGTTCGTCAGCTGGTAAGAAGAACCAAGGTTCTGGCAATCCTCATTGCTCCGGACTGGCCAAGGAGGGCTTGGTACGCGGACCTGCTGGATTTTCTGCTGGAGGAGCCAAGACCCTTACCTCTTCGGGAGGATCTGCTACTGCAGGGGCCGTTCGCTTATCAAGACTTACCATGGCTACGTTTGACGGCATGACGGTTGAACGCCAGATCTTAGCTCGGAAGGGTATCCCGAGTGAGGTCATTCCTACCCTGATACAGGCTAGGAAGGGGGTAAAGTCTCAACATTACCATCGCATTTGGAAAATATATGTTTCTTGGTGTGAGTCCAAGACTTTTCCTGTGGTGGAGTTTCAACTTGGTCGTTTTCTCCTTTTCCTGCAAGCAGGGGTGGATATGGGGCTGAGATTGGGCTCCATCAAGGTCCAGATCTCTGCTTTGTCCATCTTCTTCCAAAAACAATTGGCTGTCCTCCCTGAGGTTCAGACCTTTTTGAAAGGGGTTCTGCACATCCAGCCTCCCTTGTGGCGCCAACCGCACCCTGGGATCTAGATGTGGTGTTGCAGTACCTACAATCTGCTTGGTTTGAGCCTCTGCAGGAGACTGATCTCAAGTTTCTCACGTGGAAGGCGGCCACTTTGTTGGCCTTGGCTTCTGCACGACAAGTGTCGGAATTGGGGGCTTTATCTTGTAAAAGCCTCTATCTAATCTTCCATGAAGACAGGGCGGAACTTAGGACTCGTCCACAGTTCCTGCCTAAGGTTGTATCGGATTTCCATATCAACCAACTTATTGTGGTGCCAGTGGCTACTGACTCCTCAATTGCTTCAAGGACCTTGGATGTAGTGAGGACTTTGAAGATTTATGCGCAGAGGACGGCTCGTCGTAGGAAAAGTGACTCTCTGTTTGTCCTCTATGATCCCAAGAAGATTGGGTGTCCTGCTTCTAAGCAGTCGATTTCACGCTGGATCAGGTTCACTATCCAGCATGCTTATTCCACGGCAGGATTGCTGTGTCCAAAATCTGTAAAGGCCCACTCTACTCGTAAAGTGGGCTCTTCCTGGGCGGCTGCCCGCGGTGTCTCGGCTGTGCAACTCTGCCGAGCAGCTACTTGGTCTGGGTCGAACATGGTTGCCAAGTTTTACAAGTTCGACACTTTGGCCTCTGATGACCTCAAGTTTGGTCAAGCAGTGTTGCAGGTGCCTCCGCGCTCTCCCTCCCATACTGGGAGCTTTGGTACATCCCCATGGTACTAATATGGACCCCAGCATCCTCTAGGACGTAAGAGAAAATAGGATTTTAATTACCTACCGGTAAATCCTTTTCTCGTAGTCCGTAGAGGATGCTGGGCGCCCGCCCAGCGCTGCGTTTTCCTGCATTAGTTTTATAGTTCAGTACTTCCTGGTTCCTAGGTAAGTTCTGCGTTATTTGCTGTTTCAGCTGTTGCTGAGTTGTTCCGGCATGTTGGCCGGTTTTGCATGTTGTGTGAGCTGGTATGAATCTCGCCACTATCTGTGTAATTCCTTCTCTCGAAGTATGTCGTCTCCTCGGGCACAGTTTCTAGACTGAGTCTGGTAGGAGGGGCATAGAGGAAGGAGCCAGCCCACACTATTAAACTCTTAAAGTGCCAATGGCTCCTGGTGGACCCGTCTATACCCCATGGTACTAATATGGATCCCAGCATCCTCTACGGACTGCGAGAAAAGGATTTACCGATAGGTAATTAAAATCCTATTTTCTGACCTCATCGTTTAAAATGGTACCAATATGAAATCCAAAATACACCAGGTTTTGTAATTAATATTATTGCTGTTTTAAATTTTGGGGTCCTAAACGCAGATAATCTGCTTAGTAAATCTAGGCCAAAACATTATTAACCTGACACAACCATTGGTCATATATTTATGGAGCAAGATATCAACCTTTGTACTACAGATGTATCCACTTACATCTAGCCTACTGGTATGTTGAACCGCCCTTCTAGTCACACCATGGTGTGGAGTAACTTGGTAGCGCCGATCGTATTTTCATGCAACTTTTTCCAATAAATGCATCTTTTTCGCATCACTATGTGAATGGGACGCACATGCAGCTAATGCTGATTAAAATGATATGCAGCATGCTGATATTCTGTGTGCGGCTGCAGGTATATCTGCATATGAAATGGTATGTAACAGAGTTTTCCTAGTAAACACTGTGTACCATTTAGTATGCAGATACAGATGCAGATGCACACAGAATATCAGCATGCCACATATTAATTTAATCCGCATAAGCTGCTTGTGCATCCTATTCGTGCTGTGAATTAGATGCATTATTCAGCATACAAAGACGCTAACTGAGTTGCACAGGACCTGACGGTTCACTCACGCCAGGATTCTCCCGCTGAGTGGCATACGTATTGAGGCAAGATGTAGAAGGACACATCTGTAGCTGAGGGAAGAGCTGGAGGGTGAATTAAAGTATGGAGGAGGTGCACCTAGTTGTGCAAATTTTGTGTGCGCTATATATAGCTGGTAATAAATAAATATGAACTGTGTAAAAAGGCCGAAGGTATAATTGTGTAATGATCTGTGAGAAGTGTATGTTATTCTAATTCTGGTGATTGTAATCCGCTGTATAAGTAGAGGTATATATTCTGGGCCTGATTTAGAGTTGGGCATGAGTCCATCTCCCAGCAGGAGAAATGTGCTATGTTTAACTGCAGATCTATCCTCCTAATGTCATCATTTGTGCCACCCAGAGTTCTCTAGAGAAATGGGGCCTACAAAAATTGTATCCCCCGTCCACCTGCCATATTTCTAATATAAACACAGCATGTGGATGTTTTTAGAAAACAGGGACCACTGCATGGTCACCTAACATAATTATTGTTATGGTCTAACAATTTTTCAGCTATTAAAATAAAAAATCTGACATACCTGTAAAGATGTTTCCTCAGTTAATGGTTATTCTTACCCCCGGTGCGACTGAGACTCTTAGGGGGGTATTCAATTGTTTGAAAAGTCAAAGGAATGCTTTTGTTTTTTTACATGTACAAAGTTGCAGATGAAGCACAGCAGGACTTTGCATGAGAAAAAGCCGCAGCCGCTCGTGCGTTGCTTTGTACACTGATTTAGACTCCGTCAGACACAGATGTACAAATGTACATCATTTGATCAGTACAAGCCAGTTCTGAAGTTTTACTGCACCCAGTTGTTTAATTTATGCAAATAATACACAGATTTTGAGCAAAGTAGACTCTCTGCATGGCCATTTTGCATTGGACCTGGCGTGACGAGAGGAGCTGTTTGCATAAAAGCAACCGAAAGAAGGACACATATTTAAAGTAGGGTAAAATATTGCGTAAATGTTCAATGAAGCAGATAGGTACAGATTATTCTGCATAAAGAATCACATTTAAGTACACAATTTGATTTATTAATTAGCGATTGTAGTCAAAGAAACTATTTTTATTACCAGTTATTTATATAGCACACACATATTCCGCAGCACTGTACAGAGAATATTTGTCCATTTGCATCAGTTTCGGCCCCAGTGGAGCCAGTCTATGGCGGTAATTCAGATCTGATTGTAGATGTGCTAAATTTAGCACATCTACGATCATTTGCTCAGACATGCGGGAGGACGCCCAGCACAAGGCTAGTCTGCCCCGCATGTCTAGCTCTGCCCCCCACTGCAAGGGTGCAAAAGCATCACATGGCGGTGATGCTTTTGCACCCAGCGAGTAGCTCCCTGCCTGTGCAGCTCCTGTGTGCTGGCAGGGGGCTACCCGCCGTTTCTCGGGTCGCAGTGGCTGCGTGTGATGTCACGCAGCAGCCACGGCCCGCCCCCGCAATGGTCCGGACACGCCTGCATTGTCCAGACCACGCCCGCCAGCTGCGTTCTATCGCCATTGGCATGTCCCCTCCCGCCCTGCGACCACCTCTGCCTGTCAATCAGGCAGAGGCTATTGCAGCCGAGAGATGTTGTTAGCATTCACTGGGCTCCCGGGGTGCGCGTGCGCACTCCACAAAGGAATTTAGACTGCGATCCCAATCTGAATTACCCCCTATTTCTCTGACGTCCTAGTGGATGCTGGGAACTCCGTAAGGACCATGGGGAATAGACGGGCTCCGCAGGAGACTGGGCACTCTAAAAGAAAGATTAGGTACTATCTGGTGTGCACTGGCTCCTCCCTCTATGCCCCTCCTCCAGACCTCAGTTAGAATCTGTGCCCGGCCAGAGCTGGGTGCTCCTAGTGGGCTCTCCTGAGCTTGCTAGAAAGAAAGTATTTGTTAGGTTGTTTTTTTTCAGTGAGATCTGCTGGCAACAGACTCACTGCTACGTGGGACTGAGGGGAGAGAAGCAAACCTACCTGCTTGCAGCTAGCTTGTGCTTCTTAGGCTACTGGACACCATTAGCTCCAGAGGGTTCGAACACAGGGCCTGACCTCGATCGTCCGTTCCCGTAGCCGCGCTGCCGTCCCCCTTGCAGAGCCAGAAGACAGAAGAGAAGCGATGAAATCGGCGGCAGAAGACTCCTGTCTTCATTAAGGTAGCACACAGCACCGCAGCTGTGCGCCATTGCTCCCACAGCACACCACACACTCCGGTCACTGTAGGGTGCGGGGCACTGTGGGGGGCGCCCTGGGCAGCAATAAAAATACCTTTGGCATAAAAATACACATAATACAGTCTGTGACCGTATATGTGTAAAACCCCCGCCATTTTTAGTCAGAAACAGGACAGAAGCCCGCCGCTGAGGGGGCGGGGCCTTCTTCCTCAGCACACCAGCGCCATTTTCTCTTCACAGCTGCGCTGGAAGGAAGCTCCCCAGGCTCTCCCCTGCAGTATCCTGGTACACAAAGGGTGAAAAGAGAGGGGGGGGGGGGCACATCAATTTAGGCGCAAAAATTGTATATACAGCAGCTACTGGGTAAACACTGAGTTGTAGTGTAATCTCTGGGTTATATAGCGCTGGGGTGTGTGCTGGCATACTCTCTCTCTGTCTCTCCAAAGGGCCTTGTGGGGGAACTGTCCTCAAATAGAGCATCCCCTGTGTGTGTGGTGTGTCGGTACGCGTGTGTCGACATGTCTGAGGTAAAAGGCTCCTCTAAGGAGGTGATAGAGCGGATATGTGTGTGAGAGGGTGTCTCCGTCGACAACGCCGACACCTGTTTGGATATGTGTAAGTGCTAAGGTGAATTTATTGCACAAATGGTTAGGGAACAGACAGGAAATCTACCCATGTCTGTCCCTATGTCACAGAGACCTTCAGAGTCTCACAATGCTCACTATCCAAAATAACAAACACTGGTATCGACACGGAGTTTAACTCCACTGTCGACTACGATAATGCAAAGTTGCAGCCAAGATGGCTAGAAGGTATTCAATATATGATTATTGAAATAAAAGATGATTTGCATATCACTGATGACTCATCTGTCCCTGACACGAGAATACACATGTTTAAGGGGAAGAAAGCTGAGGTAAATTTCCCTCCTCTCATGAGGAAAAAGAGCGGGAATCTCCAGACAAGAGACTGCAGCTTCCCACAAGAGAATTCTCAGGCTGTATCCTTTCCCCACTAGGGCCAGGATGTGTTGAGAATCTTCCCCTAGGGTGGCCTGTTTGCACAGACGGTAGCACTTGTTATTCTCAGGGATCCTGCAGATAGCGTGCACATTCTAGTATACTACCCAGACCGGCGATTGTGTTGGCATGGGTTTATAGCGCTGTGGCAGCGTGGACAGGTACCTTATCAGCAGAGATTGAGACCCTAGTAAATATATTAAAGATGCTGTCTTAAGTGATAGATATATAGTTATAAAGCATGCCCAAAGAGACATGCGTATACTGGGTCCTAGAGTCAAAGCTATGTCGATCTCTGCTTGACGTGTCCTGTAGAATATGCATTGGACAGATGATGCCGACTTAAGAGGCATATGGAAGGCTGAGGATTGTGTGGAGAAGGGTTCTCGGGCCTGGTCTCCACAGCTATAGCTGGTAATTCTGCTAGTTTGCCTTATATTCCTGCACAGCCTAAGAAAGCACGACATTATTAAATGCAGCCTTTCGAATAAAGAAACAAGAAAGTCTGAGGTGCGTCCTTTCTTGTCAGAGCCGGGATCAACACAGCTAGTTCCCAGGAACAGAAGTCCTCCCCAGCCCCTACAAAAATCCACCTATGCCGCTGGGGCTCCACAAGCAGAGCTAGGCCCGGTGGGGACACGCCTTCGTAAGTTCAGCCACAAGTTGGGTTCACTCCCTGTTAGGTCCCTGGGCAATAGATATTGTGTCTCAGGGATACAAGCTGGACTGTGAGAAGATGCCCCCTCACCGACGGCCCTGCGGGCTTCCCCCCAAGAGAGGGAGCCAGTGTTAACTGCAATTCACAAATTGTATCTTTAACAGGTGGTGGTCAAGGGTCCCCTCCTTCAACAAGAGGGTGTTATTATTCGACCATGTTGTAATCCCGAAACCAGACGGTTCGGTCAGACCCATATTGAATTAAAAATCCCTGAACATATACCTGAGAAGGTTCGTTCAAGATGGAATCGCTAAGAGCTGTCAGGGCAAGCCTAAAAAGAGGGAGACTTTATCGTGAATCGGGTCATAAGGGATGCATACCTTCATGTCCCCATTTATCCACCTCATTAGGCGTACCTCAGAATTGCGGGACGGGATTGTCATAACCAAGGTAATGGCGGATATGATTGTGCTCCTGCGGAAGCAAGGTGTCACTATTATCACGTACTTGGGCGATCTCCTCATACAAGCGAGATCAAGAGAGCAGTTGCTGAACAGCGTATCACTTTCTCTGGAAGTGTAACGGCAACACGGCTGGATTCTATATATTCCAAAGTCGCAGTTGGTTCCTACAGCTCATCTGCCTCTCCTAGGCACGATCCTAGACACAGACCAGAAAAGGGTTTATCTTCCGATAGAGAGAGCTCAGGAGCTCATGACACTGGTCAGAAATCTATTAAAACCAAAACAGGTGTCAGTGCATCACTGCACTCGAGTCCTGGGAAGGATGGTGGCATCATACGAGGTCATCCCCTTAGGCAGGTTCCGTGCGAGGACCTTCCAATGGGACTTACTGGACAAGTGGTCCGGATCACCTCTTCAGATGCATCGGTTAATCACCCTATCCCCCAGGGCCAGGGTGTCTCTCCTGTGGTGGCTGCAGAGTGCTCACCTTCTCGAGGGCCGCAGATTCGGCATTCAGGACTGGATCCTGTGACCACGGATGCAAGCCTCCGAGGGTGGGGGGCGGTTACACAGGGAAGAAATTTCCAATGTCTGTGGTCAAGTCAACAGACTTGCCTCCACATCAATATCCTGGAACTAAGGGCCATATACAACGCCCTAAGTCAAGCGGAGATCCTGCTTCGCGACCAACCGGTTCTGATCCAGTCAGACCGCAGGGGTTCATGCAAACCGCCAAGGCGGCACAAGGAGCAGGGTGGCGAGAGTAGAAGCCACCAGAATTCTTCGCTGGGCGGAGAATCAAGTAAGCACACTGTCAGCAGTGTTCATTCCGGGAGTGGACAACTGGGAAGCAGACTTCCTCAGCAGGCACGACCTCCACCCGGGAAAGTGGGGACTTCATCAGGAAGTCTTCACGCAGTTTGCAAATTGATGGGAACTGCCTCAGGTGGACTAGATGGCGTCCCACCTCAATAAAAAGCTAAAAAAGGTTTTACGCCGGGTCAAGGGACCATCAGGTGATAGCTGTGGTCGCACTAGTAACACCGTGGGTGTTCCAGTCGGTCTATGTATTCCCTCCTCTTCCTCTCATACCCAAGGGTTGAGAATTGTAATAAAAGGAGGAGTGAGAACAATATTCTTTGCTCCGAATTGGCCAAGAAGGACTCAGTACCCGGAGCTGCAAGAAATGCTCTCGGAGGACTCAGGGCTTCTGCCTCTCAGACAGGACATGTTGCAACAGGGGCCCTGTCTGTTCCAAGAAAAGGGCATTCCGGATGCAATTATTCCTACGCTGATAAAGGCTAGGAAAGACGTGACCGCAAGACTTTTCACTGTATATAGCGAAAATAGGTTGCTTGGTGTGAGGCCGGGAAGGCCCTACAGAGGAATTCCAGCGGGGTCGATTCCTGCACTTCCTACAGTCAGGAGTGACTATGGGCCTAAAATTAGGATCCATAAAGGTCAAGATTTCGGCCCTATCCATTTTCTCTCAAAAAGAACTGGCTTCACTGCCTGAAGTTCAGACGTTGTTCCGGGGGTGCTGCATATTCAGCCTCCTTTTGGGCCACCGGTGGCACCTTGGGATATTAACGTTGTGTTGGATTTCCTGAAATCCCACTGGTTTGAGCCACTTAAGACCGTGGAGCTAAAATATCTCACGTGGAAAGTGGTCATGCTATTGGCCTTAGCTTCGGCTAGGCGTGTGTCAGAATTGGCGGTTTTGTCATGTAAAAGCCCTTATCTGATCTTCCATATGGACAGGGCAGAATTGAGGACTCGTCCCCAATTTCTCCCTAGGGTGGTATCATCGTTTCATTTGAACCAGCCTATTGTGGTGCCTGCGGCTACTAGGGACTTGGAGGATTCCAAGTTGCTGGATGTAGTCCGGGCTTTGAAAATTTATGTTTCCGGAACGGCGGGAGTCAGAAAGTCTGACTCGCTGTTTATTCCGTATGCAGCCAACGAGGTTGGCGCTCCTGCTTCGAAGCAGACTTTTGCTCGCTGGATCTATAGCACGATTCAGCTGGTTCACTCTGCGGCTGGATTGCCGCATCCAAAATGGTGAAAGCCCATTCCACAAGGAAGGTGGGCTCTTCTTGGGCGGCTGCCCGAGGGGTCTCGGCTTTACAGCTTTGCCGAGCTGCTACTTGGTCGGGGTCAAACAAGTTTGCTAAGTTCTACAAGTTTGATACCCTGGCTGAGGAGGACCTTGAGTTTGCTCATGCGGTGCTGCAGAGTCATCCGCACTCTCCCGCCCGTTTGGGAGCTTTGGTATAATCCCCATGGTCCTTACGGAGTTCCCAGCATCCACTAGGACGTCAGAGAAAATAAGAATTTACTCACCGGTAATTCTATTTCTCGTAGTCCTTAGTGGATGCTGGGCGCCCGTCCTAAGTGCGGACTCTCTGCAATACGTGTATATAGTTATTGCTTAACTAAAGGGTTATTGTTATGAGCCATCCGTTAAATGAGGCTCAGTTGTTGTTCATACTGTTAACTGGGTATGGTTATCACAAGTTGTACAGTGTGATTGGTGTGGCTGGTATGAGTCTTACCCTGGATTCCAAATCCTTTCCTTGTTGTGTCAGCTCTTCTGGGCACAGTTTCCCTAACTGAGGTCTGGAGGAGGGGCATAGAGGAAGGAGCCAGAGCACACCAGATAGTACCTAATCTTTCTTTTCGAGTGCCCAGTCTCCTGCGGAGCCCGTCTATTCCCCATGGTCCTTACGGAGTTCCCAGCATCCACTACGGACTACGAGAAATAGAATTACCGGTGAGTAAATTCTTATTATTCCCTCCCACATGTACACACACACATTCTTGCTAGGGTTAATTTTGTTGGGAGCCAATTAACCTATATTTTTGCATTGTGGAAGGAAACCGGAGTACCCGGAAGAAAGTTATGCAAGCACAGGGAGAATATACAAACTCCACACATTTATGGCCATGGTGGGAATCGAACCCATGACCTTAGTGCTGTGAGGCAGTATACACATTGATGAAACAATGCCTTCTAGTGGCCAGTTTATTGTGAAAATCGATAATGCTTGCTTACCTTTACAAGTAGTACAGGTTGAGTATCCCATATCCAAATATTCCGAAATACGGAATTTTTTGAGTGAGGTAGTGAAACCTTTGTTTTCTGATGGCTCATTGTACACAAACTTTGTTTAATACAGAAAGTTATTAAAAATATTGGCTAAAGTTACCTTCAGGCTGTGTGTATAAGGTGTATATGAATTATAAATTAATTGTGTGAATGTACACACACTTTGTTTAATGCACAGTTATTAAAAATATTGGCTATAATGACCTTCAGGCTGTGTGTATAAGGTGTATATGAAACATTAATAAATTGTGTGAATGTACACACACTTTGTTTAATGTACAAAGTTATTAAAAATATTGGCTATAATGACCTTCAGGCTGTGTGTATAAGGTGTATATGTAACATAAATGCATTCTGTGCTTAGACTTAGGTCCCATCGCTATGATATCTCATTATGGTATGCAATTATTCCAAAATACGTAAAAATGCGATATCCAAAATACTTCTGGTCCCAAGCATTTTGGATAAGGGATACTCAACCTGTAATAGCATCTGAGCTATTGTTTTCAAAATATCCCTTTTTAAGAACAATTATTACTGCCAGTGCACTGCTTTACATATATATATTCCTCTAACTCATTGTAACCATTGTTGTCTACAGGTTTTCCACACTAGGACAAAGCAGGGTATCGTCCTTCACCCTACCTCTGTCTTCTCCTGTAATCCTGAGCTTCTTCAGGTAGAAAGCAACAGAGAAGAGACTGCTCCAAATGGTAAACATTCTCCAGGACTCCAAAATTATCCTGCATACTAAACTGCATTCTTAGCTATGACCAGCAGAGGGCGGATATTGATGTGTGATATTGAGGACATAAGTGTGAGCTATGCCACAGAGGGGTTCACTACGGCTGGCCGGCGGTCGGGCTCCCGGCGACCAGCATCCCGGCGCCGGGAGCCCGACCGCCGGCTTACCGACAGCGTGGCGAGCGCAAATGAGCCCCCTTGCGGGCTCGCTGCGCTCGCCACGCTACGGGCACGGTGGCGCGCTACGCGCGCCACACTATTTTATTCTCCCTCTATGGGGGTCGTGGACCCCCACGAGGGAAAATAAGTGTCGGTATGCCGGCTGTCGGGCTCCCGGCGCCGGTATACTGAGCGCCGGGAGCCCGACCGCCGGCATACAGAAGACCACCCCCACAGAGAACTGAACCCTACAAAGGACAGGCATTTGGTCCGAGGGGGATGTATTCATGTGACCTGCGGTCAGGAGACCGACGGTCACATGACCTCCCCCTACATCCTGAAGCATCACAATCCCGACGGTCGGCATGCCAAACAACAGGGACTACTCCCATTTGGGGGTGTCCACGACACCCGGTGCCAGCGAATGACTGAGGCTGCTGGCTGTTGTGAAGGCCGAGGAATAAAGATTAGTTTAAGTGATGATGTGCATAAAGTAAGGAGAGAGGAGCTGTAGGAAAAATCAGGAGTGAGGTGAGAAATCTGCTAAAGATCAAATTGGAGAAATTGTGGCGATAATTTCTATTTGTTTTTAGTGATTTGCAGGTGAAATTGTTATTCCCGCAGGCGGAGAGGGTAGGATCTACTGCACTGGAAAGTACAGCAATACTTTAATTTAGATTACGTCAAAAGGCTACTTAAATAGTCTTTTAGGTTTAGAATTAAATAGGGGGCGCTACCACCATTCAAAGCTGCAGGGCGTAGGAGGCCGGAGAAACTGTGCCTGCCGTAGGGCTATTGTAAGTTTCAATGGTGTGACAGATGGTGGCGTCTATGGATGCACCTTGAAATGCACCTGGATGGCTTGAAATAGCTCAGACATTTGAAGAAAGACAAGCTATCTCTGGTGTGTTGCACAAAAAGTTGTGTACCCGAGACTAAATCATCATTACATATATTCTCCTGTGTGTGTGTTGTGGTAATAATGTATTTATTCCCTAAGGTTTGTGTGCATACATATTGGTAAGGTATACTGATTTCCACTGATTCAAATTGTTGTTCACCAAATCTGTTTAAGAGACCGAACAATTGTCAACATTACAGTTACCTAATGATTGTAGGTAGTGAGGTTAGCGACACTGAGAAAATGCTGCAAGTAATGACTGAGCGAAGAGACCTAGGGCCTGATTCCGAGCCGCATGCAGCAGCAGCATCTATTGTCGGTCGTGGCAACCATCTATGACTTTGTGAAAGTGCCGGTACAAACTCCCTTCCCTTGTGTTTATCCCTGCAGCTGAATGTGCACGGTCTGAGACGCCCACCTTCAGCGTCCGTTCACGTGATACCGATAGGTACATCCATAGACGCCACCATCTGTCACACCATTGAAACTTACAATAGCCCTACGGCAGGCACAGTTTCTCCGGCCTCCTACGCCCTGCAGCTTTGAATGCAGCCGCTTTATGACTTGCCCGCGACACTCCCATAATAGAGACACTGAATGCACCATGTTTGCCTGCAGTCCTAGCCACCTCCCAGTCACTGCCCAGAGACGCCCATCGCTTTTCCACAGCATTTCTGGTACCATGCATCTCACTCGCAGCGGTGACTTTGTACATACACTTTGTGTGATGTGTGCGCCATAGGAGTTTTTAAGAATTTTTGCATGTGATAAGTTGCAAAATGTAGCTCAGCACCGGGAACTTCGGCGGTGTGCACGGTTTGCGTGTGGCTGTGAATCAGGCCCCTAGTGATTGCTGGTACAGAGATTAGAAACTTGAGAAATTGCCGGAAGTAAGGACCCAGGTTTTGTGAGGACAGAGAGACGACCTGACTACTGCCGGATGCGAGATTAGGGATATTGGGTCTGATGCAGCGTTATCAGCAACAAGATCATAAAGTACTACTGGAAGAGTTGCACACAGACATAGTGTATTTCCATCCACAGCTGGAGATGCGCTGTGGTCAGCTGCAGTAGCACATGCATCTTGTTTATGTCCAGCACATGTCAGAGGGGCTTATATCCATGTTGTAAACCAGTTATTTTATGTGCAGTAAGCACATTCTATATTGGGTATCAATTAGACTTAGGAACCCTCTGGAACACAGCAGAAACAAATCCTCTCTCATACTGGAAACATATGCACCTTTATTGCGTTTGGCATTTGTTTTTAATTGTCGCACATGATCTTTCTGCAAATTAGGACACCCTTTTCCATACAGTCAGGTGAGTGGCAGAATGCCGTGCACATTCATACATCCACTATTTCAGGCACTGGGACAAATTCAATTGTGTTTTTGCTGTAAAAAGAAGTGAAAGCGCTTATTTAATTGTCTGTGAAAATGGTTTTGCTGTAATTTTGCTGCAAATTTCGATTCGCCAACTCTGAGCAGGTGATAAACTTGGGGAAAAGCCCTGTTTTATGTTAAAAATGTCGGGATTTGTTTCTGAACCCCTGGTACAACCCCCTGAATGACTAACTAGGCACGTAAAAGTTTTTAATTATTTTTAATCGGCCAATAATGAAATAACATTTTTGGGGTGAAAAAGTGCAAAATGATGGAAATTTGGGTACAAGATGTAGTGGGACAAGTGTTTTTAAACTTGCAGATGGGAGTAATCGGTCTATTTCCACTTATTTTTTTAAAGTCCCCTAAAATGATCAAAATATTTACTTATACCCATTTTTTATTTAAAATTTTACCCAAACGTAATTTTAGCAATTATTTTGCTGGAAAAAAAATCCCTTATATGGATTTTTTTTAAATCCATATAACAGCCATTTGACCCAATTTATTGTCCAGAAATAGGTTTATTATAATCAATAATAAACTTTTATACTGTTTTTGGGCTACGGATAGATATACCCATTTTTCACTTTTCACTTTCGGCACCAATTTTTGCAGTAATCCCATTTTTGATAATTTGTATTTGTATAGGGCAAATTGCCGGAGAACACATAATCGCAAAAAAACTATTTTTGCGGCAAAAAAGACATGAAACTGATGAAAACCACAATCACAGTAAATTCTCGGTGCTAATTAAATTCAGCTCCTAGCAGGGGCATAGCCAGAAATTTGTGAGCCCCAAAGCAACATTTGGAAGGGGCCCCTGTCCTAATGCTTCTAGAGTAACACCTCTCCGCAGCAGTTGTTAATTTTATGCCAACAATAGTGCCCAAGTTAATTTTCTGAACCATACTGTAGTAGTGCCTTCGCTAATGATATACCCCATAGTAGTAGCCTAGTTTATTTTATGAACCATAGTAGTGCCTAGGTCACGTTATGTCACATTGTAGTGCTGCCAGTACACATTATGCAGCACAGTATCCCCAATTCACATTATGACATACAATGTCCTCAGTTCATATTATGCCACATTACAGTGCCCCTGGTTATATAATGCCACATTACAGTGCTCCCAGTTCATATTATGCCACATCACAGTGCCCCTGGTCATATTATGCCACATTACAGTGCTCCCAGTTCATATTATGTCACACTATAGTGCCTCCACTTCATAATATACCACATTACAGTGCCTAAGTTAATATTATGTAACATTATAATGCCCTCCAGTTCATTTTATACCACATTACAATGAACAGGTCCAGGGGCATAATTAGATATATATCGCAGGCCACAAGGTAAAAGTTTGTAAGGGCCCCTGTTTACCACCCAATGGTGAAATAGATGTAACACATGTAACTGTGACAGGGAAGGTGGGCCCTCTAATCTCTGGGCCCCATAGCAGCTGCACTACCTGCACCTATGGTAGCTATGCCCTTGGCCCCTAGGCAGAGGGAATTCTCTGCATCAGTTACATTGTAAGGGCAGAAACATAGAATATACCATCAGTGAGGCTGATAACTGAGAGCGGAAACATAAGAGTGTAGTGAGATTAGGGGCATTGTGAGCGCATAGACATTGCAAATGCTTTCACCGAGGGGGTCATTCCGAGTTGATCGTAGCCCTGCAAAATTTTGCAGGGCTACGATCGTGTCCATAGACATGCGGGGAGACGCCCAGCGATGCTTTTGCACTTTAGGAGTAGCTCCTGGCCAGAGCAGCTTTAGCGTGTGACGTCACGCAGCCGCTGCGGCCCAACCCCCGCACGATCCGTCCACGCCTGCGTTGGCCAGACTGCGCCCACGAAATGCAGTTCTGACCCGATCGCGCCGCTGCGATAAACTGCAGCGTGCGATCGGGTCAGAATGACCCCCTGAGATCCCAGATCCTGTTGGGATCAGGGGGTGATTCAGAGGTAGATGCTTTTGCAACATAGGGGTCTATTAACTAAGCCTTGGATGGAGATAAAGTGGACTGAGATAAAGCACCAGCCAACCAGCTCCTAACTGTCATTTTTCAAACACAGCCTGTGACATGACAGTTAGGAGCTGTTTGGTTGGTACGCTAATGATGTGGTAGATTGGCGTCACATTGAGGCAGCCACAGCGCAAATTCAACGATGTGTGCACCAAGACGCATCATTGATTAGACCTCGGGTTTTCAGGATGTCTGTCAGAACATGGTGGCATTGGAACTGATGCAGTCCCTGACACCAGCACGTCCAAAACTCCCTTGCCGCCACTCGCCACCTTCTCCTGTCACTGTCCCGAAAAGCCTCTTGAAATTGCATTGATCTCCATGCAATTTCTTATATGCGTCCTCTGGCAGTAACCATCAGGACACCTAATAATTACCGGCACTGAAGTTAGGGACTAAGAGGTCTATATTTACTAAGCCTTGGATGGAGATAAAGTGGACGTAGATAAAGGGGGACATTCACTAAGCAGTGATAAGAGCGGAGAAGTGAGTAAGTGGAGAGGTTGCCCATGGCAACCAATCAGCACTGAAGTAACATCTATAAAATGATACAGAGCTGCTGATTGGTTGATGGGGCAACTTCAGCACTGGCTCACTTCTCTGCTCTTATCACTGCTTAGTAAATGTCCCCCAAAGTACCAGCCAACCAGCTCCTAACTGCCATGTCACAGGCTGGGTTTGAAAAATGACATTTAGGAGCTGATTGGCTGGTACTTTATCTCCATTCGAGGCTTAGTAAATAGACCCCTTAGGCCTGATTCAAAGGTGGAAGTAATGCCGATGGTTTCTCAGATGGCCAGTGCCTGTTCTACTGTTCATGCATCTAAGTCGTACTGTTCATGTGCCATGGTGGATTTAGGATGGCGGTCGTAGTGTGGATTTGGACCCTGAATGACGAGTAGTGAAAGTTTGTTGATGGTAATGGGGCGGTGACGAATAAAACACAGGCGTGTCATGACCATTTCAGGGGGATGTTGCCGCCAGCGACTGCAGCCTTGTACGCAGTGGCTCTGGCTCTGGCATCTTAATTCCGATGGACATTCTGGGTTGCGCAGAACTTTGATAGTGGGACAGATCCCACATCTTTGTACGCAAGTGGCAGACTGCAGATGTGGGCGGTGCACATGAGCATATCTACTCTATTCCGGTACAGGATTTGAAGCAGTGAGGTTACAGATGTTTTCGGGAACATGTGATGTAGAGTCTGCTGCAGTAAGGACTCACAGGATGCTGTAGCTTGGTCTACACCCAATACCAGATATCCTTCTTATTGCAGACTCCAAGACCAAGGGGCACAGCAGCAAGCACCAGATTGTGGGGTTTGTCTCTCTCCTGGAGACAAACAAACCTTACCTAGTGAACTGCGTGAGATTGCCAGCACTTCAGGTGAGTCCTTTTTTTATGCCAATATTATATACCATTAAAAAGGATGCAGTCAGGATGGCGACACCTGGCATTTCAACACCAGACATCTCGATCGTAAGTATGCCACCCACTGATAGTACTAACCTGCTGTGGAATAGGTTAGGCTTAGGCTGCAGGGGGCTGGGTCGGGGGAGGGGGGGAGGAATTAAAATTAGGCTGCTGCAAGGAAGGGTTAGATGGGGAGGGTAAGTATACTTACCCGGGATTATTAAGTATACTTACAATCTCATATGTAGAGTATATATTATACATATTCTGGGTGCCGCCTTTATATACTCTATATATATTGTAACACTGTAGGGGTGCAAGGCGCCTTTTCCTGGGGAATATGGCCGCACGCAGCAGCTGAGGAACAACACAAGTCCAGTTTCTGGTACAACTGACCCCGGCCAGTTTTATTGAAACAGAAAATAAAACAAAACCCAAAAATAAAAATACCTTGCCTGTCCGGCACTAACTAAACATAAGATATTCCTAACTGTCACTAAACAAAACACAGAGTTCTTCAGTACATACTGTATAGCTTACTTGCATCAGAAAGCGTGTCTCTCACACACAGATCCTCCAGCCTTCCCAGGCAGTCTGCCCATACTAATCAGGTTAGAAGCACTATAACACTCTTACACAGCTGAAACCCTGATTAGCCCTCTGTGAGGCCAAAGACCCGAACTGGGCCCAATGTCTAGAACTCGCCTTATCGCTCTCTCAGAGCCTTTACCCAGCTTTTACAGCAAACTGAAAAGGTTCAGACAAAACAAAAAGCATTTTTCCTAGAAGTTAACATTTTCTAAAACATGTAAGACAAGAACCTGGGACAAATATACCTGCCCTCAAACACTATCCCAGTGTTCTTGTCACATATCCCCCTCCCCTGTTTCGACCTAGGGGCCGGAACACTTGTAGCCCCCAAACAGAAGATGCGAGACAATGCATCTGCGTTGGCCAATTGTGTTCCCGGTCTATGTTCGACAGTAAACTTAAAGTCCTGCAACGCTAGAAACCATCTAGTTACACGAGCATTCTTGCCTCTATTTACATACATCCATTTTAAAGGGGCATGGTCTGTCACTAGTCTGAATTGTCTACCCAAGAGGTAATACCTCAAGGTATCTAGTGCCCACTTAATGGCCAAAGCCTCCTTTTCCACAATGGCATACCTTTTTTCATGCTCATTGAGTTTCCTACTCAAATAAATGATAGGGTGTTCGTCCCCATCTCTGGTTTGGGACAGCACAGCACCTATCCCTACCTCTGAGGCATCTGTCTGTACCACAAATTCTTTTGAAAAATCTGGTGTTATCAACACCGGTTGTGAACACAAAGCCACTTTTAACGCTTGGAACGCCTTTTCTGCATCAGGGTTCCATTTCACCACATTTGACTGCTTTCCTTTGGTAAGGTCTGACAACGGCACCGCTGTGGTCGCAAAATTAGGAATAAACCGTCTATAGTACCCAGTAATTCCCAAAAAAGCCCTTACCTGTTTTTTATTCACTGGACGAGGCCAGTTTTGAATAGCATCAACTTTATTCAATTGGGGCCTAATCAGACCTCTGCCTATGGTGAAGCCCAAGTATTTGACCTCCTCCATTGCGAGGCAGCACTTCTTTGGGTTAGCAGTTAACCCTGCCTCTCTGATTGAGTCCAGTACTGCTTGTACTTTAACCAAATGGGACCCCCAGTCTGTACTGTGAATTACCACATCATCCAAATAGGCAGCTGCATATTTTCTATGGGGCCTCAAAATTTTATCCATCGCCCGTTGAAAGGTTGCTGGAGCCCCATGCAACCCAAAGGGTAACATCTTATACTGGTACAGCCCCTCCGGAACCGAAAAGGCTGTTTTTTCTTTGGCGCTATCAGATAAAGGTATTTGCCAGTAACCTTTGGTCAGGTCCAATGTGGTGAGAAACCTGGCTGTTCCCAGCCTTTCTACAAGCTCATCCACACGGGGCATGGGGTATGCGTCAAACTTGGACACCTCATTTAACTTACGAAAGTCATTACAGAAGCGTATGCTACCGTCGGGCTTCGGGATGAGCACTATGGGACTGGACCACTCACTGTTAGACTCCTCTATGACTCCCAGTTCTAACATGGTTTTAACTTCCTTAGAAATAGCTTCTCGCTGAGCTTCAGGAATCCTATATGGCTTTAAATGAACCCTGACCCCTGGTTCTGTGACAATGTCATGTTTTATTATGGTCGTTCGGCCAGGCAGCTCTGAAAATACCTCCCTATTTTGGATGAGAAATTCTTTAACCTGATTGTTCTGATCAGCTGATAATGTCTCTGACACCTTCACTGCGGGAAGCAACCGGGGTGAAGACACCGAAGGGCAAGGCTCCGCTGACAGAGACAACCTATCTTTCCAGGGTTTGATTAAGTTAACATGGTAGATCTGTTCGGGTTTTCTCTTTTCCGGCTGGTATACTTTGTAATTAACCTCATTCACTTTTTCCCTAATCTCAAATGGACCCTGCCATTTAGCTAGGAATTTGCTTTCCACAGTGGGTACCAAAACAAGAACTCTATCGCCAGGAGCAAATTCCCGTATCTTGGCACTCCGGTTATAGACCCTCTGTTGAGCACTTTGGGCCTGTTCCATGTGCTCTCTGACAACAGGTACCACGGCTGCAATCCTATCCTGCATTTGTGTTACATGCTCAATAACGCTTCTATAAGGAGTGGGCTGTCCTTCCCACGTCTCTTTGGCAATATCCAACAGCCCTCTGGGGTGTCTACCATACAACAAATCAAATGGAGAAAACCCCGTAGAGGACTGAGGAACTTCTCTGATGGCCATTAACAAGTAGGGCAACAAACAATCCCAGTTTTTCCCATCTCTCTCAACAACCTTTTTTAACATACTTTTTAATGTTTTATTAAACCTTTCCACCAACCCGTCAGTTTGGGGATGGTAGATGGACGTCCTGAGGTGAGTGACCTTAAATAACTTGCACAACTCTTTCATGATCCTTGACATAAATGGAGTACCTTGGTCAGTCAAAATTTCTTTTGGTATTCCCACTCTACTAAATACCTGCACCAGCTCCCTAGCTATCGCCTTGGTTGTGATAGTGCGTAAAGGGACAGCCTCAGGATATCGAGTGGCATAGTCCATAATTACCAGGATATACTGATGGCCCCGAGCAGACTTTAACAAGGGCCCCACGAGATCCATGGCTATTCTATCAAACGGGACCTCTATAATAGGCATGGGAACTAGTGGGCTCCTGAAATGGGGTCTAGGGGCATGATACTGGCATTCAGGACAGGAAGAACAATATTCAGACACTTCTTTATAAACCCCTGGCCAAAAGAACCTTTGTAAAACTCTTTCAGTGGTTTTTTTCTGCCCCTAAATGTCCTGCGGTAACGTGACTATGAGCTAAATCTAGTACCGTTCTCCGATAAGGCTGGGGAACTACCAGCTGTTCCACCACATCCTCACCCCTTTTGACAATGTGGTACAAGAGCTCATTACAGATGGCCATGTGGGGATACGTAACCCTGTCACCTGGTACCACAGGTTCCCCATTAACAATCTTAACATTCTCTCTAGCCTTTATTAAGGTAGGATCCTTTAACTGTTCAGACGCAAACAGATCCTTCTTTACCTCCAGGTCAGGCACGCTTTCAGTTCTAACTACTATGTCTCTGTTCCCGGCAAGAGGGTCCTCACTGGACTCCCCATCTGTCACTTCCCCAGCCAAACTAGCAAAAGGCAAAGGGCCAGAAAGTTCCGAAGACCCACGTACATCCATAAAATCACCGGTATTATCAACTGGCTTTTTACTTCTCACATCTGTTGATAACCGTGATTCCCACAGTTTCCAAAAATGAGGAAAATCCCTCCCTATTATGGCCTCATGCACCAAGGTAGGGACCAGTCCCACTTTAACCATTGCTGACCCACAACAAGTTTCTATATTCACCTCAGCAGTGGCATAATGTTGGGTATCCCCATGTATGCAAGTTACCCCAATAGGTATTTGCTGGACCTTTAAGGGGTTCACTAACCCAGCTTTCACGAGGGTAACTAAACTTCCTGAATCTAGCAAGGCCTCTACCCGGTTACCCTCTAAGAACACATCACACATTTGTTTTTCCAGCTCAGGTGAAGGTACCACAGTACAGGCTAACCTAGAAAAGAAAGACATTCTGCGACATTCAAAGGCAGCATCACATTGCATGGGTTCTTGCGTGACTGGGCAATTGGCAATAACATGACCTGGCATACCACACCTAAAACATTTAACCACACGATTATCAACCCGTTTGGGCAGCATAGACCGTTCTAGCCCCATTGGCCTGTCTCCAGGGCCAGTGTTTACAGTCTCTCCAGCCCTGCGTTCTCTTAACCGCCAAGCAACGTTTTCCCACGGAACAGTCTTACCAGTCTTTACTGAAGGGCGCTGTCGAGGATCTATGGGTTGCTGGGTGGTCATCAGTAGTTCCTCTGCTGCCAAATACCTCTCTACCATGTCCACTAATTGGTCAGCAGTACCCGGGTTTCCATGGCTCACCCACTTGCGCAGGACCATGGGCAAAGATCTCAAGTAGCGGTCCATGACGACTCTTTCCACCATCTGGGGACCAGTTAATGTCTCTGGCTGTAGCCATTTTTTTGTTAGCTGAATAAGTTCGTGCATCTGGGAGCGCGGAGGCTTCTCCATGGCGTACAGCCAACGGTGCACCCGTTGTGCTCGTACTGACAGCGTGACTCCCAGGCGGGTCAGGATCTCAGTCTTTAGTTTATCATAGTCCCGAGCCTCAGCAGGGCTTAAATCAAAGTAAGCTTTTTGGGGCTCACCTGACAGGAAAGGTGCCAGCAGACTGGCCCACTGTGCTTTTGGCCAGTTCTCACGCTCTGCAGTCCTTTCAAACGTGGTCAAGTAGGCCTCCACATCATCAGCCTCTGTCATTTTCTGCAGGAAGTGACTGGCCCGTATAGAACTAGAGCTGGTCGGAGCACTGACGGCCACATCTCCAATCCGGGCTGCAAGGCTCTGCACCTCTTCTGTTAAGGCCTGTCTATCCTGACGCTGTTGCCTGTAAAGTTCATCAACAACTGCCTGCTGTTGTCTCTTATTTTCCTCCATTGCCACCTGCTGCTGTCTTATATTTTCCTCCATTGCCACCTGCTGCTGTCTGTTGGCCTCCTGCTGTAGTCTCCAATTTTCCTCCATTGCCACCTGCTGCTGTCGGTTGGCCTCCTGCTGAGCCGCTGTAGCTTGCAGCAAGGCTTTAAGCAGATCCTCCATGTCGACAGATTTTTCAGGCGGCTTTGTAGCTGCTTTCACCCAGGACATATCAAACCCTCAGGGGTGAGTCTCAGTAACTTCACACTGGGCTGTATCTGCATAAACCACCGTTTTCTGCAGGCCTCACAAAGCTGCTGCTTTCACTTATGCGCAGAACGGTGTGCTCGCATTCTCCACCAAGTTGTAACACTGTAGGGGTGCAAGGCGCCTTTTCCTGGGGAATATGGCCGCACGCAGCAGCTGAGGAACAACACAAGTCCAGTTTCTGGTACAACTGACCCCGGCCAGTTTTATTGAAACAGAAAATAAAACAAAACCCAAAAATAAAAATACCTTGCCTGTCCGGCACTAACTAAACATAAGATATTCCTAACTGTCACTAAACAAAACACAGAGTTCTTCAGTACATACTGTATAGCTTACTTGCATCAGAAAGCGTGTCTCTCACACACAGATCCTCCAGCCTTCCCAGGCAGTCTGCCCATACTAATCAGGTTAGAAGCACTATAACACTCTTACACAGCTGAAACCCTGATTAGCCCTCTGTGAGGCCAAAGACCCGAACTGGGCCCAATGTCTAGAACTCGCCTTATCGCTCTCTCAGAGCCTTTACCCAGCTTTTACAGCAAACTGAAAAGGTTCAGACAAAACAAAAAGCATTTTTCCTAGAAGTTAACATTTTCTAAAACATGTAAGACAAGAACCTGGGACAAATATACCTGCCCTCAAACACTATCCCAGTGTTCTTGTCACAATATATATATATATATATATATGTGTGTGTGTGTGTGTATGTGTGACACCTGAGACAAAGTCTCATGGTTCTCTTTAGTGCTTTTCTACAGAAAATCATGACCTCCTCTATAACAAAAGAAAGTCTGATATTTGCGCAATAAACCTTCCTAGAGCAGAACTCTTTAGTACGCCCTTACTGACATTTTCTCCCAACATTGTCCCAACAGGGTCTTCTGCTCTTGGCCCGATCCTTGGACACTAGCACCGACTGCTGCCGCATTGTGTGCGACGGCTGGATTGAGTTGAGCTTGGTGGATCCTGAAGGAGCCCTGCATCTGATCTCGGAGGCAGTACGTGTGCGTCTGGCATGGGAGAAAGTGCTGCGCTCCCGGCTGGAGAAGGATTCGAACCGCCAAGACCTTGATAAGGATGACAGTCGGAGATGGAGACGAGACATTGATAGTTTAGGCCGCCATTTGGTGGAGTACGTGCGCTCAGAGGTGGGTGATGTGTAGCTGGTGTTTGGGATATTAGATGCAGTAAGTGTGTACTGTGTGTGTGTGTGCACAAAATAACTCTGAGAGTTAACGGATACATTTAAAACGGCAATGTTTATGAAGGCAAAACTCTGTTGCTTTTGCCTTACCAAACATTGCCACTTTAAATTCCTCTGCTAACTATCTGAAATCTCATGACTTTCAGAATCCCTCATCCTGTTGCATTTGGCCATTAGTCTGTTTGGGGACAAATTTAGCAAAAAACTTCATAGAAAGTTTAAAATTATAGCAACTTATGGGGGTTTTTTTGGTTTAGATTTTTTGAGGGGGGGTTATTGTTTTAAAAAATATGTCCGCTGTCGTCCTACAGGCGTTGTCACTTTGCCAGTGCCTCTCTGGAAAACAAACAGTAATGGCTGCTAAAGGGGCCAGTTCTCAGCGTGTCATGTGATAGTGTAGGGTAATGACAGTACAGTGCACAGAGCAGATGTAAGACATGCTGGGCTCATGCAGAGGATGTAAATACAATTTTTCACAGCAAAATGTCTCTTTTTCACAAATCCAGGTACGCAGAATGTCTCTTATTTAACACTTATGACACCTTGTATGAAGAGAGGCGAGTAGATTCCGCCGAAGGACAATGTTTTGTCAAAAAATGTCCCATGAGTACTGCAAGTGAATCTGTGTGGAGGCAGATGACTGGTGTGAGCTATGTGCTAATGATCATCACCAGCACTTTCTTTACCTGTTTAATATAAATAAATAATATTGCTAGAAATTGAAGAAACAAGGGGTGCCTCATAGTGCAATAAAAGACAATTTTAAGATGCAGTCATTTGAAACGGGTCTGAAGGAGTGTACACACGGTGAGATATTTGCTTGCGATTTTGACTATATACTAAAAATCACAAGGAAAGTTAGAGCAGATCGCAAGGTGAAAGTCACCTTGCGATCCCGATGCGTAGTCCCGTGCGGTCGGTATCGCAAGCCCAGATAGACTGTGCAGGCAAGTCCACTTTGACTATCTAGTTTAAAAGTATAGTCAAAATTGACACTTATCCAAAATCGCACATAGCCAATATTGCAAGCACAGTCATCTATGCTTGCGATACCGACCACAGTCCCTATCGCGCAGTGATAATTGGGCATAGCCTGAATCTCACCGTGTGTACACACCTTAAGGCTAGCTACTAATGGCGGTGGTCAGACACTGCATACAATCTCTTGCACTGCATGAACGATAAAGCGGTCTCCTCATATCAGGCTGACTTGGCATTTATTAAAATAGTAACATACAGCCAATTGGATATATTCATAAATCAGAGTATAGTAACAGGAATGTTAATACATAATAATGGTACAACGTTGCACTGCTCTCCATAATACTTACATACATAACATTATAAAAGTGAAACTACACTATCACAAAACAATACATGATAAAATTCCATATCACGTTTGTGCAAGGAAAATAAAAAATACTTGGCAAGTTAGACCATTGCAGATTCAACAGAACACTAGAAGCACAGAATACTATACTACATACGATTTTTATTTTATAAACATTAGTATAAAAAAGGGGTGATTTCAAACCCTTCATTCAATCCTTGCAGGTATAGGGTATCAAGGGTAACAATCCAGAATGTCTCACGTTGATGTAAAAGGTTACGTCTATCCCCCTCTCTCTGGTCGAGCACAACATGCTCCTAACCAACAAATTTAAGTGTACATGTATTACTAGCCTCACACTGTTTAAAGTGTCGCAGCACACTACGATTTTCCCAAGCTACCCAGCCTTGGGCTGGTTTTCACTATGGTGATGGAACTCATAGCTGCATAGGGGCAAGACACCACGCACCCCCCCCCCCCCCCCCCCCCTCCCTTCCCCCACCTTGTTACTTGTGCCCAACACAGACACAGTCAGTTTGCTGCACAGACATCGTCAGCATGTCATGTGATGGCAGAAAGGGAAGTAAAAGGAGCAGGATATCATAGTGAAAACAGATCTCTGAGGGACATTCCAAAGCCTCCCTGCTCACTTCATTATCCATCCATGGTAGTCTGTGAGACTGTTGGAAATTTAAAGAATTATCTGTCATTAATATCTGAAGACAAAAACCAAGGGAAAAGAGCTAATGACCATGCTACTACTTATAGCCTTTCACAATGATTTATGTTACAAAAGACACACCTTATATGTTCATGGGATCGCTGCTTTCATTTCTAAAGATCACTATGCCTAGAGACAGAATATGAATGTACTGTTTGTCGGGTTGTGACCAAAGCATGAACATCCTGTAAACCCATACACAAATGTGCTAAGGGAGACTCCCTGCACTGCTTGCTCCATAAGCCACCCTCTGCCGCCAAAAGCTCTCTTGTGATCAATATAGACTAGTGCCTCATGAAGAAAATCACCATTTATTTATTTTTCTTTTTTAGTCAAATGTATTGGAAAGTGTATACTTTTATTTACTATTTTATGCTGCATATTATGTAACTTTATTTTTATTTATAGTTTTTTCTAGGGGTGTGTACACACGGTGAGATTCGGACTTATCCGATTCTCACTGTGCGACGGGGGGCCGGGTCGGCACTTAGCCAGTATCGCAAGCACACTCATTATGTGCTTGTGATCCTGGTTCTGTGCGATTTTGGCTAAGTGTCAATCCTGACTATCTCTTCTATAGAGATAGTCAGGATTGACTTGCCTGCACAGCCTATTTTTTCGGCCGATGCCGACCGCGCGGGGCCGCGCATCGGCATCGGATCGGGATCGCAAGGTGACTGTCACCTTGCGATTTGCACTATCTTTTCTTCCGATTCTGACTATATAGTCAGAATCGGAAGAAAAGATCTTACGCCTTTAGGTTAAGTTTTAACGGACTTCCCACAAAGACTCTGGTCTAATGTAATCTTTATTTCTAAGTCTCATCTTGGTTACTTCAGTTACATCTGGTTGAACATCTGTGCACAATGATAAACTAATATGGACCTGTACAGTTAGGAGATACACTGGTGATAATACCTTTTTGGCTTATTTATTATTATGGTGCATATACCGCAAATATGGTGTAACAGCCAGTCAGATAATCAGTATAGAGACACTTAGGCTATATGAAGCTAACTTATGATATAGGCTACCGTACTTTTGTGTCTGTTCATGAAGCAGTGATAAGAGTGGAGAAGTGAGCCAGTGGAGAAGTTGCCCAAGGCAACCAATCAGCTGCGACGTATAATTTTATAGAATGCACTTGATAAATAATACTTCAGAGCTAGAGATGTGCACCGGAAATTTTTCGGGTTTTGTGTTTTGGTTTTGGATTCCGTTCCGCACCGTGTTTTGGATTCGGACGCGTTTTGGCAAAACCTCCCTGAAAATTTTTTGTCGGATTCGGGTGTTTTTTTACAAAAAACCCTCAAAAACAGCTTAAATCATAGAATTTGGGGGTCATTTTGATCCCATAGTATTATTAACCCCAATAACCATAATTTCCACTCATTTCCAGTCTATTCTGAACACCTCACAATATTATTTTTAATCCTAAAATTTGCACCGAGGTCGCTGGATGACTAAGCTAAACGACCCAAGTGACCGACACAAACACCTGGCCCATCTAGGAGTGGCACTGCAGTGTCAGACAGGATGGCAGATTTCAAAAATAGTCCCCAAACAGCACATGATGCAAAGAAAAAAAAAGGTGCACCAAGGTCGCTGTCTGACTAAGCTAAGCGACCCAAGTGGCCGACACAAACACCTGGCCCATCTAGGAGTGGCACTGCAGTGTCAGACAGGATGGCAGATTTTAAAAATAGTCCCCAAACAGCACATGATGCAAAGAAAAAAAGAGGTGCAATGAGGTAGCTGTGTGACTAAGCTAAGTGACCCAAGTGGCCGACACAAACACCTGGCCCATCTAGGAGTGGCACTGCAGTGTCAGACAGGATGGCAGATTTAAAAAATAGTCCCCAAACAGCACATGATGCAAAGAAAAAAAGAGGTGCACCAAGGTCGCTGTGTGACTAAGCTAAGCGACCCAAGTGGCCGACACAAACACCTGGCCCATCTAGGAGTGGCACTGCAGTGTCAGACAGGATGGCAGATTTCAAAAATAGTCCCCAAACAGCACATGATGCAAAGATAAATTAAAGAAAAAAGAGGTGCAAGATGGAATTGTCCTTGGGCCCTCCCACCCACCCTTATGTTGTATAAACAGGACATGCACACTTTAACAAACCCATCATTTCAGCGACAGGGTCTGCCACACGACTGTGACTGAAATGACTGGTTGGTTTGGGCCCTCACTAAAAAAGAAGCAATCAATCTCTCCTTGCACAAACTGGCTCTACAGAAGCAAGATGTCCACCTCCTCATCATCCGATTCCTCACCCCTTTCACTGTGTACATACTCCTCCTCACAGATTATTAATTCGTCTCCACTGGAATCCACCATCTCAGGTCCCTGTGTACTTTCTGGAGGCAATTGCTGCTGGTGAATGTCTCCACGGAGGAATTGATTATAATTCATTTTGATAAACATCATCTTCTCCACATTTTGTGGAAGTAACCTTGGCCCTCATTCCTAGTTGTTCGCTCGGTAATTTTCTTCGCATCGCAGCGATTTTCCGCTAATTGCGCATGCGCAATGTTCGCACTGCGACTGCGCCAAATAAATTTGCTAAGAAGTTTGGTATTTTACTCACGGCATTACGAGGTTTTTTCTTCGTTCTGGTGATCATAATGTGATTGACAGGATGTGGGTGTTTCTGGGCGGAAACTTGACGTTTTATGGGAGTGTGTGAAAAAACGCTGACGTTTCTGGGAAAAACGCAGGAGTGGCTGGAGAAACGGGGGAGTGCCTGGGCGAACGCTGGGTGTGTTTGTGACGTCAAACCAGGAACGAAACTGACTGAACTGATCGCAGTGGCAGAGTAAGTGTCGAGCTACTCAGAAACTGCTTATAAATTTCTAATCGCAATTTTGAGAATCTTTCGTTCGCAATTTTGCTAAGCTAAGATTCACTCCCAGTAGGCGGCGGCTTAGTGTGTGCAATGCTGCTAAAAGCAGCTTGCGAGCGAACAACTCGGAATGAGGGCCCTTGTACGCTGATTGCTGACAAGGTGACCGGCTGCACTAAACACTCTTTCGGAGTACACACTGGAGGGGGGGCAACTTAGGTAAAATAAAGCCAGTTTGTGCAAGGGCCTCCAAATTGCGTCTTTTTCCTGCCAGTATACGTACGGACTGTCTGACTGTCACTCATATAATCCTCCACCATTCTTTCAATGATGACAGAATCATATGCAGTGACAGTAGACGACATGTCAGTAATCGTTGGCAGGTCCTTCAGTCCGGACCAGATGTCAGCGCTCGCTCCAGACTGCCCTGCATCACCGCCAGCGGGTGGGCTCGGAATTCTTAGCCTTAGGAGGAGCTGTTGACGGGTCACGTTCCGCAACTTGACTATTTTCTCACCAGCAGGTCTTTGAACCTCTGCAGACTTGTGTCTGCCGGAAAGAAAGATACAACGTAGGTTTTAAATCTAGGATCGAGCACGGTGGCCAAAATGTAGTGCTCTGATTTCAACAGATTGACCACCCGTGAATCCTGGTTAAGCGAATTAAGGGCTCCATCCACAAGTCCCACATGCCTAGCGGAATCGCTCTGTTTTAGCTCCTCCTTCAATGTCTCCAGCTACTTCTGCAAAAGCCTGATGAGGGGAATGACCTGACTCAGGCTGGCAGTGTCTGAACTGACTTCACGTGTGGCAAGTTCAAAGGGTTGCAGAACCTTGCACAAAGTTGAAATCATTCTCCACTGCGCTTGAGTCGGGTGCATTCCCCCTCCTTTGCCTATATCGTAGGTAGCTGTATAGGCTTGAATGGCCTTTTGCTGCTCCTCCATCCTCTGAAGCATATAGAGGGTTGAATTCCACCTCGTTACCACCTCTTGCTTCAGATGATGGCGGGGCAGGTTCAGGAGTGTTTGCTGATGCTGCAGTCTTCGGCACGCGGTGGCTGAATGCCGAAAGTGGCCCGCACTTCTTCGGGCCACCGACAGCATCTCTTGCATGCTCCTGACGTTTTTTTAATAATTCTGCACCACCAAATTCAATGTATGTGCAAAACATGGGACGTGCTGGAATTTGCCCACATGTAATGCACGCACAATATTGGTGGCGTTGTCCGATGTCACAAATCCCCAGGAGAGTCCAATTGGGGTAAGCCATTCTGCGATGATATTCCTCAGTTTCCGTAAGAGGTTGTCAGCTGTGTGCCTCTTATGGAAAGCGGTGATACAAAGCGTAGCCTGCCTAGGAACGAGTTGGCGTTTGCGAGATGCTGCTACTGGTGCCGCCGCTGCTGTTCTTGCTGCGGGAGGCAATACATCTACCCAGTGGGCTGTCACAGTCATATAGTCCTGAATCTGCCCGGCTCCACTTGTCCACATGTCCGTGGTTAAGTGGACATTGGGTACAACTGCATTTTTTAGGACACTGGTGACATCTGTGTACATTCTCGGTATCGCCTGCCTAGAGAAATGGAACCTAGATGGTATTTGGTACCGGGGACACAGTACCTCAATCAAGTCTCTAGTTGCCTGTGAATTAACGCTGGATACCGGACACACGTTTAACACCACCGAAGCTGCCAAGACCTGAGTTATCCGCTTTGCAGCAGGATGACTGCTGTGATATTTCATCTTCCTCGCAAAGGACTGTTGGACAGTCAATTGCTTACTGGAAGTAGTACAAGTGGTCTTCCGACTTCCCCTCTGGGATGACGATCGACTCCCAGCAGCAACAACAGCAGCGCCAGCAGCAATAGGCGTTACACTCAAGGATGCATCGGAGGAATCCCAGGCAGGAGAGGACTCGTCAGACTTGCCAGTGACATGGCCTGCAGGACTATTGGCTTTCCTGTCTAAGGAGGAAATTGACACTGAGGCAGTTGGTGGTGTGGTTTGCAGGAGCTTGGTTACAAGAGGAAGGGATTTAGTTGGCAGTGGACTGCTTCCGCTGTCACCCAAAGTTTTTGAACTTGTCAATGACTTCTGATGAATGCGCTCCAGGTGACGTATAAGGGAGGATGTTCCTAGGTGGTTAACATCCTTACCCCTACTTATTACAGCTTGACAAAGGCAACACACGGCTTGACACCTGTTGTCCGCATTTCTGTTAAAATAATTCCACACCGAAGAGGTGATTTTTTTTGTAATTTGACCAGGCATGTCAATGGCCATATTTGTCCCACGGACAACAGGTGTATCCCCGGGTGCCTGACTTAAACAAACCACCTCACCATCAGGATCCTCCTTGTCAATTTCCTCCTCAGCGCCAGCAACACCCATATCCTCATCCTGGTGTACTTCAACAGTGACATCTTCAATTTGAATATCAGGAACTGGACTGCAGGTACTCCTTCCAGCACTTGCAGGGGGCGTGCAAATGGTGGAAGGCACCACCTCTTCCCGTCCAGTATTGGGAAGGTCAGGCATCGCAACCGACACAATTGGACTCTCCTTGGGGATTTGTGATTTAGAAGAACGCACAGTTCTTTGCTGTGCTTTTGCCAGCTTAAGTCTTTTCATTTTTCTAGCGAGAGGATGAGTGCTTCCATCTTCATGTGAAGCTGAACCACTAGCCATGAACATAGGACAGGGCCTCAGCCATTCCTTGCCACTCCGTGTTGTAAATGGCATATTGGCAAGTTTACGCTTCTCATCAGACGCTTTTGATTTTTGGGTCATTTTACTGAATTTTTGTTTTTTGGATTTTACATGCTCTCTACTATGACATTGGGCATCGGCCTTGGCAGACGACGTTGATGGCATTTCATTGTCTCGGCCATGACTAGTGGCAGCAGCTTCAGCACGAGGTGGAAGTGGATCTTGATCTTTCCCTATTTTACCCTCCACATTTTTGTTCTCCATTTTTTAATGTGTGGAATTATATTCCAGTAATATATCAATAGCAATGGCCTACTGTACCGTACTGCTATATATTATATACTGGTGGTTAGCAAAATTCTGCACTGTACTCCTACTATATATACTGCGCACAACTAAAATGCACCACAGGTATGGATGGATAGTATACTTGACGACACAGAGGTAGGTAGAGCAGTGGCCTACTGTACCGTACTGCTATATATTATATACTGGTGGTCAGCAAAATTATGCACTGTCCTCCTACTACTGCGCACAACAACTAAAATGCACCACAGGTATGGATGGATAGTATACTTGACGACACAGAGGTAGGTAGAGCAGTGGCCTACTGTACCGTACTGCTATATACTATATACTGGTGGTCAGCAAAATTATGCACTGTCCTCCTACTACTGCGCACAACAACTAAAATGCACCACAGGTATGGATGGATAGTATACTTGACGACACAGAGGTAGGTAGAGCAGTGGCCTACTGTACCATACTGCTATATATTATATACTGGTGGTCAGCAAAATTATGCACTGTCCTCCTACTATATATACTGCGCACAACAACTAAAATGCACCACAGGTATGGATGGATAGTATACTTGACGACACAGAGGTAGGTAGAGCAGTGGACTACTGTACCGTACTGATATAATACTGGTGGTCACTGGTCAGCAAAATTCTGCACTGTCCTACTATATACTACAATGCAGCACAGATATGGAGCGTTTTTTAGGCAGAGAACGTATAATACTGGTGGCCACTGGTCAGCAAAACTCTGCACTGTCCTCCTACTATATAATACTGGTGGTCCCCAGTCCCCACAATAAAGCACACTGAGCACAGATATTTGCAGCACACTGAGCACAGATATTTGCAAGCACACTGAGCACAGATATTTGCAGCACACTGAGCACAGATATTTGCAGCACACTGAACACAACTGAGAGAACGCTGCACGTCCTCTCCCTATCATCTCCAATGCACGAGTGAAAATGGCGGCGACGCGCGGCTCCTTATATAGAATACGAATCTCGCGAGAATACGACAGCGGGATGATGACGTCCGGGCGCGCTCGGGTTAACCGAGCAAGGCGGGAAGATTCGAGTCTGCCTCGGAACCGTGTAAAATGGGTGAAGTAATCCGAACCCGCTCATCTCTATTCAGAGCTGATTGGTTGCTCTATAAATAACATTATCATTATTATATATAATATCATCATACACACAAATGCCATACACCACACAATTAGAAGGGCTAACATGCTTGTTATTCTGTATACATTTATTGGCTGAGCACACCATAAAAGTAGGTAGCATCTACTAAAATAATAGGATAGTGCTGTGGTCTCAACGCATTTCCTATCGTCTGATTGTGCCGTCTCTGCAGGTAGTGTACAGTATGAGGCGTCTTGCCGTTTTGGAGGCCCAGAACCTGTATGTGGGCCCTCAGACCACCGCTGACAGTACCAGCTTGAAGGGGCTGTTCGGCAGTGAGGACATGAAGCCAGATCCTGTGAAAGGCGGATACAATGTGACCAGTTTCCTGACCTATAACTGCCTGAGGGTAAGTGGGATATGACATATTCAGCAGCATGCACCAGTCCTGATTACAGGTGGCTGTTGTGTAACTCCTGGCCATGAAATGTGTTGTGATTATACAATATTGAGGGATGCTCGACGTCTCTACTGACCCCTAAGCCCAGTTATCAGATCAGAGTCATGTAAGTGTAAGCTGCTCACAGTAGCGGGTAAGTGTGACACAGCCATTAGAGGAGTAAATATTCACGGCTCAGTATAGTAATAACGGCAAAGAATGTGGTCTTTATTTTATTTTTAAACACTTTATAAAGTTATCATAATTACCAAGTTGCGAGTGATATTTAGCGTATCTTTAGATGGGAGTCCTCACATTTAAACTAGGTGCCCCATAAAAACTAATGTCTGGTGATCAGTGAGATTACCAGACATTAACCCCTACATTGCAGAAAATATCATGGAGTCCAGTGATGGGGAAGATCTGACATCCGCTGTGAACATACAAAAGACAGTCTATGCTGGCTCTCGGATTATACACCGGCCCTCTCCAGTGTGAAAATTAGCAGTGCAACACTAGGCATGCCCAGAGAATGGGCGAGACACGTCAGCGGTTTTCTAGCCATCCCCCGTTACCTCCCCTATTTGTCACTCCTTATGGGAAGAAATCCTCTCTGCATCTGCCGTCGCTAGCCCATATCCGTGCGTGCACAGAACAGTTTTAGCACATGTGCAGTAGCCGAAAAAAATATCATTCCACTGTGTTCACAATTGATATTGCACCCACCTCTGAATCAGACCTCATATAAGGTGGCACCTTACCAATAAATAAAAGAATAACGTTTTGTAGACGGCTCTTCTTAAATCAAATCAATTTTGTATAATTTTTATACAATAAAAATCAAAAGAGGCTTATCTTAGTGATAATCGGAAGACATCAACCAATCATATCGTCAAGCCAACACATTTCATCCTGACAGAAGGACATGGTATCACTCGGACTTCCTCAGGGGCATGTACCTACCTAGATTTATGCTGCACTTTCAGTTACTGAATATGTTTTAGCTTCTAAAAAAATAAGGCCTAATCTGTGTGGCTACTGCATATAATAACAAGTGAGCTAAGACAGAACCCTCAGCAGCGGAGGGGCTATATCAGGCCTATAGCCTACAATGCACTTGCACTCATACAGTGATTACGTGACTTGGTAGGGCGACTGAGACATTGACCGGCTTAAACTTCTTTTTAGGTGTATTTTTATATATTTGCACTTTTAATTTACTATATATTTCAAATTGTCACATAGATACAGAAATGTGCGTAACCTGCATAACTAAAGTCAGTAGAATGTTTGTTTGTGTGTAAAGTGTTCCATGTTCTTTCCAAGCAGACTGACACAGATTTCTACAGTGACTGCTTGCGCACATTCTGGACCTGTCCGTGCTGTGGCCTGTACATGCCGTTCACCCCTATGGAACGCATGGCCCATCAGAACAGCTGCGCAGCGGAGGAGAACTCTAAAGGTGGGTTCATAACGTTTTGTTCAGGGCACGGCCTAAAAAAAATATAAGAAATTGAACAGTGGCTCACGGGGCCATTATATCCAAATGCTAAATATATTGGTCTTTCTGTTGTGTTTTGTTTGGTTTGTTTGTGATTGTGTGCCTGTCTTAGCTCTCTTTTTGTCTGTTTCTCTGTGTGTCTGTTGCTTTGTCTGTCTCTGTAATTGTTTTTCTCTGATATTATTGATTATGTATTAGAAATGTTTTTTTTTCTATAGATCAACATTTCTATTATAATACATTATAGCAACATAATAAACTATTAACCACCTACCTACACTTGGGGGGTAATTCCAAGTTGATCGCAGCAGGATTTTTGTTAGCAATTGGGCAAAACCATGTGCACTACAGGAGAGGCAGATTTAACATGTGCAGAGAGAGTTAGATTTGGGAGGGGTGTGTTCAATCTGCAATCTAATTTGCAGTGTAAAAATAAAGCAGCCAGTATTTACCCTGCACAGAAATAGAATAACCCACCCAAATCTAACTCTTTCTGCACATGTTATATCTGCCTCCCCTGCAGTGCACATGGTTTTGCCCAATTGCTATCAAAAATCCTGCTGCGATCAACTTGGAATTACCCCCTTGATGTCCAAGGTGAGCGTAAGGGTTAGGCACTAGGGAGGGGAGGGTTAGGGTTAGGCTGCAGGAGGGGGAAAGTTAGGGTTAGGATGCGGGAGGAGGAAAGAAGTTAGGGTTAGGCTGCGGGAGGGGAAGATTAGGGTAAGACTGCAGGAGACAACGGTTAGTGTTAGGCGGGGGGGGGGGGGGTGATGGGTGAGGTAGGGTTATGGTTAAAATACTTATTTTGTACGTTAGGATTCTGAGTGTTGGGATCCAGACCACCGGTATTTTGATGCCAACCCCATGCAGAATATATTGAAACATAAATAAAAAAACATATATTTTATTTGTTTTCCCCTACAGAAGAGGAAGAAGCTGAGTCCAAGACCTCCTCAGTGACCTCTCTCCACAAGGACTATCACTGTGATGTCTGTGACAAGGACCTGATTCTCACCCCCATTGAGATCCTCAAACACAAGAGGCAGCACCTGAATTCTCAGTAGAGCCTTATTGTGGGAAAGACCACCTGCATTTCCCACCACCCAGATGACCTATGGTTTCCTTCCCTAATGTTATCCTGTTACATGACCTCCGAGCCAGCATACCTACCAAATCAGAAGCACCACAGCATTGTACAGACAAACGCAAGTTAAGTATATAAGTGTGGGAGAAGGAGAGTAGAGTGACACAGTCACATCTGCTGTCACTATGAAGGTTCTCTGCTCCTTGGCGTTGCTGCCATTCTTCTTTGCCCGGACTTCTGGCTGAATGCCCCCCAGCTGCTAACCTTGTGAATGATGCGGGGCAAAGCTTTATGCCCGTATGTTTGAACACCGCAATATTTACTTTGACTTCTCCTGTGGGGGAGCATTCCTAGATGCCAAGAATGGAGATGACTTTCCCTACATGCCATTTGGTTGGGGCAATAAGATTTCATCCCTGGTTGTGGCAAGCTGCTGTACCCTGAAAGTGTGGAGCAAATCCGGCAAAGGGGGCAACAACCGGTCTTTCCCTGCTGGGGTGGTCTATCAGCTAAAGGACTGTACCAATGGGCTCTTCGGAAACTGGAACGATTCCATCCAGTCTTATTATTGTACCTGCACATTACAGGATACATACTGGCCTATTCTAGGCTGTACATGATGTAATAAAATGTCCATATTTACATTCAAGGTGTTTTGTATTTTATACTCATTTGCAGGTTTGCCAGGAGCACTGGCTCCTGGGGTAGAGGTGGGTTTCTGCTCTAACTTTTGTTGTTGTCCCCTACACTGTATTGTCTCTAGTTCTATATACCAATTCCCAAGGATATAGGGCCTAATTCAGACTTAATCGCGGCAGCGATCGCAGTCTGAAGCCCTTTGGGGAGTCGCAGGTGCACTCCGTGAAGCCCATTGAGATGCGTTAGCATCTCAGGGCTGCGATCGCCTCTGCCTGATGGACAGGCAGTTGCAGGGGCACGTTAGAACGCAGTTGGTGGGGCACGGTCCGGACAACGCAGGCATGTCCGAACCATTGCGGGGGCTGACCCCGGCGGCTGCGTGACATCACACACTGCTGCTACGACCCAGGGACGCAGCGAGTAGTCGTCTGCCAGTGCAGCTAGGCTGCGCAGGTAGGAAGCTATTCGGCAGGAGCAAAATCATCGCTGCTGTGCGATGCTTTTGCACCCATGGGGTTGGGGGGGGGCAGTGCCTTAATTGTGGGGCGGACTAGCCCTGTGCTGGGCATCCCCTCGCATGTCTGAGTTACTGATTGTAGCTAGGCTGCGTAGGCAGAGGGCTACTCGAAACATGCAAAAGCATCAACGTCATGCGATGCTTTTGCATGTCTGCGGAGGGGGGAGGGCTGGATCCAGCATGCGGGACAGACTTGCCCTATACTGGGCATTCCCCCGCATGTCTAAGAATTTGATTGTAGATGTGTGTTTTCTCTGGCAGGGTCCACAGGTTATCCACAGGATAACATTGGGATATGATGAAGCGACAGCGGCTTTGCACCAATCGGTCAAAGCTTTTCGGTCTCCCAGCATGCAACGGGCCCGTCTCTATATCCCCGGCTCCGGCTAATCAGTTTTTTGTTTGTTGCGGCAGGAGCCGGACCATGGTCAGAGGGCTGTTGGTTTTTAGCAGCCCTAATCTTTCTTATTTTATTTTTATAGTCTTACTATTTTTTTCTTGAGTGATCTTTCTAAAAAGCATCTTATACGTACCTTAGAAAGAGTCACTCCAACAACTCTCCGCCAGGTCGCAACAACGCTTACCCACGAGAACAGTGCTGTTTCGGCAGGCATCTGTGTCGGATATACTAGCAGGTCCAGCAGACGTTACCAGACTGTGGCTGGAGCACAGGGAGGCGGTAAGGCATCGGTTCTGCTTAGAAGGGGAATACGGACACAGCCGCACTGTTTTGGGAGGAGAATACCAATACGTTGGGTGCACGAGCGCTAAGCCTTTGGGATCAGGGGCTCCAGGAATAGTATGAGGCCGCGATCCCTAGGGTTGATGTCGCAGGGGGAGTCAGACACTCTTGGTCGCCCCTCCCCCAGTTCATGACCAGTTTCCTCCGAGTCTCCCGCCATGAACTGTTTCCCATTTCCGTCTCAGATGCTGTACACGACGGGGACCCAGGCGGCTGTGTGACGGGTGCGTCTGTGTTCACTATAGGTCCATGGAGCAGCAGTGTACACTAGTAGCGTCTGAATCCACTCAGCATTCGCAAACGTATTGATCGTTCCTGGAAGCGAAGTGAGTCTCCCTGTATCCCACTCTACTGAGTACGGGTAATACAGCACCAAGTCTCTATCTACCTTTTTGAATACGAATAGTTAGATAAGTGTCTAATGCATATGAGTCTGTATACTATTACTGTTGTTTCTTTCTCTATGCTTCTGAATCTGGTAGATCTGTTTAAACATGATTCAGTAGTATGTTCTCCTACATACTTGAAATGTAGTTGTAGTTGATGATGTGCTGATGTTTCTTATTATAATAATGTATAACGTGACTGACTGCTAGTGTGATTGCTGACTTTACTATATATTCTGTCAGTTTTTTCTATTCCAACCCTCAATGCTGGTGCATGGGTAGAGTCGGATTGTATGTCACTTTAAAAAGCTTAAAGTGATTACAGCCACAAATTGTGTAGTACACTGTGGAAGAGTTGATTATTTATCATGTCTGAGAGCGGCAAAGGTGAGGAAGATACACAAACAGCAACACCAACACTCATATCATGTTTGTCTTGCAAAGCTGTGTTATTCTCTCAGCATCTGGTTCAGGATGGTTTGTATGCAAATTGTTTTAGCTTTCACCAGGGTCTCCTGAAAAATACAAGGCAGTTTCAGGTGCAGGTTGATCCACGATGGGCTATGTTTGCACAGACATTATCCAGTATAGCTGATCGGATAATCCTACAACTCCTGTACCAGGGATAGGTTACACGATTAACCCTTACATGCAGCTTCCCACATGCGGTTTATCACTTCCAGCAGCAGCCTCTCAAAAGAAACAGGCTGATAAGCCAGTGGTACTGTAAGTAAATCTTCATCCTCACAGGCTACACATGTTTCAGATGAGGATTCGTCGGAGGATGAAAGCTCAGTAAATTCAACTTCGGCATACGAGTTGGAGGAGGAAGGTCTCAGCTCAGTGGATATATCTGAGTTAATTAAAGCAATGAAAGCCATTCTATACTTAGAGGATTCAGCAGAGCCTGTGTTAAAAACCAAGGCACCTGTGTTTCAGTGTCCCAATACAGTTAAGACTGAGTTTCTAGGGTCAGATCAGCTGACGGAAATCATGGAAGAGGCTTGGGCTACGCCCAATAAGAAGTTTGGAATTCCTAAGAAATGGAATTCCAATTATCCTCTTCCAGCTGGGGATTGTTTAAAAAGGGAGGTGGCTCCTAAAGTAGATACGCATGTGATTCAATTAGTGCGAAAATCTACATTACCTTTGCCTTCAACATCATTAAATGATATCATGGATAGGAGAGTGGATGTTTTTTTTAGAAACCAATTTTTCTCTTTCATCCACTAGGGGACACTGGAGTCCTATACAGTAGGGGTGTGAAGCTTGCAACCAGAGGTGTGGCACAATCTAAAATTAGCATTGTCTGCACAGCCGGTTCCTCCCCCTTCACATCCCTCCTCCCTCAGTTTAGAAAATTGTGCCTAGGAGGTACAAGCACAGAAGGGAGCTCCTGCTCCATGAAGTTTTATTTATTTAATTATTTTTCTCTAACGTCCTAGTGGATGCTGGGGACTCCGTAAGGACCATGGGGATAGACGGGCTCCGCAGGAGACATGGGCACTTTAAGAAAGAATTTAGGTTCTGGTGTGCACTGGCTCCTCCCTCTATGCCCCTCCTCCAGACCTCAGTTTGATACTGTGCCCAGACGAGCTGGGTGCTTTTCAGTGAGCTCTCCTTAGTTTGCTGAGAGAAAGTATTTTGTTAGGTTTTTTATTTTCAGGGAGCTCTGCTGGCAACAGACTCCCTGCATCGTGGGACTGAGGGGAGAGAAGCAGCCCTACTCTCTGAAGCTAGGTCCTGCTTCTTAGGCTACTGGACACCATTAGCTCCAGAGGGATCATACGCAGGATCTCACCCTCGCCGTTCAATCCCAGAGCCGCGCCGCCGTCCCCCTCGCAGAGCCAGGAGACAGAAGCCGGGTGAGTATGAGAAGCAAAGAAGACTTCACAGGCGGCAGAAGACTCAGTTCTTCACTGAGGTAACGCACAGCACTGCAGCTGTGCGCCATTGCTCCCACACACCTCACATACTCCGGTCACTGTAAGGGTGCAGGGCGCAGGGGGGGGGGGCAGCATTTGGGACCTCTTTTGGCAAAAGTTAAACATATATACAGCTGGGCACTGTATATATGTATTAGCCCCCGCCAAAAATTGCATATTTAAGCGGGACAGAAGCCCGCCGCCGAGGTGGCGGAGCTTCTTCCTCAGCACTCACCAGCGCCATTTTTTTCTCCACAGCTCCGCTGAGAGGAAGCTCCCCAAGCTCTCCCCTGCAGATACACGGTAGAAGAGGGTAAAAAGAGAGGGGGGGCACATAATTAGGCGCAAAAAACAATATATAAACAGCAGCTACTGCGTTAACATTAAGTTACTGTGTTATTCCTGGGTTTATAGCGCTGGGGTGTGTGCTGGCATACTCTCTCTCTGTCTCTCCTAAGGGCCTTGTGGGGGAACTGTCTTCAAAAAGGGCATTCCCTGTGTGTGTGGTGTGTCGGTACGCTTGTGTCGACATGTCTGATGAGGAAGGCTATGTGGAAGCAGAGCGGGAGCAAATTAATGTGGTGTCTCCGCCGACGTCGCCGACACTTGATTGGATGGATATGTGGAAGGTTTTAAATGATAATGTTAATTCCTTGCATAAAAGGTTAGGAAAAGCTGAAGCCTCAGGACAGTCAGGGTCCCAACCCGTGCCTGATCCTATGTCGCAGAGGCCGTCAGGGTCTCAGAAACGCCCACTATCCAAAATTGTTGACACAGATACCGACATGGATTCTGACTCCAGTGTCGATTACGATGATGCAAAGTTACAGCCAAAATTGGCTAAATCCATCCGTTATATGATTATAGCAATTAAGGATGTGCTGCACACACAGAGGAAATCCCAGTCCCTGACAAGAGGGTACATATGTATGGGGAAAAGAAGCCGGAGGTAACCTTTCCCCCCTCACACGAACTGAATGAGTTATGTGAAAAGGCTTGGGAATCTCCAGATAAAAAACTGCAGATTTCCAAAAGGATTTTTATGGCGTATCCTTTCCCGCCAACGGACAGGTTACGCTGGGAATCCTCCCCTAAGGTGGACAAAGCTTTAACACGCTTATCCAAGAAGGTAGCCCTGCCGTCACAGGATACGGCTACCCTCAAAGATGCTGCGGATTGCAAACAGGAGGTTACCCTGAAGTCCATTTATACACATTCAGGTACCTTACTGAGGCCGGCGATCGTGTCGGCCTGGGTGTGTAGTGCTGTGGCAGCATGGACGGATACCGTGTCTGAGGAAATTGATACCTTAGACAAGGATACTATATTGTTGACCTTGGGGCATATTAAAGACGCTGTCCTATATATGAGAGATGCTCAAAGAGACATTAGTCTACTGGGTTCTAGAATAAATGCTATGTCAATTTCTGCCAGAAGGGTCCTGTGGACTCAGCAATGGACAGGTGATGCCGACTCAAAAAGGCATATGGAGGTTTTACCTTACAAGAGTGAGGAATTGTTTGGGGAGGGTCTCTCGGACCTGGTATCCACAGCTACTGCTGGAAAGTCAAATTTTTTGCCATATGTTTCCTCACAGCCTAAGAGAGCACCGTATTATCAAATGCAGTCCTTTCGATCACAGAAAAACAAGAAAGCCCGAGGTGCGTCCTTTCTTGCCAGAGGCAGGGGCAGAGGAAAGAAGCTGCACAACACAGCTAGTTCCCAGGAACAGAAGTCCTCCCCAGCCTCTACAAAATCCACCGCATGACGCTGGGGCTCCACAAGCGGAGCTAGGCCCGGTGGGGGCACGTCTTCGAAATTTCAGCCACAAGTGGGTTCACTCCCAGTTGGATCCCTGGGCAACAGATATTGTGTCTCAGGGATACAAGCTGGAATTCGAGGAGATGCCCCCTCACCAATACCTCAAATCGGCCCTGCCAGCTTCCCCCCACGAGAGGGAAATAGTGTTAACTGCAATTCACAAATTGTATCTTCATCAGGTGGTGGTCAAGGTTCCCCTCCTTCAACAAGGAAGGGGTTATTATTCGACCATGTTTGTAGTCCCGAAACCGGACGGTTCGGTCAGATCCATATTGAATTTAAAATCCCCGAACATATACCTGAAAAGGTTCAAGTTCAAGATGGAATCGCTGAGAGCGGTAATCGCAAGCCTGGAAGGGGGGAATTTTATGGTGTCTCTGGACATAAAGGATGCATACCTTCATGTCCCCATTTATCCACCTCATCAGGCGTACCTCAGATTTGTGGTACAGGATTGTCATTACCAATTTCAGACGTTGCCGTTTGGTCTCTCCACGGCACCGAGAATATTTACCAAGGTAATGGCGGAAATGATGGTGCTCCTGCGGAAGCAAGGAGTCACAATTATCCCATACTTGGACGATCTCCTCATAAAAGCGAGATCAAGAGAGCAGTTGCTGATCAGCGTAGCACTTTCTCTGGAAGTGTTACGGCAACACGGCTGGATTCTAAATATTCCAAAGTCGCAGTTGGTTCCTACGACTCGTCTGCCTTTCCTGGGCATGATTCTAGACACAGACCAGAAAAGGGTTTCTCTCCTGATGGAGAAAGCTCAGGAACTCATGACACTGGTCAGGAACCTATTAAAACCAAAACAGGCGTCAGTGCATCACTGCACTCGTGTCCTGGGAAAGATGGTGGCATCATACGAGGCCATTCCCTTCGGCAGGTTCCATGCGAGTACTTTTCAATTAAACTTACTGGACAAGTGGTCCTGATCACATCTTCAGATGCATCGGTTAATCACCCTATCCCCCAGGGCCAGGGTGTCACTCCTGTGGTGGCTACAGAGCGCTCACCTTCTCGAGGGCCGCAGATTCGGCATTCAGGACTGGGTCCTGGTGACCACGGACGCAAGCCTCCGAGGTTGGGGTGCAGTCACACAGGGAAGAAATTTCCAAGGTCTGTGGTCAAGTCAAGAGACTTGCCTTCACATCAACATCCTGGAACTAAGGGCCATATACAACGCCCTACGTCAAACGGAGACCCTGCTTCGCGACCAACCGGTTCTGATTCAGTCAGACAACATCACCGCAGTGGCCCATGTAAACCGCCAAGGCAGCACAAGGAGCAGAGTGGCGATGGCGGAAGCCACCAGAATTCTTCGCTGGGCGGAGATTCACGTAAGCGCACTGTCAGCAGTGTTCATCCCGGGAGTGGACAACTGGGAAGCAGACTTCCTCAGCAGACACGACCTCCACCCGGGAGAGTGGGGACTTCATCAGGAAGTCTTCGCACAGATTACAAGTCGGTGGGAACTGCCACAGGTGGACATGATGGCATCCCGCCTCAACAAAAAAGCTACAGAGGTATTGCGCCAGGTCAAGAGACCCTCAGGCGATAGCTGTAGACGCCCTGGTGACACCGTGGGTGTTCCAGTCGGTCTATGTATTTCCTCCTCTTCCTCTCATACCCAAGGTGCTGAGGATAATAAGAAAAAGAGGAGTGAGAACAATACTCATTGTTCCAGATTGGCCACGAAGGACTTGGTATCCAGATCTGCAAGAAATGCTCACAGAGGACCCGTGGCCTCTTCCTCTAAGACAGGACTTGTTGCAACAGGGGCCCTGTCTGTTCCAAGACTTACCGCGGCTGCGTTTGACGGCATGGCGGTTGAACGCCGGATCCTAGCAGAGAAAGGCATTTCGGATGAGGTCATTCCTACGCTGATAAAGGCTAGGAAGGACGTGACGGCTAAACATTATCACCGTATATGGCGAAAATATGTTGCTTGGTGTGAGGCCAGGAATGCGCCTACGGAGGAATTCCAGCTGGGCCATTTCCTTTACTTCCTACAGTCCGGAGTGAATTTGGGCCTAAAATTGGGTTCCATTAAGGTCCAGATTTCGGCCCTATCCATTTTCTTTAAAAAAGAGTTGGCTTCTCTACCTGAAGTTCAGATGTTTGTAAAGGGAGTGCTGCATATTCAGCCCCCTTTTGTGCCTCCAGTGGCACCTTGGGATCTTAACGTGGTGTTGAGTTTCCTGAAATCCCACTGGTTTGAACCACTCAAAACGGTGGAGTTGAAATATCTCACGTGGAAGGTGGTCATGCTATTAGCCTTGGCTTCGGCTAGGCGTGTGTCAGAGTTGGCGGCTTTGTCACATAAAAGCCCCTATCTGGTTTTCCATGCGGATAGAGCAGAATTGCGGACCCGTCCACAATTTCTGCCGAAAGTGGTTTCATCCTTTCATATAAACCAACCTATTGTGGTGCCTGTGGCTACTACTGACTTGGAGGATTCCGAGTTACTTGATGTGGTCAGGGCTTTGAAGGTTTATGTAGCCAGAACGGCTAGGGTCAGGAAAACAGAGTCTTTGTTTATCCTGTATGCTTCCAACAAGCTTGGTGCTCCTGCTTCAAAGCAAACTATTGCTTGCTGGATCTGTAACACGATTCAGCAGGCTCATTCTGCGGCTGGATTGCCGCTGCCAAAATCAGTTAAGGCCCATTCCACTAGGAAGGTGGGCTCTTCTTGGGCGGCTGCCCGAGGGGTCTCGGCATTACAGCTTTGCCGAGCGGCTACTTGGTCAGGTTCAAACACTTTTGCAAAGTTCTACAAGTTTGATACCCTGGCTGAGGAGGACCTTGTGTTTGCTCAATCGGTGCTGCAGAGTCATCCGCACTCTCCCGCCCGTTTGGGAGCTTTGGTATAATCCCCATGGTCCTTACGGAGTCCCCAGCATCCACTAGGACGTTAGAGAAAATAAGATTTTACTTACCGGTAAATCTATTTCTCGTAGTCCGTAGTGGATGCTAGGCGCCCGTCCCAAGTGCGGACTTCTTCTGCAATACTTGTATATAGTTATTGCTTCAATAAGGGTTAAGTTATGGTTGCATCAGGGTTTGACCTGATGCTCTGTTATTTGTCATACTGTTAATTGGTTGTTATCACATGTTATACGGTGTGATTGGTGTGGCTGGTATGAATCTTGCCCTGGATTAATAAAATCCTTTCCTTGTACTGTCAGCTCTTCTGGGCACAGTTTCTCTAACTGAAGTCTGGAGGAGGGGCATAGAGGGAGGAGCCAGTGCACACCAGAACCTAAATTCTTTCTTAAAGTGCCCATGTCTCCTGCGGAGCCCGTCTATCCCCATGGTCCTTACGGAGTCCCCAGCATCCACTACGGACTACGAGAAATAGATTCACCGGTAAGTAAAATCTTATTTTTTAGTCATTCATGACTGGCCCAATCTCTCCTAACTAAAGGGAGGGTGCAGGTTTTAAAAGACAAAACGGTAAATGCCCAATCCCACCTAAAGGAAAGGGGTGCAGGCTTTACCAGAAGAGAAAGCTGCGCCCCCCTAATAAAAGGAGGACCAGGTTCAGGATTGAGAGACAAGGATTCCTACTAAAGGGGTCTGCATCTCTCAAGGCACAACTGTGAGTACTGGTTGTTTTAAAAAGTAGCATTAGGTTTTTATTTTCCTATGGGGCTTTAGTGAGTTCAGACCTTGCTACTGTCCGCAGCGTGTAAGCTGTATGCAGTCCATGTAATGAGTCCCGCTGTTCCCTTCCCGCAGAAGGCTTTGCTAGCATAGAGGCCGCTATATGTGATCACTAATCAGATTCCCACAGCAGCGCGCCAGAGGTGAAGTGCCGCGCGGCTGAGGAGATCCTTCAGCCGCATGTGGGGGCGGCCAGCGGGGATCGGTAGCGCACAGTTCAGAGCGCGCTTGTGTCTTCCCTGTCAGCAGAGAGAGGCGCCGCTATGGGACCTGTGAGAGCGGTCCCAACACGCACTGGCCAGCGGCAGATAGTATTACCGCGCAGCTGAGCAGATACCCTCTGCCGCCGGAGGCGGGGAGCGGGAGGAGAGACGCTGCAGTGAGCACGCGGCTGAGGAGAATTCCTCAGCAACGGGAAAGTTCTGCAGCGCACATACAGGGCGGCCAGTAACAGCAAGTTAGGCTCCCTTCAGCAGAACACACGGCCATACAGCCAAAAATTTTAATTGCCAGCCATCTTAAAATTCATGCAGACGCCAGAAAAACTGAGGAGCATGGAGTGCACTATTATAGATTAGTAGTAAGATAGCACCCTCTGCTGGTGAAATGTTATAATGCCTGAAGAATATAATATGATTATGATTTATTTTTAAAGGAACTCTTATTACAAATAGCCTACAGAAAATACGAGGAAGCAAGTAAAGCCAACTCTAACACCGTAGCTGACTTACAGTTGGGTGTGAGACATTTGCAAGTCGGCTGGCTGTAAAGACAAAAGAAATTATTTTTTTTGTTTTATTTTTTCTTCTGTACAATATAGAGATATTTCCAGTCAGGCAACTCAATACCTTTTGCTTCCGTCATCTATCACAGTCTTTCTCTTCCTAGTTTAAAGGGTGAAAGCGCTGCGACACAGTCTGGTAAGGGGTTTAGTCAACATGTCTAAAACACCAACCAAGACCTATTATGTTGCATGTAACGGGAAGAGCACGCGGATGGCAGCTCCAAGGTGTGCGATTCCTGCTTAGACAAGGACGTTCCACCTGGGAGCAGTGCTCTGACTAGGTCATGGAAGAATAAGATAGAATCTCCAATGAGATGGCGGAATCCCGCACGCAACAATCAGGGCTGCGGGATTCTCAAGGACGATGGAAGACGTTCTCATCAGGTTAACGCCGCCCACACAAGCAGTAACGAATGTGTGCAAGGCAGTTAAAAGGCCGCATCCTCTTGTACCGGAAGCAGAGGAGGAAAGGGGTCTTCTCATTGATACATCATTGAATCTAACCTAGACCCCGATTTCCCAGAAGAGGACACGGCAATCTCGGGTCTTGATTCTTTAAGCGAAGCGGTGAAGGAGATCCTAAACTTTAAGGTAGCAGAAGTAAAGGAGCCAGAAGAATTTGAATTGTTCGAATCCCAAAAGCCGCGTTCAGCAGCGTTTCCCATTCCTATATACCTCCAATCTCAAATGGAGGAGGCTTGGAGACAGCCTGACAAACGTTTTCACTTTTTGAACAGGGTTTCAAGTAACTTATCCCCTACCTAAGGGTGTAATGGATAAGTGGGAAACTCCACCAGTAGTGGATGGTTCCCTAGGAAAGTTGTCAAAGACGACAATCTTACCATTACCTAATGTAACGACTTTACGAGGTTGAAACAGCCTTAAAGTCAATTTTTGTAGCAGAAACAGAGGCCTACGGTCGTCTACGCTTGAGTTAACAAAGCCAGGGGAACATGCTCTGGACGTATTGTACAGGCTATTGAGGGGGAAAATGGATTGGAAGAAATTACCCAACTGGCGGAACACATTCGAGAATCCGCTTCATACTTGCGTCAAGCCTCTAAGGTTATTCGCAGGCTAACATCGCGCATCTCTGCATCAGCCGGATCGGCTAGACGGACAGAGAATGGCGAGGAGACTCTGACACCAAGAGGGCGGTAGAAGCCATCCCCTTCAGCAGGGAAGACCTCTTTTCTACCTACTCCTTATACAAGAGCCACTCCACAGGTTAGGAGAGGTTATTCAGAACCAGCGTTTCATTCATTTAGATCGCCGTCCCTGCTAGCCCGAGGAAGCGGTTTCGGTACACAAGTACGTGGGGACAGAGGTAGAGGCTGCTCACAGGCAGCAGCCAGAAAGCGGGATAAACCTGCTGACAAGACCGTGGCAGGACGGTCTCCCGGCGCACCTGGGATCCCCCTTGGTGGAGCACGTCTGGAAGGTTTTCGGGACATCTGGGCCAACACCGCACCAGAACCTTGGATAAACTACCTAATCTCCCAGGGGTACAAACTAGATTTTCCACAGAGGCCACACAGTCAGTGTTTTTACAATGGGATTTCCTCGGTGCCCTCAGAGAGCAAAAGCACTACTGCCAGCAATTCAAAAATTGCTACGGTCAGAGGTCATTATTCTGGTTCCCGCCTCTCAGAGAGGAACGGGTCTCTATTCCAATCTATTTGTCGTGCCAAAGCCAGACGGGACGGTCAGGCCGATACTCTATTTAAAAGTTTTAAACCGGTTTCTAAGGGTCTCCAGATTCAAGATGGAACCAATTCAGTCGGTCATTGCAGGCTTAGAACAAGGCGAGTTCAGGGTATCCATGGATGCATATCTGCATACCCCAATCTGGGCCCCTCACCAGGCTTACATAAGGTTCGCAGTGGTGACGGATCACTACCAATTCAGGGCCTTGCCGTTCAGTCTATCTTCGGCCCCAAGAATCTTTACGAAGATCATGGCACTCATGGTTGCAGAATCTAGACTATTGAGGGTCACGATTAGACCTTATCTAGATGATATACTAATCAAGGCTTCCTCTCGGGAACAGTTGATCAAGGATGTTCAGACATCTCATCAATTTCTCATTCAACATGGGTGGATTGTGATTTTCCAGAAATCCAATCTCATGCCTACTCAACGGATTCAATTCCATGGTCTAATCTTGGACACGGTACAATTGAGAGTATTCCTACCAGAGAACAAGGTCCAGGACCTACAGAGATTAGTGGCTCAGCGATTTCTCTACACCTCTGTGTGCAACTTCTCGGGATCATGGTGACGTCTGTCGAAGCTCTCCAGTAAGGCAGACTTCATTCCCGACCATTACATATGAACCTCATTGCTCAAGGAGCAGGGTCACACTGGCTTCTACATCGAAGAATACGACTTCCACCGCGCATACGAACCTCCTTACCTTGGTGTTCATTGCACAGGAATCTCGCAGCAAGCAAGAGATTCGGCATTTGGGATTGGAGGATCCTGACAACAGACGCCAGTCTCAGAGGTTGGGGTGCCGTCTTAGAGAACGCTACTGGAGAGCAGCCTACCCATAAACATTCTCGAACTAAGAGCAGTTTACAATGCACATTTCTTAGCCGAAAACCTAGTCATGGGTCAACACATAAAGATGCAGTCGGACAATGTCACGACGATGGCGTACATAAACCGTCAAGGAGGAACAAGGTGCAGGGTGGCGTTAAAGGAAGCCACACAGATCCTGTTGTGGGCTGAAAGGTGAAACATCATCCTCTCTGCAGTGTTCATTCCAGGTGTGGAGAACTAGGAAGCAGATTATCTCAGTCACCAGGACATGCATCCGGGAGAGTGGTGCCTACATCCACGGATTTTTTACATGGTGAGGAGATGGGGTCTACCTCAAGTCGACCTAATGGTGTCTCGGCAATACAATCAGATGCCCAGATATGTGTCCAGGACAAGAGATCCAGCAGCAGATAGAGTGGATGCATTAGCACTTCCTTGGTGTTACAGGAAGGTTTTACATTTTTTCCACCTTTCCAACTCATACCCAGGTTTCTAAAACAGAGCGAGTGTGGGCGGTTCTAACAGCACCAGATTGGCCCCGCAGGAGTTGGTACTCAGACCTGCGAGGGTTACTAGAGGAAGATCCTTGACGGTTCCGTCAGAAAGAGGACCTGCGATCTCAGGGACCGTTCCAACACCCAGTCCTGAACAGGCTGCGTTTAACGGCGTGGCTATTGAAATGATGGACTGGTGTCAAGAACGTTGGTGGAATTCGACGGACTTCCACTTATCCAGACTTCTACTTTTCCTTTCGGCCAGTCTGGAGGTAGGACTGAGGCTGGGCTCTCTGAAGGCTCAAGTTTCGGTTCTCTCCATCCAATTTCAAAGGCGGTTAGCATCCTTGCCAGAGGTTCAATCCTTTTTACAGGGGTTTCGGAGGGCCAAACCCCTTTTTCGTCCTCCCACTGCGCCTTGGGACGTAAATTTGATGTTGGAATTTTTGTGATCCCAACTTTTGGGCCGTTAGTAAGAACATACCTGAAATATCTCTCTTGGACGGTCACATTAATGCTTGCCTTGGCTTCGGCCAGGCGGGTTTCTGGGTTGGGAGCCTTATTGTGTAAGAGTCCCTTTTTCATTTTTCATGAGAATAGGGCGGAACTCCGTACAAGAGCAGATTTCCTTCCTTAGGTTGTTTCGGGGTTTCACCAGACAATTGAGGTACCATCTTTTCAGGATCTCGCAGATGGGGACGTGTACTTGGATGTTGTCCGAGCTTTACGAGTATACGTACAGGTTACGACGTCTTTCAGAAGGTCTGACCTTTTGTTTGTCTTAAGGATGGGCCAACGAAGGGTTGGCCAGCATCTAAGCAGTCTTTGTCTAGATGGATTAGACTTGCCATTCGGCAAGCTTATATTTCCTGTGGAAAACAGGTTTCTATTCAGACGGGTGCTCATACCACCCGATCAGTGGGTGCCTCAGGGGCGGCTGCCAGAGGTGCTTCCACTACTCAACTTTGCAGAGCGGCGACGTGGTCCTCATCCCACGCGTTTGCAAAATTATACAAGTTTGATACCTTTGCGTCCGGATACTCTTAAGTTTGGACGTTTAGTTTTGCAGGTCACAGACAGCACTCCCTCCCTGGGGGATAACTTTGGGACGTCCCCTACTGTATAGGACTTCAGTGTCCCCTAGTGGATGAAAGAGAAAAGAGGATTTTGGTACTTACCAATAAATCCATTTCTGAATCCTCTAGGGGGCACTGGACGCCCGCCTCGGTGCTGTCAACCTGCTGCGTTCAAACTTCCTGTTCAAAAAAGTTTGTACAAACAGCGTTAGTTTTTCAGTTAAGAGTTTCTTGGATGCTGTTTGGTAGGTTGTACGGTTCGGTTCCTCGCCATGTGCTATAGTGTCATGTCCTATTCTCTCGGTCAAATTTTCCAAACTGAGGGAGGAGGGATGTGAAGGGGGAGGAACCGGCTGTGCAGACAATGCTAATTTTAGATTGTGCCACACCTCCGGTTGCAAGCTTCACACCCCTACTGTATAGGACTCCAGTGTCCCCTAGAGAATTCAGAGAAATGGATTTATCGGTAAGTACCAAAATCCTCTTTTTCCCTGTCTGGGGCAGTCATAAGGCCAGGCATGGCTTCAGCTTGAATGGCAAAGGCAGTGGCTGTCTGGGCTGATGCATTGGAGGATGATTTTTCAATAGCATCTAGAGAGAAAAATTCCATATAGCACATATAAAACAGGCTGCAATGAAGAAGCAGCATTGGATATGGGTACTATTGCCTCCAGGGCATCAGCTTCAACAATAGCTGCTCGCAGAGCAGTTTGGCTACGTATGGAGATATTCTTTTTGGTAAAGAATTCACAGATATTTTGGAGTCAGAAGCAGACTCCAAGAAGGTAAAGTTTCCTTCCACATACAATTTCAAACCTAAAGTTACGGCTTTTCGGCCCTTTCGGTCTCAAGGAAATGATAAAAGGAAAAGTGATGGCAGACAGTCCCAATACAACAAGTCTGGTAAGACTAAAAAGCATTGGACTACCAGAGGACCGGGTGGTAAAACAGATAATAAGCCATCAGCCTGATTGTTCGGGCCTCCACCTGGGGGATACCAGGGTGGGGGGCCCACTTCTTCAGTTTGCACAGATCTGGCAGCAGTCTACAACAGATGCCTGGGTTTTTACTCCAAACTGTTTCTAGTTCAGAAACCAAATGGGTTGTTTTAGCCCATTCTCAATCTCAAAGTGCTGAACAAGTACATTTTGGTACCTCAGTTTCATATGTAGACTTTACGTTCCATCATTTTGCCCATGGAGCCAGGGGATTATATGGTATCCCTGGATATACAGGATGCTTACCTACATGTTCCTATAGCACTGTCCCATCAGTGCTATTTCAGGTTCGCTATCCTCCAACAGCATTTTCAGTTCCAGGCCCTTTTTTGGGGGTTAGCCACAGCCCCCAGAGTATTTACCAAGATATGGTGGTAATCCTGGCACAGTCGCAGGAATTGCTCCTATGTCATCTGCAACAGACAATAACTTGTCTGCAAAGGCATGGGTGGCTCATAAATTGGGCAATATCGTCTCTGGTTTCCGTCACAATGGATGACTCACTTGGGGGCTGTACTGGATTCAAGTCTTCAGAGAGTAATTTTACCTCTGAACAAGATATCCAAGGTTCAGTCAAGGATTCAGGACTTGCTACACTTGCTACACAGTCAAAAGGTATCCATTCACGCAGCAATGCGTGTGATGGGATTGATGGTGTCAACAGTCAACATGGTGGAGTATGCACAGTTCCACTTGAGGCCTCTGCAGCATCTGATTCTTGCTAAATGGAATGGTTGCATCAGATGATAAAAATGTAGACTATGGTTCTTACGATAGAAGTAAGAAGGTCATTAGCCTGGTGGCTACAGACATCCCATCTGGACAAGGAGAGACCCTTTTTTGGATATCAGATAGGGAAATTCTGACAACAGATGCCAGTCTCCAGGGCTGGGGTGCAGTGTTAGGAAGGTTGTGTTTCCAGGGGAAATGGACCAAGGAAGAAGGTTGCCTGCCAATAAATATATTAGAACTTCAGGACATATACATGGCACTGGTTCAGACAAAGGACATTCATCAAGGAAAACCAGTTCAGATCCACTTAGACAATGCGGCGGTAGTAGCGTACCTCAACCATCAGGGAGGAACTCGCAGCCAAAAAGCGATGAAGGAGGTAAGTCACATACTAAAGTGGGCAGAACTTCATCATCCAGCCTTGTCCGCAGTGTTCGTTCCAGGAGTCCTAAACTGGGAAGCGGATTTTCTCAGTCGACACGCCATTCAGGCAAGCGAATGGGCTCCACACCCGGAGGTCTTCCAGACTCTAGTAGACAAGTGGGGGTTGCCAGAGATAGATCTCATGGCGTTCCGTCAAAAGAAAAAAAGTTCTAGCATATGGGGCAAGAACAAAGGATCCCAGAGCGATCTTTGTGGATGCCCTGTCGGTGAGATGGGACTTTCATCTGGCTTATGTGTTTCCTCCAATCACCCTATTACCCAGAGTGGTGAGAAAGATAAAGCAAGGAATGGGTGCTGTGATACTAATAGCTCCAGCTTGGCCCAGAGGGCATTGGTACACAGATCTGCAGAGAATGTCGATGGATGCTCCACTTCTGCTCCCTCAAAGTCCAGATCTACTGATGCAGGGTCCTTGTTATCACAGACATCTGGATCGACTGTCTTTGACGGCGTGGCTCTTGAAACCTCTATCCTGAAGTCAAGAGGATTCCCACAACAGGTAATTCAAACAATGCTTAGAGCAAGGAAATCTTCCTCAGCTCGCATTTATCACCGAATATGGCAAACCTATATTCATTGTTGCAGTGAACGGAAAATGGACCATAAGTATTTCACAGTTTCCAGGGTCTTAGCATTCCTTCAAGCAGGAATGAAGAAAGGTTTGAAGGTGGCTTCCTTGAGAGTGCAAGTGTCAGCATTGGCTGTATGGTTGCAAAAGAAAATTGCCAACTTACAGGATGTGCCTACTTTTTTCCAGGGAAAGCTGCGCATTCAACCTCCTTTTGTTCCTCCTGCAGTGCCTTGGGACTTAAATTTAGTCCTAAAGGCCCTTCAAGTTGCCCCATTTGAACCACTTAATAAAGTGGATCTTAAATGTTTGACAGCTAAAGTTCTCTTTCAACTGGCCATGGCGTCATCTAGAAGAGTGTCAGATTTAGGGGCATTGTCATGTCGTTCCCCATTTCAGATTTTTTATTCAGATATAGCAGTTCTCAGAACTAGATCTGGGTATCTTCCCAAGGTGGTGTCTAATTTCCACCTTAACGAAGAAATTGTAGTCCCGGCTTTCCAGGAACCGGGCCTTTCTGCGGGAGATGCATCGCTAGACGTGGTCCGTGCCTTTTAGGATCTACATGGATGATACCAGTGCTATCAGAAAGACAGATTCTCTCTTCATTCTCTACGGATTGTCACAACTGAGGGCTGGTGTCGGCTGTGGGAAGCCTCAGTTGTAGGGGCTGAGGTGTATGTGAACTTGGGTGGTGAGATAATACTCCTAGACATACGTACGAACCTGCAGCACCAAAGCCCGAAGGTGTGACCACGACAACAAAGGAAAGTTCAAAGGTTTTATTGAAACTCAGCTCACAAGCATATGTCGGCAGTTAGCAATAGTAAGAACAGCATATAAGTCACACAGAAATAGAAAAGGATTCACCAACAGCGCTAATAACAAATGTTCACATAGGAAGCTATATATCTTACATTAAGATATATCCACCATGCACAGTGATTTTCCGGTCCAAATTTTCCAAAGGTGTCAAGGGGATAATATGGATAATACACCCCAGGTATCCTAATCCAAAAAGATATTCTTCTTTGTATCTTAGAGATGTTTCCATACGATGGAGATTGATGGCACCTTCAAATATCTCAAAAAGAGAGAAACATGGTGTAAGTACAGCCAGACATATAAAAGAGTATTTTATTAAAATGCACTTACAAACAAGATAAAAAAAGCATGTAACCACTAGTGTGGATAGGACATCAGACCAAGCATCCATGCAGTTACCCTCCCAGATCTTAAAGGAGAAAGCACGTCAGAGCTCCGGAACTACTGAACCACCGGTAACAGGAAGCAGCATCGGCCAGAAATCGCCTCTAAGTAAACCAGTCACCACGCCTGAAGCTTTTTGGACATCAGTCCTTCATCAGAGGCATGGTGGCTGACTGGATCTCCTCCTTCTAAATACCCTCCCCAATCACATAATGTACAGCAGGTGTGGCCCAAAGTCCCGTCGCGCTAGTTCCAGCTCTCTCCTTCAGCGGAAGTGACGATCGCAGGCTTCTGTCCGGAACCGGAAATACGCATTGTGCGTTCCACGATGTGCTCCAGACGTCCTCTCACCGGAAATACGCATCTCGCGTTCCACGATGCGTTCCAGATGTCCTCTTGCTGGAAATGGCACTCACGCCCACATAGCACTTAGGTTCCCATAAGTAAGGTTCCTTGATGTACACCTCAACCTCATACCATATAATGAACATTATTCCATCCAAACTGAGATAAAGTGCAACTTGCAGAAGAAGTCCAAGTTCTTATAAATAGTCCATAGAGTCCATTAATATCCATTAATATGCATACCCAAAAAACAAAAACATATAATCAATGTTAAAATTTAAAACATATAATAAAAACCACTTGAGCTCAAACTCAGAATTAAGACCATTGGGAATCAGTGAATTACGTTTAAAAATCCATTTAATCTCCGATTTGGCTAAATTAACCTCCAAATCACGATATCTCCAATTTGGAGTAATGGCTTGAATACCAATAAATGATTTTAAATGTTTGGGGTTGCATTGATGTACCTTCTTAAAGTGCATAGAGACCGCGTGTATCTCTAACCCCTTTCTAATATTACGGGTATGTTCGGCAAGACGAGTCTTTACATTTCTACTCGTCTTGCCGACATAAAACAAACCACATGTACAGGATAAGACATAAATTACATTTTTGGTATTACACGTGATGAAACTACAGATACTAAATTTTTCCCCATTCACTTCAAATTCTTTTTGTTTACTCGGACCCTTGACAAGATGACATATGGTACACAATCCACATCTGTGGAACCCATGACTCCTCGTGCTTGTACGTTTAGTGTCATTAATAGCACTATGTACCAACTTATCTTTAATATTTTTGGCTCTACGGTAAGTGAATATGGGTTTGTCAGGGATTTCCTCTCTTAAAATAGGGTCTTCTTTTAAAATTTTCAAATGCTTTCTAAAAATGGACTCAATTTCTCTATTTTGGACATTTAAAATCACTAATAAAATTCCACGTTTGCACTTTTTTATCCTTAACCTGATTTTTCTTATTCCCCTCTAATAAGGCCTCCCTATCTATAGATTCAACATGTGCTCTAGAACACATAAGGTCACCACTCTTATAGCCCTTTTCAAGAAATCTCTGACTCATCTCAGTAATTTGTTGTTCGCAAACTGTTTCTTCCGTACAGTTGTGTTTAACCCTTCAAAACTGGCCATAGAGTATGCCATCGAGCCAGTATTTGTGGTGAAGACTGCTCCTCTCTATATAGCTATTAGAATCTGTTTCCTTTCTGTATAATTTCGTATACAGAGTATTATTTTTAACATAAATACACAAGCCTAAAAAGGTAATAGCAGTTCTACTGATGGAGAAGGTAAGATTTATATTATAATCATTAGTGTTAAGGGTCCGACAATACTTATCAAGATTTTCATCTGTTCTATTCCAAATGAATCGAATATTGTCTATAAAACGTCTCCAGGACACCAGACCCGCCCCCAGTTGGTCATCATGCCATACCGTACATGCTTCCCAGTAAGCCATATATAAATTGGCATAACTGGGGGCGAATCTGGTGCCCATGGCGGTCCCAACCATCTGGATAAAATATGATCCCCCAAAGTAAAAATAGTTGTTCGTTAAAATAAACTTAATACTCTTTAAAACAAACAGCGTAGTTGCCCCTGAAAGTTCGGACTTATCCCAAAAATAGGACACTGCCTCCAACCCCTTATCCATCTCAATTATTGTGTAGAGGGTAGATACATCTGCGCTCACCAGAGTATAATTCTCAATCCACTGTATTTCCTCTATCGCTCGTAACACATTCTCGTGTCTTTCAGAAAGGATTTTGTCAATCTTACCAAGGGTTGCAAGTACAAGTCTACAACTGCCGATAGATTTGAAGAGATGCTATTTGTACCGGCCACTATTGGCCTACCTGGGGGATTACGGGGATCCTTATGGATCTTGGGTCTAGTATAGAAAGTTGGCAAAGTTGGAAATGTAATATTAATAAAATCACCTTCGGGCTTTGTTAACACTCCACTTTGTATAGACTCCTCCGTTAAGGTGTTAAGTTCTTTCACTATCCTAGCCGTTGGATCTGTTTTTAACTTGCGATATGTTGTTCCATTCTCTAATTGTTTCATGATTTCCTCAACATACTTTTCTTTGTCCATTAGGACAACCCCACCCCCTTAATCCACAGGTTTAATAATTAAAAACTCATCATCTCTTAATGCCTTAAGTGCGGAGTATTCTTTTTTTGTCAAATTACACTTAAACTTCTTTTTCTTTTTCATAAGTTCCTGTACTTCATTATTTACTAATTTACCAAAACACTCAATAAAACATCCTTTTTGATGGGATGGGTAAAAGGTTGATTTTGGTTTAAATTTAGAAACAGAGGTAGTTCCTATTTCATCCTATTCACATTCTTTCCCTTCCTTATTCAAAAAGAACCTTTTCACTGTGAGTTTGCGGATATATTTATTAATATCAATAAAAAACTCAAAGGGGTCAATACGGCTAGTGGGTGAGAATTTTAAACCCTTTCTTAACATACTTTCCTCTTCTTTACTCAAGATCCTTTTATTTAAATTAAAAATCTTTGTAGTCTGATTAGTAGTTAATTGATTTGAAGGTAGATTACCTCTTTTCACCCTCATAATTTTCCTCCCTGCTCCTCTCTTACCTCTGCTAGTCTTCACTTTTTTCATCTCCTTAACCACCTCTTCCCCATTCTGAGTTTGAGCTCAAGTGGTTTTTATGATATGTTTTAAATTTTAACATTGTTTATATGTTTTTGTTTTTTGGGTATGCATATTAATGGATATTAATGGACTCTATGGACTATTTATAAGAACTTGGACTTCTTCTGCAAGTTGCACTTTATCTCAGTTTGGATGGAATAATGTTCATTATATGGTATGCGGTTGAGGTGTACATCAATGAACCTTACTTATGGGAACCTAAGTGCTATGTGGGCGTGAATTACATTTCCGGTGAGAGGACATCTGGAACGCATCGTGGAACGCGAGATGCGTATTTCCGGTGAGAGGATGTCTGGAGCGCATCGTGGAACGCATGATGTGTATTTCTGGTTAGAAGCCCGCGATCGTCACTTCCGCTGAAGGAGAGAGTGGGATCTAGCGCAACGGGACTTTGGGCCACACCTGTTGTACATTATGTGATTAGGGAGGGTATTTAGGAGGAGGAGGTCCAGTCTGCCACCATGCCTCTGATGAAGGACTGATGTCCGAAAAGCTTCAGGCGTGGTGACTGGTTTACTTGGGGACGATTTCTGGTCGATGCTGCTTCCTGTTACCGGTGGTTCGGTAGTTCCAGAGCTCTGACCTGCTTTCTCCTTTAAGATCTGGGAGGGTAACTGCACGGGTGCTTGGTCTGATGTCCTATCCACACTAGTGGTTACATGCTTTTTTATCTTGTTGTTTGTGAGTGCATTTTAATAAAATACTCTTTTATGTCATATGTCTGGCTGTACTTACCCCATGTTTCTCTCTTTTTGAGATATTTGAAGGTGCCATCAATCTCCATCGTATGGAAACATCTCTAAGATACAAAGAAGGATTTCTTTTTGGATTAGGATACCTGGGGTGTATTATCCATATTATCCCCTTGACACCTTTGGAAAATTTGGAACGGAAAATCACTGTGCATGGTGGATATATCTTAATGTAAGATATATAGCTTCCTATGTGAACATTTGTTATTAGCGCTGTTGGTGAATCCTTTTCTATTTCTGTGTCTATATTATGGGACTAGTAAAGAGTCTCTTAGGTGTTCACTAGAGCTGCAATTAACTTTTTGGCATTTTGTGCAAATAATATTTTTTATAGCATATAAGTCACAGTTCCCAGGAGTGCATATAGGCAGTCTCTAGGTGTGGTATAATTAAACACAGTCTTGAAGGACTTGGAGATGATATATCCTTACCAGCACCGATGCACTGGGTAGCTGATGGGGAACAGAAGCTGATGACTGAACTGCTGGGTTGTGCCAGGTGAGACTGGTCCAATGGTAGAGCTGAGTTGGTAGTGCAGGAATGCACTAATGTAGCTTGAGTGCGAGGAATATACGGGTGATGCTTGAGATCATATACAGGAGATTCTTAGGAGCATATACAGTAGATGCTTAGGAGCATATACAGGAGATGCTTGAGAGCGCAGATTACTGGAATATTGAGACAGGGCACACCTGGAAGCTGGAATGCTGGAAGCCGGTGTTGTAGTAATCTGTCAGACACAGGATGCAATAATGGGATACTGCGGAGTCAGGCTGCACCATGAGGATAGGAATTGGTGCCAGTTTCTAGTGGAGCTTGCAGTCGGCGATCAACACAATCATGAGAGACTGCTATCACTATGATGACAATTGAAGCACTGACAATCCTCCAGCACAGAAACAGGATATTTATACCTGTTGGACTGCAGGCATTGGCTATGCAATTAAGCAGGAATCAGTAGTGCAGTGGATTGGAGGAACTACAACATGTGACCAGGAGCAAGATGGTTGCGCCCATGTTACTACTTGAAAGGAAAGCCAGCTTGGGGAAAAAACGTGGAAACAACAATGGCAGCGGGAGCAGCGGCAGGCAGGAGACGCCACACCATCCATTTACACAGCCAGACCACAGGAACAGCGGCAGAGACCGCAGTGAGCAGAAGATGTCATGCCCAGCTCTCTGCGCACTGAGGTCATGGACCGACGGCAACAGAGATCGCGGCGGGCAGAAGACGCCACACCTGTTCACCCACGCAGCAAGGCCACAGGGACAGTGACAGAGACCGCAGTGAGCATGAGATGTCCTGCCCAGCTCTCTGCACACTGAAGGCACAGGCACGGCTGCGGGGGTCACGGTGGGATGAGAACGCCATTCAGAGCCCTGACAAGATCACTGAGAAGGGCACTGCCACACAGCGCTGTGGGTTAGCGGTGAAGCATTGAGGGATAGATACATCAGCAATAAAGCTGGGACCTGACCCTGGAACGCAGAGCCAGCCTCAAAAGACACTTGATGGGTAAGAAATGATGACCAGTTACCCGGACCGTGATAGCACCCCCCCCCCCCCCTTTAGAAGTTGCTCCAGGACACTTCTTGGGCTTCTGAGGAAATTTGGTATGGAAATTCCGGACCAATTTTGGAGCATAGACATCAGATGAGTTTGTCCAGGAACGTTCCTCAGGACCATATCCCTTCCAATCGATCAGGTATTGAAGATGACCATACCGGAGACGAGAATCCAGGATCTTGGCGACCTCATACTCAACACCACGAAAGCACTGAATGAAAGCGATTCAGAATTACTGGTTTCAGGAGTGAAACATGGAATGTCCTGGGAATCTTCAGAAAAGAGGGTAGTTGAAGCTTGTAAGCCACTGGGTTGATGAATTGCTCAATCAGGAAAGGTCCAATATAGCCGGGGGGAAATTTCATGCTTGGGATCCTCAACCTCAAATTCTTTGTAGACAGCCAAACAGGATCACCAACCTTGAGAGCTGGAATTGCCCTACGCTTCTTATCCGCAAATTTTTTATACCTGGAGGATGCTTTTAACAAAGCTGCACGTACCTTCTTCCAGTTATTTGAAAACTGACGAAGAGTGATGTTAGCTGCAGGCACCAATGTTGCTGGAAGCGGCTGAAATACTGGAACTTTTGGGTGAAACCCATAGTTGGTGAGGAATGGCATGGAGGAAGTTGAGGAATGGTACTGATTGTTGTGGCAAAATTCAGCCCATGGGAGGAACTGAACCCAGTCATCTTGGGAAGAGGATACATAGATACGGAGGAAGGCCTCCAAGTCCTAATTCACCCTCTCCGTTTGCCCATTAGTTTGAGGGTGATAAGCTGTAGAAAAGTTCAACTTGACTTGGAGAGCCTGGCAGAGATCCCGCCAGAACTTGGCAACAAACTGGACACCTCTGTCGGAAATAATCTCCGGGAGACCATGTAACCTGAAGATCTCTTGAATGAAGACTTGAGACAATTTAGAAGCTGACGGAAGACCGGTGAGAGGGATGAAATGAGCCATCTTGGTGAACCAGTCAACTACCACCCAGATGGTGTTGAATTTATTACACACAGAGAGATTCGTGACGAAATCCATAGATAAATGAGTCCACGGATGATGAGGAACAGATAACAGTACCAGTTGCCCAATGGGTGACTGGCGGGGTACTTTGTGTTGGGCACAAACTCAGCAATGTCCTTCTTTAGGGTTGGCCACCAGTATGATCTGGAAATGAATTCTAAGGTCTTGTGTATGCCCGCGTGTCCGGTGAAGCGAGAGGAATGTGCCCAATGCAAGAGCTTCCTTCTGAGAGACGGTTTCACAAAACTTTTTCCTGGCGGGGACATAGAGTCCATCCTCACTGCCGAGAATGCCACTGGTTCAATAATATAATGCTTGTCAGTAGACTCAGACTCATTTTCTTGCTCCCAGGAGCGGGAAAGGGCATCAGCCTTGCGATTCTGTGACCCTGGACAAAACTGCAGCTTGTGATTCTTGGAGATTCTTGTGATCCGTCATAATGATGATGGTGTGAGAAGCTCCTTCTAACAGGTATCTCCACTCTTCCAAAGCGAGCTTGATAGCCAAAAGTTCTTGGTCACCAATGGCATAATTATGCTCAGCAGGAGAGAACTTTCATGAGAAGAAGCCACAGGGATGCAGATGACCGTCTTTAGCTCTTTGAGTCAGAACTGCGCCCACTCCAACGGAAGAGGCATCCACCTCAAGGATGATAGGCGCACTGGTATCTGGCTTTCAAAACTGGAGCAGAGACAAATCTTTGTTTCAACAAATGAAATGCTTGGATGGCTTCTTCAGACCATTTGGAAGGATTGGCACCCTTTTTGGTAAGAGCAGTCACAGGCGCTACAATGGTGGAAAAGTCTTGAATAAATTTCCTGTAATAATTGGCAAACCCTAGGAATCTCTGGATGCCCTTGAGGGTTACAGGAATCGGCCAATCTCGGATTGCTTGAAGTTTCTCAGGGTCCATCTCCAGACCGGAACCGGATACAATATACCCCAGGAACGGGATGGATTTAACTTCAAAAACGCACTTTTCCAACTTACAGTAAAGGCGATTGGCACGAAGACAGGACAGGACCTCCTTCACCCAGAACCTATGTTCCTCCAGGTTGTTTGCGAAGATGAGAATGTCATCGAGATAGACTACCACATGACGATAGAGAATATCCCTGAAGATCTCGTTCACGAAGTGCTGGAATACAGCTGGAGAGTTGCTGAGTCCGAAAGGCATGACGAGGTACTCATAATGTCTGTCACGAGTGTTAAAAGCGGTCTTCCACTTGTCACCCTTCCGGATTCGAATTAGGTTGTAAGCACCCCTCAAATCTAACTTCGTGAATATGGTGGCTCCACTGACCCGGTCAAATAACTCGGTGATAAGCGGCAGAGGGTTCCGGTTTTTCACCGTGATGTCGTTCAGGCCCCGATAATCAATACATGGCCGCAGGCCGCCATCCTTCTTCTTCACAAAGAAGAAGCCTGCGCCAGCCGGAGAGGAAGAAGGCCGGATAAATCCCTTTGCCAGATTTTCCTTAATGTATTCTTCCATAGAATGAGTCTCAGCCAACGACAAGGGATACGTGCGTCCTCGAGGAGGAGCCTTCCCAAGGGATGAGATCGATAGGACAGTCCCATTCTCTATGAGGGGGAAGGATGTCTGCAGAGGATTTGCTGAAAACATCTGTGTAATCTTGGTAAGGAGGAGGCGGAACATTGGAAGACTTGGAGGAGGATGTGCAAACTGGAAGCACTTTAGACAGACAAGTCTCAGAGCAGGTGGGACCCCATGCCAGGATATGGGTAGTCCTCCAGTCAATTTGAGGATTGTGAAGACGGAGCCATGGGAGGCCCAGAACCACGGGATGAGTGGCCTTTGGAATTACTAGGAAAGAAATCAGTTCTGAATGCAAGGCTCCCACCTTCAGATGGATAGGTAGAGTCTTGAACGTAACAACTGCATCGGAAATCCTACTGCCATCCACGGCAGTCAAGGATATGGGAGATGACAGTCTCTCAGTGGGTAGGGACCACTGCTTTACCTATTTCTCAGTCATAAAGTTTCTGGCCGCCCCGGAATCCAACAAGGCTACAAGATTCCTGGTATGCTGAGCCACTTGAAGAGAGACTGAGAGATTGCAATCACTTGAAGATAGAGAGGAAGACATTACTCTTAGCCGACCCTCTCCTTGGCGGGCTAGGACTTGGAGTTTCCCGGACGCTCAGGATAAGCGTTGATGACATGGGAAGGTGCAGCACAATACAGGCAGAGAAGTTTGGAAAGGCGTCTTCTTCGCTCTGCTGGGGATAAACGGGAATGACCTAACTGCATATGTTCGTCCTTGGGCGGAGATAGCGGACGAGGAGGAGTAGTAGAAATCTTGGAAGATGTTAACCTGCCTCGCTCATTAGCCTTTTCACAGAACCGTAGGTCAACTTTAGTGCAGAGCGATATGAGCTCGTTCAACTTGGAAGGTAAGTCTCTGGTAGCAAGCTCATCTTTAATGCGTTCTGATAAGCCTTGCCAGAAGGCTGCAGGAAATTTCGGAAGCCAAAGTCTGAAATTGAACTAAATACTGGCCGACAGTTCGTGTCCCCTGACGTAGCCAGAGGATTTCAGAGGAGGCGGATGTCACACGACCTGGCTCGTTGAAGATGCGCCTAAAAGATGCCACGAAGTCAGAATAAGAAGACAACAGAGGATCTGATCTCTCCCATAGAGGTGATGCTCAGTCGAAGGCAGAGCCGCTGAGGAGGGAGATAACATAGGCAACTTTGGTGCGGTCTGTGAGGAAACTGCCAGGTTGCAACTCAAAGTGAATCTCACACTGGTTTAAGAATCCCCTGCAGGCTTTTGGAGACCCGTCGAACTTAGTGGGTGTCGGCAAGTGGAGACGTGGAGCAGAAATGGGTGGGGACACCACCGTAGGTACTGCAGTCGGCACACTGGATGCCCCTGACCCACGAAGGGTTGCTTGAATTTCATCCAGCTGGGAGGAGAGGTCCTGGAGACTGCGGATAACATGGCCTTGGGCAGCCTCCTGATGTTCAAGGCGGACCGCCAGTTCTTGCATAGGCCTCAATGCTTGGACTTGATCTCCGACCGGCTCCATTAGGTCAGTGCTTACTGTCACAACTGAGGGCTGGTGTCGGCTGTGGGAGGCCTCAGTTGTAGGGGCTGAGGTGTACTGGCCCTGGTGACTCCCTATATTCAGAGGCAGGATACTAAGATGCGGAGGGCCATATCGCCTGAGAAGAGACTGATGGCTACCTTGAGGTATCTGGCTACTGGTCGTTCACTGGAAGATCTAAAGTTTGGGACCCTCATCTCTGCTCAAATTTTGGGGCTGATCATTCCTGACACCTGCAAGGCCATCGTGAAGGTGCTGCAGAACCAGTATTTAAAGGTAAAAGAACAACACGACACACTTGTTTACTTGAGTAGTAACATTTTTTATCATAGGATAAAACAATTAAATATTTGTTCCGAAAAAGTGCAGTACAAATGCCAACATGGCATATATTTTCAGTATAGCCAACATGGCTTAAGTAGTAGAGATGAGCGCCTGAAATTTTTCGGGTTTTGGTTTTGGGTTCGGTTCCGCGGCCGTGTTTTGGGTTCGAACGCGTTTTGGCAAAACCTCACCGAATTATTTTTGTCGGATTCGGGTGTGTTTTGGATTCGGGTGTTTTTTTCCAAAAACACTAAAAAACAGCTTAAATCATAGAATGTGGGGGTCATTTTGATCCCAAAGTATTATTAACCTCAAAAACCATAATTTACACTCATTTTCAGTCTATTCTGAATACCTCACAATATTATTTTTAGTCCTAAAATTTGCACCGAGGTCGCTGTGTGAGTAAGATAAGCGACCCTAGTGGCCGACACAAACACCGGGCCCATCTAGGAGTGGCACTGCAGTGTCACGCAGGATGTCCCTTCCAAAAAACCCTCCCCAAACAGCACATGACGCAAAGAAAAAAAGAGGCGCAATGAGGTAGCTGTGTGAGTAAGATTAGCGACCCTAGTGGCCGACACAAACACCGGGCCCATCTAGGAGTGGCACTGCAGTGTCACGCAGGATGGCCCTTCCAAAAAACCCTCCCCAAACAGCACATGACGCAAAGAAAAAAAGAGGCGCAATGAGGTAGCTGTGTGAGTAAGATTAGCGACCCTAGTGGCCGACACAAACACCGGGCCCATCTAGGAGTGGCACTGCAGTGTCACGCAGGATGGCCCTTCCAAAAAACCCTCCCCAAACAGCACATGACGCAAAGAAAAAAAGAGGCGCAATGAGGTAGCTGACTGTGTGAGTAAGATTAGCGACCCTAGTGGCCGACACAAACACCGGGCCCATCTAGGAGTGGCACTGCAGTGTCACGCAGGATGTCCCTTCCAAAAAACCCTCCCCAATCAGCACATGATGCAAAGAAAAAGAAAAGAAAAAAGAGGTGCAAGATGGAATTGTCCTTGGGCCCTCCCACCCACCCTTATGTTGTATAAACAAAACAGGACATGCACACTTTAACCAACCCATCATTTCAGTGACAGGGTCTGCCACACGACTGTGACTGATATGACGGGTTGGTTTGGACCCCCCCCAAAAAAGAAGCAATTAATCTCTCCTTGCACAAACTGGCTCTACAGAGGCAAGATGTCCACCTCATCTTCACCCTCCGATATATCACCGTGTACATCCCCCTCCTCACAGATTATCAATTCGTCCCCACTGGAATCCACCATCTCAGCTCCCTGTGTACTTTGTGGAGGCAATTGCTGCTGGTCAATGTCTCCGCGGAGGAATTGATTATAATTCATTTTAATGAACATCATCTTCTCCACATTTTCTGGATGTAACCTCGTACGCCGATTGCTGACAAGGTGAGCGGCGGCACTAAACACTCTTTCGGAGTACACACTTGTGGGAGGGCAACTTAGGTAGAATAAAGCCAGTTTGTGCAAGGGCCTCCAAATTGCCTCTTTTTCCTGCCAGTATAAGTACGGACTGTGTGACGTGCCTACTTGGATGCGGTCACTCATATAATCCTCCACCATTCTATCAATGTTGAGAGAATCATATGCAGTGACAGTAGACGACATGTCCGTAATCGTTGTCAGGTCCTTCAGTCCGGACCAGATGTCAGCATCAGCAGTCGCTCCAGACTGCCCTGCATCACCGCCAGCGGGTGGGCTCGGAATTCTGAGCCTTTTCCTCGCACCCCCAGTTGCGGGAGAATGTGAAGGAGGAGATGTTGACAGGTCGCGTTCCGCTTGACTTGACAATTTTGTCACCAGCAGGTCTTTCAACCCCAGCAGACCTGTGTCTGCCGGAAAGAGAGATCCAAGGTAGGCTTTAAATCTAGGATCGAGCACGGTGGCCAAAATGTAGTGCTCTGATTTCAACAGATTGACCACCCGTGAATCCTTGTTAAGCGAATTAAGGGCTGCATCCACAAGTCCCACATGCCTAGCGGAATCGCTCCCTTTTAGCTCCTTCTTCAATGCCTCCAGCTTCTTCTGCAAAAGCCTGATGAGGGGAATGACCTGACTCAGGCTGGCAGTGTCTGAACTGACTTCACGTGTGGCAAGTTCAAAGGGCATCAGAACCTTGCACAACGTTGAAATCATTCTCCACTGCACTTGAGACAGGTGCATTCCATCTCCTATATCGTGCTCAATTGTATAGGCTTGAATGGCCTTTTGCTGCTCCTCCAACCTCTGAAGCATATAGAGGGTTGAATTCCACCTCGTTACCACTTCTTGCTTCAGATGATGGCAGGGCAGGTTCAGTAGTTTTTGGTGGTGCTCCAGTCTTCTGTACGTGGTGCCTGTACGCCGAAAGTGTCCCGCAATTTTTCTGGCCACCGACAGCATCTCTTGCACGCCCCTGTCGTTTTTTAAAAAATTCTGCACCACCAAATTCAAGGTATGTGCAAAACATGGGACGTGCTGGAATTTGCCCATATTTAATGCACACACAATATTGCTGGCGTTGTCCGATGCCACAAATCCACAGGAGAGTCCAATTGGGGTAAGCCATTCCGCGATGATCTTCCTCAGTTGCCGTAAGAGGTTTTCAGCTGTGTGCGTATTCTGGAAAGCGGTGATACAAAGCGTAGCCTGCCTAGGAAAGAGTTGGCGTTTGCGAGATGCTGCTACTGGTGCCGCCGCTGCTGTTCTTGCGGCGGGAGTCCATACATCTACCCAGTGGGCTGTCACAGTCATATAGTCCTGACCCTGCCCTGCTCCACTTGTCCACATGTCCGTGGTTAAGTGGACATTGGGTACAACTGCATTTTTTAGGAGACTGGCGAGTCTTTTTCTGACGTCCGTGTACATTCTCGGTATCGCCTGCCTAGAGAAGTGGAACCTAGATGGTATTTGGTAACGGGGGCACACTGCCTCAATAAATTGTCTAGTTCCCTGTGAACTAACGGCGGATACCGGACGCACGTCTAACACCAACATAGTTGTCAAGGACTCAGTTATCCGCTTTGCAGTAGGATGACTGCTGTGATATTTCATCTTCCTCGCAAAGGACTGTTGAACAGTCAATTGCTTACTGGAAGTAGTACAAGTGGGCTTACGACTTCCCCTCTGGGATGACCATCGACTCCCAGCGGCAACAACAGCAGCGCCAGCAGCAGTAGGCGTTACACGCAAGGATGCATCGGAGGAATCCCAGGCAGGAGAGGACTCGTCAGACTTGCCAGTGACATGGCCTGCAGGACTATTGGCATTCCTGGGGAAGGAGGAAATTGACACTGAGGGAGTTGGTGGGGTGGTTTGCGTGAGCTTGGTTACAAGAGGAAGGGATTTACTGGTCAGTGGACTGCTTCCGCTGTCACCCAAAGTTTTTGAACTTGTCACTGACTTATTATGAATGCGCTGCAGGTGACGTATAAGGGAGGATGTTCCGAGGTGGTTAACGTCCTTACCCCTACTTATTACAGCTTGACAAAGGGAACACACGGCTTGACACCTGTTGTCCGCATTTCTGGTGAAATACCTCCACACCGAAGAGCTGATTTTTTTGGTATTTTCACCTGGCATGTCAACGGCCATATTCCTCCCACGGACAACAGGTGTCTCCCCGGGTGCCTGACTTAAACAAACCACCTCACCATCAGAATCCTCCTGGTCAATTTCCTCCCCAGCGCCAGCAACACCCATATCCTCCTCATCCTGGTGTACTTCAACACTGACATCTTCAATCTGACTATCAGGAACTGGACTGCGGGTGCTCCTTCCAGCACTTGCAGGGGGCGTGCAAATGGTGGAAGGCGCATGCTCTTCACGTCCAGTGTTGGGAAGGTCAGGCATCGCAACCGACACAATTGGACTCTCCTTGTGGATTTGGGATTTCAAAGAACGCACAGTTCTTTGCGGTGCTTTTGCCAGCTTGAGTCTTTTCAGTTTTCTAGCGAGAGGCTGAGTGCTTCCATCCTCATGTGAAGCTGAACCACTAGCCATGAACATAGGCCAGGGCCTCAGCCGTTCCTTGCCACTCCGTGTGGTAAATGGCATATTGGCAAGTTTACGCTTCTCCTCCGACAATTTTATTTTAGGTTTTGGAGTCCTTTTTTTACTGATATTTGGTGTTTTGGTTTTGACATGCTCTGTACTATGCCATTGGGCATCGGCCTTGGCAGACGACGTTGCTGGCATTTCATCGTCTCGGCCATGACTAGTGGCAGCAGCTTCAGCACGAGGTGGAAGTGGATCTTGATCTTTCCCTAATTTTGGAACCTCAACATTTTTGTTCTCCATATTTTAATAGGCACAACTAAAAGGCACCTCAGGTAAACAATGGAGATGGATGGATTGGATACTAGTATACAATTATGGACGGGCTGCCGAGTGCCGACACAGAGGTAGCCACAGCCGTGAACTACCGCACTGTACTGTGTCTGCTGCTAATATATAGACTGGTTGATAAAGAGATAGTATACTCGTAACTAGTATGTATGTATAAAGAAAGAAAAAAAACCACGGTTAGGTGGTATATACAATTATGGACGGGCTGCCGAGTGCCGACACAGAGGTAGCCACAGCCGTGAACTACCGCACTGTACTGTGTCTGCTGCTAATATATAGACTGGTTGATAAAGAGATAGTATACTCGTAACTAGTATGTATGTATAAAGAAAGAAAAAAAAACCACGGTTAGGTGGTATATACAATTATGGACGGGCTGCCGAGTGCCGACACAGAGGTAGCCACAGCCGTGAACTACCGCACTGTACTGTGTCTGCTGCTAATATATAGACTGGTTGATAAAGAGATAGTATACTCGTAACTAGTATGTATGTATAAAGAAAGAAAAAAAAACCACGGTTAGGTGGTATATACAATTATGGACGGGCTGCCGAGTGCCGACACAGAGGTAGCCACAGCCGTGAACTACCGCACTGTACTGTGTCTGCTGCTAATATATAGACTGGTTGATAAAGAGATAGTATACTCGTAACTAGTATGTATGTATAAAGAAAGAAAAAAAAACCACGGTTAGGTGGTATATACAATTATGGACGGGCTGCCGAGTGCCGACACAGAGGTAGCCACAGCCGTGAACTACCGCACTGTACTGTGTCTGCTGCTAATATATAGACTGGTTGATAAAGAGATAGTATACTCGTAACTAGTATGTATGTATAAAGAAAGAAAAAAAACCACGGTTAGGTGGTATATACAATTATGGACGGGCTGCCGAGTGCCGACACAGAGGTAGCCACAGCCGTGAACTACCGCACTGTACTGTGTCTGCTGCTAATATATAGACTGGTTGATAAAGAGATAGTATACTCGTAACTAGTATGTATGTATAAAGAAAGAAAAAAAAACCACGGTTAGGTGGTATATACAATTATGGACGGGCTGCCGAGTGCCGACACAGAGGTAGCTACAGCCGTGAACTACCGCACTGTACTGTGTCTGCTGCTAATATATAGACTGGTTGATAAAGAGATAGTATACTCGTAACTAGTATGTATGTATAAAGAAAGAAAAAAAAACCACGGTTAGGTGGTATATACAATTATGGACGGGCTGCCGAGTGCCGACACAGAGGTAGCCACAGCCGTGAACTACCGCACTGTACTGTGTCTGCTGCTAATATATAGACTGGTTGATAAAGAGATAGTATACTCGTAACTAGTATGTATGTATAAAGAAAGAAAAAAAAACCACGGTTAGGTGGTATATACAATTATGGACGGGCTGCCGAGTGCCGACACAGAGGTAGCCACAGCCGTGAACTACCGCACTGTACTGTGTCTGCTGCTAATATATAGACTGGTTGATAAAGAGATAGTATACTCGTAACTAGTATGTATGTATAAAGAAAGAAAAAAAAAACACGGTTAGGTCACTGGTATATACAATTATGGACGGGCTGCCGAGTGCCGACACAGAGGTAGCCACAGCCGTGAACTACCGCACTGTACTGTGTCTGCTGCTAATATAGACTGGTTGATAAAGAGATAGTATACTACTAATATTATATACTGGTGGTCAGGTCACTGGTCACTAGTCACACTGGCAGTGGCACTCCTGCAGCAAAAGTGTGCACTGTTTAATTTTAATATAATATTATGTACTCCTGGCTCCTGCTATAACCTATAACTGGCACTGCAGTAGTGCTCCCCAGTCTCCCCCACAATTATAAGCTGTGTGAGCTGAGCAGTCAGACAGATATATAATATATATAGATGATGCAGCACACTGGCCTGAGCCTGAGCAGTGCACACAGATATGGTATGTATGTGACTGAGTCACTGTGTGCTGTGTATCGCTTTTTTCAGGCAGAGAACGGATTATAAATAAAAGTGGTGGTCACTGGTCACTATCAGCAAAACTCTGCACTGTACACTACTGAGTACTCCTAATGCTCCCCAAAATTAGTAAATCAAGTGTCTAAACGGAGAGGACGCCAGCCACGTCCTCTCCCTATCAATCTCAATGCACGTGTGAAAATGGCGGCGACGCGCGGCTCCTTATATAGAATCCGAGTCTCGCGATAGAATCCGAGCCTCGCGAGAATCCGACAGCGTCATGATGACGTTCGGGCGCGCTCGGGTTAACCGAGCAAGGCGGGAAGATCCGAGTCGCTCGGACCCGTGAAAAAAAACATGAAGTTCTGGCGGGTTCGGATTCAGAGAAACCGAACCCGCTCATCTCTATTAAGTAGTAACATATTTTGCTAAAGTAACATACAATTTTAAGGTAAAAATTGCAGTTTTTTGCCCAACATGGCATATATTTTCAGTGAAGCCAACACGGCTTTCAACAAGCATAAATACACCCTTATAAACAGTATAAAATACTAAAACTTTTATAATAGAGGGATTGGGTAAAATCCAGAACCGTCCGTAGCCCCTATGCCACACCGGACCGGATCCCTGCAGCAATCCCAGCAATTTTGGAGAAAGTACTGCACATCTCTATACGCCCCGGTTTGTGAGGTCTCCAGCCCGGTGGGGTGTATATGTCAGCGGTCATTGCGGAACACGGGGAGAGAGAGAGATTAGAGCATCTCCGTATGGTCTAGGTTGTTCCGGTTTGTAAAAACATCCCTGGATCATGCAGAATAGTTGTAATCTCTCCCTCCCATTCTCCCCAATGACTGCTGTCACATAAACCCCCCCAGACAAAGACTCCCCCCCCCCCCCCCCCCGCAGTACTTTTTCCAAAAAGTGGCCAAGATTAGTGTGGGGGATCTGCAGGGGAGTAGCGAGGGTGGCTTCGGTGGAGCGCAAGCTCCGGATGCCAGAAAAGTTAGTGGGCGCACCATCGCCTACCCCCTTCCTCCACCTGCTATACCACAGCCCACTGTACAGGCAGCCACAGAGCAGGAGGAGGATAAGCAGAGGGGCACACACTGACTTGAACTCAGAGACTACAGTAAGTAGGGAACAGGGCAGGCCAGAGGCGACAGCAGGAGACACTGACAGCCAGCACATACCGAAGCTCTGCTGCCCTCTTTATATAGGCCAGGTCAGGGAAGAGTACCTGGCCTACTTTAATGGAGTAGGTCCAGTCCACTGGCCATTATGTAAAGTGGAGTGTAGTGTGAGTAAAGTGGACTGTGGGACATTTAAAAAAATAAAATGACAATATACTTACAGATGTGGCCTGTGACGCTTCACTCACTTCAGTCTCTGCTGCATCAGACCATGGGAGAGAGGAGAATCCACCTCTTGCTGGCTCTTTTTCCACAAGGAATGTCATCAGGTTAAAATACCAAAGACTAGGCTTGTACACATTGTCTGCGCCTGCACCGGACCGCTTTGAGTCCTCCATCTTTTTGTGCTCTTTGATGAACACGGTCCGCAGGTTCTGCCACTTCTTTTTTACCCACTCAACATTGGCGGACGCATAAAATGGCTTACAGAACTCGACCAGATCTTCATTGGACGCAAGACGCTTGTGCTTGTTAGCATAGTCCTTGGACTTTGCCTCCCAAAGACACTCCTTGGACTGGAACAATTCTATGAAGCCTCTAATAAAGTCAAGGTTCTTGTCTAAAGACATATCTAAGGACAAAACAAAGGATAACAAAAAGTTGTAAACTTTGTTTTAGTAATGGTTATGGTTATATGTTTTTATGTTTATTTAGTGTTGCTTTATTAAGGTTTTAAAATGTTTTTTATGGTTTAAATTTTTTATAGAAATAAAGTTGGTTTGGAAAGTAATGTGTCATCATTAAGCATAAACAGGTTAAACCCACTTTGGGATAGCAGTAAGCAATGGGACACAATAGGGGTACGGTGGTGGGTAATCAAGATGGGCATCAACAGGTTAAACACACTTTGGGACAGCAGTATGCAATGGGACACAATAGGGGCACAGTGGTGGGTAATCAAGATGGGCATCAACAGGTTAAACCTTTTTTAGGAGAGCAGTAAGCAATGGGACACAATAGGGGTATAGTGGCGGGTAATCAAGATGGGCATCAACAGGTTAAACCCACTTTGGACCAGCAATGGGCCACATATAAATACAGAATGCACATGTGATTTGAGGGATATGGGTGGTGGGGGGCAGTGTGCAGTAATAAACATGGTGGCCAGTGTGTTTACTTTGGTGGACAGTGTTTTAAAACATGTACCCACTTTGGGACCAGCAATGTGACACATATAAATTACAGAATGCACATGTGTTCCAAGGGATATGGGTGGTGCTGGGCAGTATGCATTGATAAACATGGTCGACAGTATGTTTACATTGGTGGACAGTGTTAAAACATGTACATGCAGCTATTATGTATATGGTTGTGATGGCTGCTGGTACCTACTTGATCCGATTTTGCACAAAAACCCAAATACGAGCTGCTGATGGGTGCTGCGCTGCTGCTGATCATCATCCACTGCTGCTGGTCATGTGGAAGGGCGTGTCCAGGTACTAGTCAAGTGACTCCTCCCAGTTATTTCCTGCAGGTGTACAAAAGCACTCCGATGCAGGGCCATAACTAGGTGTGCGCAAAGGGGGCACCGCACATAGCGCTGCATGGTAGCGGGCGCTGGTAGCAACACTTGTCAATTATCGGTTTTAATTACTTTCACTTGCAGCTTCCCCCTTTTTGAAGCGCAGCATCTCTTGACCGCCCCTGTCTCCTACCCTGACTCCTTCTGGCGTTAATACCTATACAACATTCATGAGCTCAACTTGAAATTTCTTTGTCTCACTGTCCTTTATTACATTTCAAGATGCTAACATACCCGGGATTCGAACCCATTGCCTGTGGCATTGCAGTCAATCTATTCATTGAGCTATCTGCCCTTGCACAGAAAGGTAGATATTTCTAAGCTAGAGATTTCTAACTATTTGAAGCTTACCTTGTACTTTGTGAAAAAATTATCAGCATTGCGGCTGAGCAGATCTATGTAGTGTGTGGCTGCAAAAGATTGGATGTGTGGCTACACACTACATAGATCTGCTCAATTGCAATGCTAATTATTTTGTTACAAAGTACCAATAGCTTCATATAGTGTTCATTGGGGGTCATTTCGAGTTGATCGCTAGCTGCCGTTGTTCGCAGCGCAGCGATCAGTGTAAAAATCGTCTAATCTGTGCATGCATATGCACCGCAATGCGCACGCACGATGTATGGGTACAAAGAGCATCGTGGTTTTGCACAGGTTCTAGCGAAGGTTCGTGGCTGGGCTAATTCTGGGCAGGTGTGTGACATCAAAAGCCATCCCTCCGTCATTAGAATCAACGCACATGAAGAGTAACTACAGGGCTGGTCTTGTTTTGCACAAAATAATTTTGCAGGCGCTCTGCTGCACAGGCATTCGCACTTCTGCAAAGCGAAAATACACTCCCCAGTGGGCGGTGACAATGCGTTTGCACGGCTGCTAAAAGTAGCTAGCGAGCGATCAACTCAGAATGACCCCCATAGTTTTTATGCAGGATCAAATAGCTCAATGAGTAGGGTGTTTGATTAGAATTCAACAGGCTATAGGTTTGAATCCTGGGTATAGCAGTATATTGAAATGTGTTATTTAATAAAGATATCTTAACTGAACCACAATGAGCTCTAAAGTTAAGTGCATGAATGTGGTATAAAGAGGATTTGTTTGTATTATATATATATATATATATATATATATCTATGTATGTATATATTGCAGCAAGGTAACTGGCACTCCAATGTAGTTCCCTAAAATGGGTGTAGTATGGTATGCCGGCGGCCAGGCTCCCGGCGACCAGCATACCGGCACCGGGAGCCCGACCACCGGCATACCGACAGTGTGACGAGCGCAAATGAGCCCCACGCTATTTTATTCTCCCTCCAGGGGGGTCGTGGACCCCCACGAGGGAGAATATATGTCGGTATGCCGGGTGTCGAGATTCCGGCGCCGGTATACTGAGCGCCGGGATCCCGACATTCGGCATACTGAAGACCCCCCCCCCAAAACATAAATGCCCAGGTGCTGATGCATGAGAAATTGTATCCAAGTCTGAAGGATACTGCACTCTCTATGCTGCATAGTCAGCTTTTTTTCTGGACCAGTTCGCTGCTTGTTGTGAAGTCCTGAGAGTGCCATCTCTATGTATATGTATATATATATATATATATATATATATATATATCTCTATGTGTGTATATATATATATATCCAAAAGTTCCAATGCTGGTCTAGCAATAAGCTTCCACCAGATCTGGAGGGTAACCCGCACCGAGATTTGTAAATTACGATGTCAATCACAAAGTTGGAGTGCCTATTGTCATATCTAATTAAACCCTATTTTAGGGATTCGCATATATAAATATATATATGAGAAAAGATTAGGAGGCTCCTAAAGGTGCTACCAACTGGTTTAAACAAGGATATGGAGTCAAATCCCCATAGAGAGGGGAAAAGGAGAAGAAACCAGTTAAATTTAAGGTGCACTCATCCAACTACTAAATCATTGATATGATTGTTGTTATGAAACATTTATATCCACAGCAGCAATATCTAATAAAGGCTTAAATGCTCAATATTTTATGATATAGAGGTTTATTTTATTATTCATTTATTTGGGACTTAATTGTCCTTTAATAATAATTTAATAATAATAATAATAATAAAATTGAGCTCAGGTGCATCCTGTTTCCACTGATTATCTTTGAGATGTTCCTACAGCTTAATTGGAGTCCACCTGTGGTAAATTCAGTTGACTGGACATGATTTGGAAAGGCACACATCTGTCTATATTAGGTCCCACACTTGACAGTGCATGTCTAAGCACAAAACCAAGCATTAAGTCAAAGGAATTGTCTATAGACATTTGAGACAGGATTGTCTCGAGGCACAAATCTGGGGAAGGGTACAGAAAAATATCTGCTGCTTTGAAGTAGAGATGAGCGCCGGAAATTTTTCGGGTTTTGTGTTTTGGTTTTGGGTTCGGTTCCGCGGCCGTGTTTTGGGTTCGACCGCGTTTTGGCAAAACCTCACCGAATTTTTTTTGTCGGATTCGGGTGTGTTTTGGATTCGGGTGTTTTTTTCAAAAAACCCTAAAAAACAGCTTAAATCATAGAATTTGGGGGTCATTTTGATCCCAAAGTATTATTAACCTCAAAAACCATAATTTCCACTCATTTTCAGTCTATTCTGAATACCTCACACCTCACAATATTATTTTTAGTCCTAAAATTTGCACCGAGGTCGCTGTGTGAGTAAGATAAGCGACCCTAGTGGCCGACACAAACACCGGGCCCATCTAGGAGTGGCACTGCAGTGTCACGCAGGATGTCCCTTCCAAAAAACCCTCCCCAAACAGCACATGACGCAAAGAAAAAAAGAGGCGCAATGAGGTAGCTGTGTGAGTAAGATAAGCGACCCTAGTGGCCGACACAAACACCGGGCCCATCTAGGAGTGGCACTGCAGTGTCACGCAGGATGTCCCTTCCAAAAAACCCTCCCCAAACAGCACATGACGCAAAGAAAAAAAGAGGCGCAATGAGGTAGCTGACTGTGTGAGTAAGATAAGCGACCCTAGTGGCCGACACAAACACCGGGCCCATCTAGGAGTGGCACTGCAGTGTCACGCAGGATGTCCCTTCCAAAAAACCCTCCCCAAACAGCACATGACGCAAAGAAAAAAAGAGGCGCAATGAGGTAGCTGACTGTGTGAGTAAGATAAGCGACCCTAGTGGCCGACACAAACACCGGGCCCATCTAGGAGTGGCACTGCAGTGTCACGCAGGATGTCCCTTCCAAAAAACCCTCCCCAAACAGCACATGACGCAAAGAAAAAAAGAGGCGCAATGAGGTAGCTGACTGTGTGAGTAAGATAAGCGACCCTAGTGGCCGACACAAACACCGGGCCCATCTAGGAGTGGCACTGCAGTGTCACGCAGGATGTCCCTTCCAAAAAACCCTCCCCAAACAGCACATGACGCAAAGAAAAAAAGAGGCGCAATGAGGTAGCTGACTGTGTGAGTAAGATAAGCGACCCTAGTGGCCGACACAAACACCGGGCCCATCTAGGAGTGGCACTGCAGTGTCACGCAGGATGGCCCTTCCAAAAAACCCTCCCCAAACAGCACATGACGCAAAGAAAAAGAAAAGAAAAAAGAGGTGCAAGATGGAATTGTCCTTGGGCCCTCCCACCCACCCTTATGTTGTATAAACAAAACAGGACATGCACACTTTAACCAACCCATCATTTCAGTGACAGGGTCTGCCACACGACTGTGACTGATATGACGGGTTGGTTTGGACCCCCCCCCAAAAAAGAAGCAATTAATCTCTCCTTGCACAAACTGGCTCTACAGAGGCAAGATGTCCACCTCATCATCATCCTCCGATATATCACCGTGTACATCCCCCTCCTCACAGATTATCAATTCGTCCCTACTGGAATCCACCATCTCAGCTCCCTGTGTACTTTGTGGAGGCAATTGCTGCTGGTCAATGTCTCCGCGGAGGAATTGATTATAATTCATTTTAATGAACATCATCTTCTCCACATTTTCTGGATGTAACCTCGTACGCCGATTGCTGACAAGGTGAGCGGCGGCACTAAACACTCTTTCGGAGTACACACTTGTGGGAGGGCAACTTAGGTAGAATAAAGCCAGTTTGTGCAAGGGCCTCCAAATTGCCTCTTTTTCCTGCCAGTATAAGTACGGACTGTGTGACGTGCCTACTTGGATGCGGTCACTCATATAATCCTCCACCATTCTTTCAATGTTGAGAGAATCATATGCAGTGACAGTTGACGACATGTCCGTAATCATTGTCAGGTCCTTCAGTCCGGACCAGATGTCAGCATCAGCAGTTGCTCCAGACTACCCTGCATCACCGCCAGCGGGTGGGCTCGGAATTCTGAGCCTTTTCCTCGCACCCCCAGTTGCGGGAGAATGTGAAGGAGGAGATGTTGACAGGTCGCGTTCCGCTTGACTTGACAATTTTCTCACCAGCAGGTCTTTCAACCCCAGCAGACTTGTGTCTGCCGGAAAGAGAGATCCAAGGTAGGCTTTAAATCTAGGATCGAGCATGGTGGCCAAAATGTAGTGCTCTGATTTCAACAGATTGACCACCCGTGAATCCTTGTTAAGCGAATTAAGGGCTCCATCCACAAGTCCCACATGCCTAGCGGAATCGCTCCGTGTTAGCTCCTCCTTCAATGTCTCCAGCTTCTTCTGCAAAAGCCTGATGAGGGGAATGACCTGACTCAGGCTGGCAGTGTCTGAACTGACTTCACGTGTGGCAAGTTCAAAGGGCATCAGAATCTTGCACAACGTTGAAATCATTCTCCACTGCGCTTGAGACAGGTGCATTCCACCTCCTATATCGTGCTCAATTGTATAGGCTTGAATGGCCTTTTGCTGCTCCTCCAACCTCTGAAGCATATCGAGGGTTGAATTCCACCTCGTTACCACTTCTTGCTTCAGATGATGGCAGGGCAGGTTCAGTAGTTTTTGGTGGTGCTCCAGTCTTCTGTACGTGGTGCCTGTACGCCGAAAGTGTCCCGCAATTCTTCTGGCCACCGACAGCATCTCTTGCACGCCCCTGTCGTTTTTTAAAAAATTCTGCACCACCAAATTCAAGGTATGTGCAAAACATGGGACGTGCTGGAATTTGCCCATATTTAATGCACACACAATATTGCTGGCGTTGTCCGATGCCACAAATCCACAGGAGAGTCCAATTGGGGTAAGCCATTCCGCGATGATCTTCCTCAGTTGCCGTAAGAGGTTTTCAGCTGTGTGCGTATTCTGGAAACCGGTGATACAAAGCGTAGCCTGCCTAGGAAAGAGTTGGCGTTTGCGAGATGCTGCTACTGGTGCCGCCGCTGCTGTTCTTGCGGCGGGAGTCCATACATCTACCCAGTGGGCTGTCACAGTCATATAGTCCTGACCCTGCCCTGCTCCACTTGTCCACATGTCCGTGGTTAAGTGGACATTGGTTACAGCTGCATTTTTTAGGACACTGGTGACTCTTTTTCTGAGGTCTGTGTACATTTTCGGTATCGCCTGCCTAGAGAAATGGAACCTAGATGGTATTTGGTACCGGGGACACAGTACCTCCAACAAGTCTCTAGTTGGCTCTGCAGTAATGATGGATACCGGAACCACGTTTCTCACCACCCAGGATGCCAAGGCCTCAGTTATCCGCTTTGCAGTAGGATGACTGCTGTGATATTTCATCTTCCTCGCAAAGGACTGTTGAACAGTCAATTGCTTACTGGAAGTAGTACAAGTGGGCTTACGACTTCCCCTCTGGGATGACCATCGACTCCCAGCAGCAACAACAGCAGCGCCAGCAGCAGTAGGCGTTACACGCAAGGATGCATCGGAGGAATCCCAGGCAGGAGAGGAATCATCAGAATTGCCAGTGACATGGCCTGCAGGACTATTGGCATTCCTGGGGAAGGAGGAAATTGACACTGAGGGAGTTGGTGGGGTGGTTTGCGTGAGCTTGGTTACAAGAGGAAGGGATTTACTGGTCAGTGGACTGCTTCCGCTGTCGGCCAAAGTTTTTGAACTTGTCACTGACTTATTATGAATGCGCTGCAGGTGACGTATAAGGGAGGATGTTCCGAGGTGGTTAACGTCCTTACCCCTACTTATTACAGCTTGACAAAGGGAACACACGGCTTGACAAATGTTGTCCGCATTTCTGGTGAAATACTTCCACACCGAAGAGCTGATTTTTTTGGTATTTTCACCAGGCATGTCAACGGCCATATTCCTCCCACGGACAACAGGTGTCTCCCCGGGTGCCTGACTTAAACAAACCACCTCACCATCAGAATCCTCCTGGTCAATTTCCTCCCCAGCGCCAGCAACACCCATATCCTCCTCATCCTGGTGTACTTCAACACTGACATCTTCAATCTGACTATCAGGAACTGGACTGCGGGTGCTCCTTCCAGCACTTGCAGGGGGCGTGCAAATGGTGGAAGGCGCATGCTCTTCACGTCCAGTGTTGGGAAGGTCAGGCATCGCAACCGACACAATTGGACTCTCCTTGTGGATTTGGGATTTCGAAGAACGCACAGTTCTTTGCTGTGCTTTTTCCAGCTTGAGTCTTTTCATTTTTCTAGCGAGAGGCTGAGTGCTTCCATCCTCATGTGAAGCTGAACCACTAGCCATGAACATAGGCCAGGGCCTCAGCCGTTCCTTGCCACTCCGTGTGGTAAATGGCATATTGGCAAGTTTACGCTTCTCCTCCGACAATTTTATTTTAGGTTTTGGAGTCCTTTTTTTACTGATATTTGGTGTTTTGGATTTGACATGCTCTGTACTATGACATTGGGCATCGGCCTTGGCAGACGACGTTGCTGGCATTTCATCGTCTCGGCCATGACTAGTGGCAGCAGCTTCAGCACGAGGTGGAAGTGGATCTTGATCTTTCCCTAATTTTGGAACCTCAACATTTTTGTTCTCCATATTTTAATAGGCACAACTAAAAGGCACCTCAGGTAAACAATGGAGATGGATGGATACTAGTATACAATTATGGATGGACTGCCGAGTGCCGACACAGAGGTAGCTACAGCCGTGGACTACCGTACTGTACTGTGTCTGCTGCTAATATAGACTGGTTGATAATGAGATGTAGTATGTATGTATAAAGAAGAAAGAAAAAAAAACCACGGGTAGGTGGTATACAATTATGGACGGACTGCCGAGTGCCGACACAGAGGTAGCTACAGCCGTGGACTACCGTACTGTACTGTGTCTGCTGCTAATATAGACTGGATGATAATGAGATGTAGTATGTATAAAGAAGAAAGAAAAAAAAAACACGGGTAGGTGGTATACAATTATGGACGGACTGCCGAGTGCCGACACAGAGGTAGCTACAGCCGTGGACTACCGTACTGTACTGTGTCTGCTGCTAATATAGACTGGATGATAATGAGATGTAGTATGTATAAAGAAGAAAGAAAAAAAAACCACGGGTAGGTGGTATACAATTATGGACGGACTGCCGAGTGCCGACACAGAGGTAGCTACAGCCGTGGACTACCGTACTGTACTGTGTCTGCTGCTAATATAGACTGGATGATAATGAGATGTAGTATGTATAAAGAAGAAAAAAAAAGCCACGGGTAGGTGGTATACAATTATGGATGGACTGCCGAGTGCCGACACAGAGGTAGCTACAGCCGTGGACTACCGTACTGTACTGTGTCTGCTGCTAATATAGACTGGTTGATAATGAGATGTAGTATGTATAAAGAAGAAAAAAAAAACACGGGTAGGTGGTATACAATTATGGATGGACTGCCGAGTGCCGACACAGAGGTAGCTACAGCCGTGGACTACCGTACTGTACTGTGTCTGCTGCTAATATAGACTGGTTGATAATGAGATGTAGTATGTATGTATAAAGAAGAAAGAAAAAAAAACCACGGGTAGGTGGTATACAATTATGGACGGACTGCCGAGTGCCGACACAGAGGTAGCTACAGCCGTGGACTACCGTACTGTACTGTGTCTGCTGCTAATATAGACTGGATGATAATGAGATGTAGTATGTATAAAGAAGAAAAAAAAAACCACGGGTAGGTGGTATACAATTATGGATGGACTGCCGAGTGCTGACACAGAGGTAGCTACAGCCGTGGACTACCGTACTGTACTGTGTCTGCTGCTAATATAGACTGGTTGATAATGAGATGTAGTATGTATGTATAAAGAAGAAAGAAAAAAAAACCACGGGTAGGTGGTATACAATTATGGACGGACTGCCGAGTGCCGACACAGAGGTAGCTACAGCCGTGGACTACCGTACTGTACTGTGTCTGCTGCTAATATAGACTGGATGATAATGAGATGTAGTATGTATAAAGAAGAAAGAAAAAAAAACCACGGGTAGGTGGTATACAATTATGGATGGACTGCCGAGTGCCGACACAGAGGTAGCTACAGCCGTGGACTACCGTACTGTACTGTGTCTGCTGCTAATATAGACTGGTTGATAATGAGATGTAGTATGTATGTATAAAGAAGAAAGAAAAAAAAACCACGGGTAGGTGGTATACAATTATGGACGGACTGCCGAGTGCCGACACAGAGGTAGCTACAGCCGTGGACTACCGTACTGTACTGTGTCTGCTGCTAATATAGACTGGATGATAATGAGATGTAGTATGTATAAAGAAGAAAGAAAAATAAACCACGGGTAGGTGGTATACAATTATGGACGGACTGCCGAGTGCCGACACAGAGGTAGCTACAGCCATGGACTACCGTACTGTACTGTGTCTGCTGCTAATATAGACTGGATGATAATGAGATGTAGTATGTATAAAGAAGAAAGAAAAAAAAACCACGGGTAGGTGGTATACAATTATGGATGGACTGCCGAGTGCCGACACAGAGGTAGCTACAGCCGTGGACTACCGTACTGTACTGTGTCTGCTGCTAATATAGACTGGATGATAATGAGATGTAGTATGTATAAAGAAGAAAAAAAAACACGGGTAGGTGGTATACAATTATGGATGGACTGCCGAGTGCCGACACAGAGGTAGCTACAGCCGTGGACTACCGTACTGTACTGTGTCTGCTGCTAATATAGACTGGATGATAATGAGATGTAGTATGTATAAAGAAGAAAGAAAAAAAAACCACGGGTAGGTGGTATACAATTATGGACGGACTGCCGAGTGCCGACACAGAGGTAGCTACAGCCGTGGACTACCGTACTGTACTGTGTCTGCTGCTAATATAGACTGGTTGATAATGAGATGTAGTATGTATAAAGAAGAAAGAAAAAAAAACCACGGGTAGGTGGTATACAATTATGGATGGACTGCCGAGTGCCGACACAGAGGTAGCTACAGCCGTGGACTACCGTACTGTACTGTGTCTGCTGCTAATATAGACTGGATGATAATGAGATGTAGTATGTATGTATAAAGAAGAAAGAAAAAAAAACCACGGGTAGGTGGTATACAATTATGGATGGACTGCCGAGTGCCGACACAGAGGTAGCTACAGCCGTGGACTACCGTACTGTACTGTGTCTGCTGCTAATATAGACTGGATGATAATGAGATGTAGTATGTATAAAGAAGAAAGAAAAAAAAAACCACGGGTAGGTGGTATACAATTATGGATGGACTGCCGAGTGCCGACACAGAGGTAGCTACAGCCGTGAACTACCGTACTGTGTCTGCTGCGACTGGATGATAAATAATGATATAAAAAATATATATATATCACTACTGCAGCCGGACAGGTATATATTATATAATGACGGACCTGCTGGACACTGTCTGTCAGCAGAATGAGTTTTTTATAGAATAAAAAAACACCACACAAGTCACACGACGAGTGTTTAACTTTTTCAGGCAATCACAATATAGTATACTATACTGGTGGTCAGTGTGGTCAGGTCACTGGTCAGTCACACTGGCAGTGGCACTCCTGCAGCAAAAGTGTGCACTGTTTAATTTTAATAATATGTACTCCTGGCTCCTGCTATAACCTATAACTGCTCCCCAGTCTCCCCCACAATTAAGCTGTGTGAGCACAGTCAGATATTATACATAGATGATGCAGCACACTGGGCTGAGCACAGATATGGTATGTGACTGAGTCACTGTGTATCGTTTTTTTCAGGCAGAGAACGGATTATATTAAATAAAACTGCACTGGTGGTCACTGGTCAGTGGTCAGTCACTAGTAAACTCTGCACTCTCTAGTACTCCTAAGCTCCAGTAAATCAAGTGTCTCTGTCTCAATCTCACTCTCTCTCTTCTAATCTAAATGGAGAGGACGCCAGCCACGTCCTCTCCCTATCAATCTCAATGCACGTGTGAAAATGGCGGCGACGCGCGGCTCCTTATATAGAATCCGAGTCTCGCGATAGAATCCGAGCCTCACGAGAATCCGACAGCGTCATGATGACGTTCGGGCGCGCTCGGGTTAACCGAGCAAGGCGGGAAGATCCGAGTCGCTCGGATCCGTGTAAAAAAAGCTGAAGTTCGGGCGGGTTCGGATTCCGAGGAACCGAACCCGCTCATCTCTACTTTGAAGGTCCCAATGATCACTGGGCCTCCATCATCCGTAAATGGAAGAAGTGCGGAACCACCAGGACTCTTCCTAGAGCTGACCGGCCATCTAAACTGAGCAATCGAGGGAGAAGGGCCTTAGTCAGGGAGGTGACCAAGAACTCGATGGCCACTCTGTCAGAGTTACAGCATTCCTCTGTGGAGAGAGGAGAACCTTCTAGAAGGACAACCATCTCAACAGCAATCCACCAATCAGGCCCATACCTCCCAACATGACCCTCTCCAGGAGGGACAGAATGCTCTGCTCCTGGACTTCCCTTTTAATATATGGTTGCCAGCACCTGTGCTGAAACACCTTTCTTATCCATTAACCAGTTCAAAACAGGTGTCTGCAATCACAAATGAAGAGAAAAGTCCAGAAGCAGAGCACTGTGTCCCTCCTGGAGAGGGTCATGTTGGGAGGTATGCAGGCCTGTATGGTAGAGTGGCCAGACGGAAGGCACTCCTTAGTAAAAAGCACATGGCAGCCCACCTGGAGTTTGCCAAAATGCAGCTGAAGGACTCTCAGATCACGAGAAACAAAATTCTCTGGTCTGATGAGACAAAGATTGAACTCTCTGGCATGAATGCCAGGCGTCATGTTTGAAGGAAACCAGGCACCGCTCATCACCAGGCCAATACCACCCCTACCGTGAAGCATGGTGGTGGCAACAATATGATGTGGGGTAGTTTTTCAGTGGCAGGAACTGGGAGGCTCGTCAGGATAGAGAGAAAGATGAATGCAGCAATATACAAAGACATCCTGGATGAAAACCTGCTCCATAGCGCTCTTGACCTCAGACTGGGGTGATGGTTCATATTTCAGCAAGACAACGACCCTAGGCACACACCAAGATATCAAAGGAGTGGCTTCAGGACAACTCTGTGAATGTCCTTAAGTGGCCCAGCCAGAGCCCAGACCTGAATCCGATTGAACATCTCTGGAGAGATCTGAAAATGGCTGTGCACCGACGCTTCCCATCCAACCTGATGGAGCTTGAGAGGTGCTGCAAAGAGGATTGGGCGAAACTGCCCAAAGATAGGTGTGCCAAGCTTGTGGCATCATATTCAAAAAGACTTGAGGCTGTAATTGCTGCCAAATGTGCATCAACAAAGTATTGAGCAAAGGCTGTGAATACTTATGTACATGTGATTTCTTAATTTTTTATAATACATTGTCATGAGGTATTGTGTGTTGAATTTTGAGGGGAAAAATGAATTTATTCCATTTTGGAATAAGGCTGTAACATAATAAAATATGGAAAAAGTGAAGTGCTGTGAATACTTTCCGGATGCACTGTACCTCCAAGAGAATGTAAGGTATATGGCGTAGTCATTTCCTCAGTAGCAGTGACACACACAATTAGAGACTCTTCCTGTCTCCAGACAAAGTCCTGAAACTTCAGGACAGGATAAGACACTTCATTCATCGCCCTCGAGTGTCTATACACTCGGCGATGCAAGTCCTTGGCCTGATGGTGTCGTCTTTCGACATGGTGGAGTACGATCAATTTCACTCTCGCCCTCTGAAATTGCTGATCCTGTCAAAATGGGATGGCCTACCTCATCAGATCAGGTACCAGATGGTTTTGTTGACTACAGAGGTTCATCTGTCACTATCCTGGTGGCTCCAGGACCAGCAATTGTGCAGGGGCCATCCATTCTGGATCCCCAACTGGGTACTACTGACAAAGGACACCAGTCTACGGGGATGGGGAGTGGTGTTGGAGTAGCACTCGTTTCAAGGTTGTTGGACCAAGGAGGAATCAATCGTCCCGATCAACATTCTGGAGCTGAGGGCAGTGTTCAATGCACTAACCCTTGCCCTGCCTCTAGTACGGAACAGGCCCGTTCAGGTATAGTCACAAAACCCCACCACGGTGGCATACATAAACCATCAAGGCGCCACTCCAAGCCACATGGCAATGATGGAAGTGTCAAAAATCTTTTGATGGGCGGAAAGCCATCTGCCAGCCATATCGGCAGTGTTCATTCCAGGCATCCTGAACTGGGAAGCGGACTTCCTCTGTTGCCAGGACGTTCACTCCGGAGTGTGGAGCCTTCATCCCGAAGTATTTCAACTCCTGGTGGACAGGTGGGTTCTACCAGACGCAGATCTCACGGCGTCTAGACACAATCACAAGGTTCTGATCTTTAGATCAAGAACCAGGGATCAACAGGCAGTGTTCGTGGATGCACTGGCAGTTCCGTGGAACTTTCAGCTGCCTTACATATTTTCTCCGAAGTCTCTCCTGCCCAGGGTACTGCGGAAGTTCAAACAAGAAGGAGGAATGCTAATCGTAGTCGTTTCAGCGTGACCCAGACAGCATTGGTTCTCAGACCTCCAGGGTCTGTCAAGAGGGTGTCCCCTTCTACTTCCACAGCGTCAAGACCTCCTCGTACAGGGCCCTTGTCTTTATCTGGACCTGGCCAGACTAGCTTTGACGGCGTGGTTGTTGAAGAATCACTCCTGAGGGCCAAAGGATTTACAGAGACGGTTATTCAAATTATGCTGAAGGCCCGCAAACCAGCCTCTGCCCGGATTTATTACAGGGTTTGGCATACTTATCTCACCTGGTGTGCTGATAAGAACTATGACGCTGGTAGACTTAAGACTTCCAGAATTCTGGCTTTTCTACAAAGAGGCTTGGACTTAGGTCTGGCCTCCCTCAAGGTTCATATCTGTGCCTTGTCGGTGTGGTTTCAGCGCAAGATTGCCTCTATACCTGATGTTCATACGTTCACTCAGGGTGTTCTATGTATTCAGCCTCCATTTGTCCCTCCTGTGGCTCCATGGGATCTGTCTGTTGTGCTGAATGCTCTGCAAGAGTCTCCCTTTGAACCTCTTGAGTCGGAGGACCTTAAATGGCTCACAGCCAAGGTCCTTTTCGTGCTGGCTATTGCCTCTGCAAGAAGGGTGTCGGACTTAGGCGCTTTGTCCTGTCATCCACCCTTTCTGAACTTTCATCGTGACCGGGCAGTAGTGCGAACTTGGCCCGGTTATTTACCTAAGGTGGTGTCACAATTTCACCTGAACCAAGAGATTGTGGTCCCTCTCCTCGGACTTGTCAGCCAAAGAACGTTCTTTGGATGTGGAAAGGGCCCTCCGTGTCTGAGTGGAGAGGACTGCCTCTATTAGGCGATCGGATGCCCTCTTTGTCCAGTTTGGTTTCCACAAGCGTGGCTGGCCTGTGAACAAGCAAACCTTCACCAGATGGATTAGAATGGTGTTTGAACAAACTTATGCACAGGCTGGACTCCCAGCTTCTTCTGCGATTAAGGTCCATTCTACTCGGTCTGTTGGACCTTCTTGGGCGGCCTGCCGTGGCGCATCAGCAAAACAATTGTGCAAGGCGGCTATGTGGTCCTCAGTGAAAACATTTCTTAGGTTCTATGCCTTTGATACCTTTGCCTCCCAGGATGCTTCCTTTGGACGCCGGATTCTCACATCTGCTAAGGCACGTCCCCTCCCTTGAGGAACTGATTTAGGACATCCCGATGTTTCCCTGTGGAAACCTGTGTATCCTGCTGTAGAAAAGAAGTGTTATGGTAGACTTGCCATTGTTAACACTTCTACAAAGTACACAGGGTTCCACAGGGTGCCCACCCTGACACACCTTGCTTCTTTGGGTTGTATGGCATTAGCCACTGGTACCATCTCCTGTCGTATGTGGTTTTATGTGACTAACATCTGCCTCCTCTCTTGCCTGCTCCTGCATTGGACTGGTTATTGAAACTGAGCTCTCAGTGCCTGGAGGCGGGGTTATAGAGGAGGCCTGTATGCATCCTGGGAACGCTAAAGCTTTAGCCTGTTGGTGCCTCTGGATCAAGATCCACCCTACACCCCGATGTGTCCCTGTGGAACCCTGTGTACTTTGCAGAAAAAGTGTTAACAATGGTAAGTCTACCATAACACTTCTTATTAAACATACATTTAGAAATTTACAGTGCATGGTGCCTAGAGGCAATTTGTCCATTTAAGATTGGCACCAAGCATCCATTGTCCTTTCAAAATTGCGCCGTTTCACGGAGTATTAACCCTTTCAGTGATGCGGTCACCATTACACATGTGGGTTGTGGGTCTCCAGCCACACTAGTGCACACACACAGAAGCAGCCTACATTTTACAGTAGACACATGCACTGTAAAGGGAGATGGTCAAGCCCAGTTCACAACTGGATAATCGTGATCACGAATCTACTGCATTTACATGTAAAAACAGATTGAAAATACTCCAAATAGTGTGCTATTCAGCCACTGTTCCACCGCTGAGATTCTTGGTGTTCATGCATCTTCCACTGTGAATGGATACTACTCAGTGTTTTCAAGGGCACACCAACAAACATCCCAAAAAATGGGTCCCTTTTGCCACTCAGTCACAGAATGTGTACGACCCATGGTTCCACCTGGAAACGAAACAATATCTCAACAAATTCGCATTGTATCGATACCTCAGACATTCACAATGATCATCCAATAGATTTAGTGTCACAATCTACACGCATGTTCACATCCCGCTTACTTGAATTTATACTACCACATTCCATATTATTTTGTCTGGTGTTTATATTGGCTTTCTGCTTTCTTCTATCATAAGAACCTGTTTTACTAGTGTTAGTCTAGTCTAAGTTTTGTCTGTAGAAATAGAACAGCTAATATCCATATTTTGTGTTGCAGAATGTATCTGGTAAGCGTCAGAACTACGGAAAGAGTGCAAGACCTCCGGGATCTCTCAAATTGCACGTCGGAGACGTTCATCTTCTCATTGGAGACAACACAATAATTAGTGAGTCGGCTGAATAATAAAGGTTGTATCATGGTTCATAAAAATAAGAATTTACTCACCGGTAATTCTATTTCTCGTAGTCCGTAGTGGATGCTGGGTACTCCGTAAGGACCATGGGGTATAGACGGGCTCCGCAGGAGACTGGGCACTCTTAAAAGAAAGATTAGGTACTATATCTGGTGTACACTGGCTCCTCCCTCTATGCCCCTCCTTCAGACCTCAGTTAGGGAAACTGTGCCAGGAAGAGCTGACATTACTAGGAAAGGATTTGGAATCCAGGGTAAGACTCATACTAGCCACACCAATCACACCGTACAACTTGTGATAACTATACCCAGTTAACAGTATGAACAATAACTGAGCCTCTCTCAACAGATGGCTCATACAATAACCCTTTAGTTAAGCAATAACTATATACATGTATTGCAGAGAGTCCGCACTTGGGACGGGCTCCCAGCATCCACTAAGGACTACGAGAAATAGAATTACCGGTGAGTAAATTCTTATTTTCTCTGACGTCCTAGTGGATGCTGGGTACTCCGTAAGGACCATGGGGATTATACCAAAGCTCCCAAATGGGCGGGAGAGTGCGGATGACTCTGCAGCACCGAATGAGCAAACTCAAGGTCCTCCTCAGCCAGGGTATCAAACTTGTAGAATTTTGCAAAAGTGTTTGAACCCGACCAATTAGCAGCTCGGCAAAGTTGTAAAGCCGAGACCCCTCGGGCAGCCGCCCAAGAAGAGCCCACCTTCCTCGTGGAATGGGCTTTTACTAATTTAGGATGCGGCAGTCCAGCCGCAGAATGTGCAAGCTGAATCGTGCTATTTTCAGATCCAGCGAGCAATAGTCTGCTTAGAAGCAGGAGCACCCAGCTTGTTGGGTGCATGCAGGATAAATAGCGAGTCAGTTTTTCTGACTCTAGCCGTCCTGGAAACATAAAGTTTCAGGGCCCGGACTACGTCCAGCAACTTGGAATCCTCCAAGTCCCTAGTAGCCGCAGGCACCACAATAGGTTGGTTCAAATGAAACGATGATACCACCTTAGGGAGAAATTGGGGACGAGTCCTCCATTCTGCCCTTTCCATATGGAAGATTAGATATGGGCTTTTACATGACAAAGCCGCCAATTCTGACACACGCCTAGTCCAAGCTAAGGCCAAAAGCATGACCACTTTCCACGTGAGATATTTTAGCTCCACGGTCTTAAGTGGCTCAAACCAGTGGGATTTTAGGAATCCAACACACGTTAAGATCCCAAGGTGCCACTGGAGGCACAAAAGGGGCTGAATATGCAGCACCCCTGTAACAACGTCCGAACTTCAGGCAGTGAAGCCAGTTCTTTTTGAGAGAAAAAGGGATAGGGACGAAATCTTGGCCTTTATGGATCCTAATTTTAGGCCCATAGTCACTCCTGACTGTAGGAAGTGCAGGAATCGACCCCCCTGGAATTCCTCTGTAGGGCCTTCCCGGCCACACACCAAGCAACCTATTTTCGCCATATACAGTGAAAAAGTCTTGCTGTCACATCTTTCCTAGCCTTTATCAGCGTAGGAATAACTGCATCCGGAATGCCCTTTTCCGCTAGGATCCGGCGTTCAACCGCCATGCCGTCCAACGCAGCCGCGGTAAGTCTTAGATCAGACAGGGTCCCTGTTGCAACATGTCCTGACTGAGAGGCAGAGGCCATGGGTCCTCTGAGAGCATTTCTTGCAGTTCCGGGTACCGAGTCCTTCTTGGCCAATCCGGAGCAAAAATATTGTTCACACTCCTCCGTTTATTACAATTCTCAGCCCTTGGGTCTGAGAGGAAGAGGAGGGAATATATAGACCGACTGGAACACCCACGGTGTTACTAGTGTGACCACAGCTATCGCCTGAGAGTCCCTTGACCCAGCGTAAAACCTTTTTTATCTTTTTATTGAGGTGGGACGCCATGTAGTCCACCTGAGGCAGTTTCCATCGATTTGCAAAACTGCGTGAAGACTTCCTGATGAAGTCACCACTTTCCCGGGTGGAGGTCGTGTCCACTCCCGGAATGAACACTGCTGACAGTGCGCTTACTTGATTCTCCGCCCAGCGAAGAATTCTGGTGGCTTCTACCCTCGCCACCCTGCTCTTTGTGCCGCCCTGGCGGTTTACATGAGCCCCTGCGGTCTGACTGGATCAGAACCGGTTGGTCGCGAAGCAGGAACTCCGCTTGACTTAGGGCGTTGTATATGGCCCTTAGTTCCAGGATATTGATGTGAAGGCAAGTCTGTTGGCTTGACCACAAACCTTGGAATTTTCTTCCCTGTGTAACTGCCCCCCACCCTCGGAGGCTTGCATCCGTGGTCACCAGGACCCAGTCCTGAATGCCGAATCTGCGGCCCTCGAGAAGGTGAGCACACCGCAGCCACCACAGGAGAGACACCCTGGCCCTGGGGGATAGGGTGATTAACCGATGCATCTGAAGATGTGATCCGGACCACTTGTCCAGTAAGTTCCATTGTCCTTGCATGGAACCAGCCGAAGGGGATGGCCTCGTATGACGCCATCATCCTTCCCAGGACTCGAGTGCAGTGATGCACTGACACCTGTTTTGGTTTTCAATGGATTCCTGACCAGTGTCATGAGCTCCTGAGCTCTCTCTATCGGGAGATAAACCCTCTTCTGGTCTGTGTCTAGGATCATGCCTAGGCGAGGCAGATGAGCTGTAGGAACCAACTGCGACTTCGGAATATATAGAATCCAGTCGTGTTGCCGTTTCACTTCCAGAGAAGGTAATACGCTGTCCAGCAACTGCTCTCTTGATCTCGCTTTTATGAGGAGATCATCCAAGTATGTGATAATAGTGACACCTTGCTTCCGCAGGAGCACCATCATATCCGCCATTACCTTGGTGAAATTGGTAATGACAATCCCTTACCGCAATTCTGAGGTACGCCTGATGAGGTGGATAAATGGGGACACGAAGGTATGCATCCCTTATGTCCCGATTCATTTCAGGCTTGCAATGACCGCTCTTAGCGATTCCATCTTGAACCTGAACCTTTTCAGGTATATGTTCAGGGATTTTAATTCAATATGGGTCTAACCGAACCGTCTGGTTTCGGGATTATAACATGGTCGAATAATAACACCCTCTTGTTGAAGGAGGGGACCCTTGACCACCACCTGTTGAAGATACAATTTACGAATTGCAGTTAACACTGGCTCCCTCTCTCTGCGATACAATTTCTATTGCCCAGGGATCTAACAGGAGTGAACCCACTTGTGGCTGAACTTACGAAGGCGTGTCCCCACCGGGCCTAGCTCCGCCTGTGGAGCCCCAGCGACATGCGGTGGATTTTTGTAGAGGCCGGGGAGGACTTCTGTTCCTGGGGACTAGCTGTGTTGTACAGCTTCTTTCCTCTGCCCCCGGCTCTGACAAGAAAGGACGCACCTCAGACTTTCTTGTTTCTTTATTCGAAAAGCTGCATTTAATAATGTCGTGCTTTCCTAGGCTGTGCAGGAATATAAGGCAAATTATCAGAATTACCAGCTATAGCTGTGGAGACCAGGCCCGAGAACCTTTCTCCACACAATCCTCAGCCTTCCATATGCCTCTTAAGTCGGCATCATCTGTCCAATGTATATTCTACAGGACACGTCAAGCAGAAATCGACATAACTTTTGTCTCTAGGACCCAGTATACTCATGTCCCTTTGGGCATGCTTTATAATTATATATCTATCACTTAAGACAGCATCTTAAAATATTTATATGCATACTAGGGTCTCAATCTCTGCTAATAAGGTACCTATCCACGCTGCCACAGCGCTATAAACCCATGCCGACACAATCGCCGGTCTGGGTAGTATACTAGAATGTGCACACTATCTGCAGGTTCCCTGAGAATAGCTAGTGCAAACAGGACACCCAAGGGGAAGATTTTCAACACATCCTGGCCCTAGTGGGGAAAGGATACAGCCTGAGAATTCTCTTGTGGGAAGCTGCCGTCTCTTGTCTGGAGATTCCCGCTCTTTTTCCTCATGAGAGGAGGGAAATTTACCTCAGCATTCTTCCCCTTAACATGTGTACTCTCGTGTCAGGGACAGATGAGTCATCAGTGATATGCAAATCATCTTTTATTCCAATACTCATATATTAAATATCTTTTAGCCCTCTTGGCTGTAACTTTGCATTATCTTAGTCGACAGTGGAGTTAAACTCCGTGTCGATACTTTGTTATTTTGGATAGTGAACATAGAGAGACTCTGAAGGACTCTGTGAAATAGGGACAGACCAGGGTAGATTTCCTTTCTGTTCCCTAACCTTTTGTGCAATAATTTTACCTCAGCACTTACACATATCCAAACAGGTGTCGGCGTTGTCAACGGAGACACCCTCCCACACACATATCCGCTCTATCACCTCCTTAGAGGAGCCTTTTACCTCAGACATGTCGACACCCGCGTACCGACACACCACACACACAGGGGATGCTCTATTTGAAGACAGTTCCCCCACCAGGCCCTTTGGAGAGACAGAGTGAGAGTATGCCAGCACACACCACAGCGCTATATAATACAGGGATGTACACTATACTGAGTGATTTTTCCCCTATAGCAGCTTATATACACAGTTTTGCGCCTAAATTTATGTGCCCCCCCTCTCTTTTTTTACCCTTTGTGTACCAGGATACTGCAGGGGAGTGCCTGGGGAACTTCCTTCCAGCTGAGCTGTGAAGAGAAAATGGCGCCAGTGTGCTGAGGAAGAAGGCCCGGCCCCCTCAGCGGCGGGCTTCTGTCATTTTATGTACTTTAATGGCGGGGGTTAATGCACATATACAGTTTATCAGACTGTATTATGTGCTTTTCGCCAAGTAAGGTAATCTTATTGCTGCCCAGGGCGCCCCCCCCCCAGCGCCCTGCACCCATCAGTGACCGGAGTGTGTGGTGTGCTAAGGGAGCAATGGCGCACAGCTGCAGTGCTGTGCGCTACCCTAATGAAGACCGGAGTCTTCAGCCACCGATTTTCAACTTCTCTTCGTTCTTTTGGCTCTGCAAGGGGGACGGCGGCGCGGCTCCGGGACCGGACGACCGAGGACTGGGCCTGTGTTCGATCCCTCTGGAGCTAATGGTGTCCAGTAGCCTTAGAAGCCCAAGCTAGCTGCAAGCAGGTAGGTTCGCTTCTCTCCCCTCAGTCCCACGTAGCAGTGAGTCTGTTGCCAGCAGATCTCACTGAAAATAAAAAACCTAACAAATACTTTCTTTTCTAGGAAGCTCAGGAGAGCCCCTAGGGTGCATCCAGCTCTGGCCGGGCACAGATACTAACTGAGGTCTGGAGGAGGGGCATAGAGGGAGGAGCCAGTGCACACCAGATATAGTACCTAATCTTTCTTTTAAGAGTGCCCAGTCTCCTGCGGAGCCCGTCTATACCCCATGGTCCTTACGGAGTACCCAGCATCCACTAGGACGTCAGAGAAAGTATGCTAGGACAACCAAGAATACAATCACATGGCTACTAGACCGAGGATATCTGCATACACACAATGGTCATATAACAATCTTCATACAATTACTTTGCATACTTAAGAGAGCACTGACCTAAATTGTCTGAATAGGGTCTCGGGCTGTCTTACCCACCAGGCCAACCTCAGTGCCATGCCATCAGCTATAAACATCTCTTGATCTCTGAAAGGAGTTGTCACCGTTCTTTGATCAATTCTATGTTTTGTTCAAGCTGGCTGCCTCAGTGTCTGATTGGGCTACGTTTATGTGACTGAGATTTTCTTGTCATCGGTCTTTTATGGAAAAAAATAATGATGTCAGTGTGAGCGCTTGCATCGTTACGCAGCGCTGGATTTACTTTCTGTACTTAATATTACAGCAATCACATTTCGGTCTGGAGACCATTTAAAAGAGCCAAGAACAGGAACCACCAGAGAAACAGACACCAATTGCCTGGTGTGGTCGCATCTGCCGAGTTGTGATTTCCTTGTTGCACTCACATCTGATGTGACAGTGTCAAAAACGCCCAGGAAGGTAATCTTCTGTCAGCCGCCAGGTTCTACACACCCAGTCAGCCTCTCTTACTGTGGAAACACCCACGAGGATCCCCTTCCCGGCCAGGAAAAGAAGGGTGAGCTTAAAAGTATCGCTCACCTGCAGCTGCAGGAAGAATCTGCCTGCATCCCGAGCTCAGGGGGTTCAGGGAAGCTGCAGCTTACCATCTCTCCCCTGGCCCCGCAGAGAATGTGATCCTAACAGGACTGTCCTGAGTCTGTTCTCACTGCCTCGCCATACCTCAGTTCTCAGTGATCCCCAAGAAAAGGACGGCAACTAGGGATGTGCAGTCCTTGCATCTGGCTAGCACCCTGGAATGGCACCCTGCATCTAGAGTTGCTGCTACAGGGTCGCCAGGGCTTCTATCAGACAGTGCACACTGCAGTGTGAAACAGGCCTCCTTAGTATCCTGAGGAAGCTCTGGGCAGTTCTGTGCTTACCGGTGCTGGTGGCTCCACCCGTTCCACGTGATATAATCTCCTCAGGGGTGTGGACAGCTTAGGGAGCCCTGATGCAGCGATGCCCAGGGATGCCTACCCCCCTGCTGTTGGCTGCTCTTCTTGAAGGAAGTAAACATATTTATTAGTTTTGTATAGTTCATAATTAAAAAGGGTGTGCATGTAGCTTGTAGTGGCAGCAAACCTTTCACCTGTGCATAGTAGAAGCAGCCATTTGTTAATAATGTCTAATGTTTCTTTGCATGGGGTCTACTAATACCCTAGGCCAGAGGTTCCCAAACGTGGTCCTCAAGGCATCCCAACAGTCCTTGTTTTAGGTATATCCATGGCTCAGCACAGATGGTTAAATCAAATTGACTAATGTGCTAATTAAGTCACCTGTGGCCAAGCATGGATACATTTAAAACTAGGACCGTTGGGGTGTCTTGAGGACCGCGTTTGGGAACCTCTGCCCTAGGCACCAGACTTTCATGCATAGAAGTTGCAGCTGAAAGGGTCACAGTTTTTTCTATTGCAGCTTTATTTCAATTATATTCAGCTTTAATAAGCTTTAGACATGTTTCTGAGCAGGCAAACCCTTCAGCAACATATTAGGACTTACGTTTACTGTATCCTTTTTTCCCTGTGTCTCTGTAGGTTCAAGCTACAGTTAACTTCCCTAAACCTATTGTAAACAATAGGCATAAATCGTGAGTGTGCAAATAATAGGATTTTAATACCTACCGGTAAATCCTTTTCTCGTAGTCCATAAGGGATATTAGAGGAAACTAGTACGATGGGTATAGACGGGGTCCAAAGGAGCCAGTGCACTTGAAATTTCTTCAACTGGGCGTGCTGGCTCCTCCCCTCTATGCCCACTCCCACAGACAGTTATATGTAAAAACGTGCCCGAAGGAGAAAGGACATATATGAGAGAAGGAACATGATAACAAAGGGTGGTGAAATTTACACACCAGCACACCACAAACATAAAACAGCCAGCAATGGCTGGTAACAACAACAGCAACAGCTGAACAGGTAACTATAAAACAAGAACCTGCAGAAAAGTCCACTCTCTGAGGCGGGCGCCCAATATCCCTTATGGACTACGAGAAAAGGATTTACCGGTAGGTATTAAAATCCTTTCTCTAACATCCATAAGGAATATTGGGGGAAACTAGTACGATGGGGACGTCCCAAAGCTTCCAGAATGGGCGGGAACATGTGGAGACTGCTACACCACCGCCTGCCCAAACTGGGTATCCTCTTTGGCCAGAGTATCAAACTTGTAGAACCTCACAAAGGTGTTCTTCCCCAACCAGGTAGCCGCTCGGCATAGTTGCAAGGCCGAGACTCCCTGGGCAGCCACCCAGGAAGAGCCCACAGATCGTGTAGAGTGGGCCTTCAGAGACCTAGGAACAGGTAAGCCTGCCGACACATAGGCCTGTTGGATAGTAAGTCTAATCCAACGAGCAATGGACTGTTTTGAAGCAGGGCAACTCTTTGCGCATCATAGAGCACGAACAAGGAGTCCCTTTTTCTGATCCGAGCTGTGCGCTTGACACAGATCTTCAAGGCATGCACAGCATCCAATGCCTCCGGGAGAGCAGAAGCATCAGAACTGGACGGAACCACAATAGATTGATTCAAATGAATGCGGAGACAACCTTCGGCAGGAACTGCTGCCGAATCCTGGGCTTGGCTCTGTCCTCGCAAAAGACCAAGTACGGACTTTTACACAATAAGGCCCCCAATTCTGAGACACGTCGAGCAGACGCCAGGGCCAGTAACATCACCGTCTTCCACGTGAGGTACTTATTTTCTACCGTCATCAGAGGTTCAAACCAGGAGGACTGTAGAAATGCCAACACCACATCTAAATCCCAGGGTGCCGTAGGTGGAACAAAAGTTGGTTGTATGTGGAGTACTCCTTGCAAGAATGTCTGAACTTCTGGCAACACTGCCAATTTCTTCTGGAAGAAAATGGAGAGGGCTGAAATCCGGACCTTAATAGAACCCAGACGCAAGCCCTTATCTACACCAATAAATACTCAGAGAAGCGCTACCAATGAACAGTCTAATGAATTTATTAAAAATAATTAATACAATCTCAATAGAATAATCCGCTTATCCTGAAATGTTCAACATACAATACACACCAAACATTCAATGATTCCAAATGATCACCTTTAAAACGAACATAACCTCTTAATTCCCAATGATTGCTGCAGCAATTATAATGTACTAGTACTTATAGGGTTAAGCTCCATGCATGGGCTAATTAATTCACATGGGTTCCTTAGATGCTGTTTAGGAAGTCTATCCACAGTGAAGTATTTATATGGTATTAATCAGCTTGTGTCACAACTGAGGGCTGATGACCGTGACTGGGAGCCTCAGTTGTAGGGGTTGACGGGTACTTGAACTTAGGAGGAGCCATGTGACTCCTGGACATGCGTAAAGACAGTAGCAAGGATGCCCGAAGGCGTGACCAAGACAACGAAGGAAATATCTTTCAGTGATTTTATTAAATGAAAAGTCATAAAACTTGCAAAAACAATTTAGGCGTGCAACTGGTTAATACCAGTAACCTGGAATGTAGAGAAAAGTTCTGTAAACTGTAAATGAACTAGGGTTCGCTGGAAAACTGTAGTTGTTGAAGAGTGGCTGCTGGAAAGCCGGAATACAGACACAGATGAGTAATGTGATGTTGTAGAGGGTTAATCACAGAGGTGTCGTGTTACACCACAGAGTGTAACACAGAGGAGTCAGGCTTGAATGCAGGAGAGTTCACTGGAGAATCTGTAGAAGACTGCACACAGGAACCACTGGAGACAAATGAAGCACTGCAGAGAAAGTCCATGGAAGAACTGCTCACTGGAAACACTGAAGACCATTGAAGCACTGACATCCTTCAGTGCTGGGACAGGCTATTTAAACCCACAGGTTAGCAGGGATTGGTGGGCAATTAACCAGAGACCAGAGTACAGCTGCTGTGTAATCAGGCTGGGAGCAGAGTGCAGCTGATTGGCTGAAAAGTAACATGTGATGAAAACAAACATGGCTGCGCCCATGTTTGAACTTGGAGGGAAAGACTGTTTGTAACTTGCATGTGAGTTTTAACCATGAAGCTGCCAGAATCACAGTAAAGAGATTTGAGACAATGAGATGCAGCATGCTGCACACAGACAGCGCAGATGGAATCCAGGCTTGGGACACTGGGACAGTCTCAGGAGGCATTTGGAAGGTAAATACTAATAAGGAATTACCTGGATCGTGACAGTACCCTCCCCTTTAGGAGTGGCCCCAGGACACTTCTTAGGCTTGAGGAGGAAATCTGGCGTGGAAGCCTGAAGCAACTGGATTGCTAGAAGTCCTCCCAATCTTCTTCATCTGAAAGGACTGAGGAATAACCTGTAGAAGGTCCCTTTCCTGGATTAGAAGTACGAGAAAATCGTGCTTTTGAAGCTAGCACTCCACTAAGTCTTAAATGAAATCTTCTTCTAGAACGAGGACTTTTCATACAGAGACCTGTAGAACTTTTTGGTAATTCTGGAACCTCTTCATGCGTGAAAGCATAACAGGAAAGAGCAGGACCTCCCATAATGTAGCTTGAGTCATCAGCAAATTCACCTTCGGAACCTGAATTGAATCCTGATAAACTTGAACTGGCTGGAACCAGAGGAGTCTTTGGACTAACGGATAGGACTTGATTAGATTCGAAGGTGCTGGAATCGGCTGGAACTAAAGGAGTCAGAATCCGGTTGGAACCGGAATGAGTGGTATCCAAGTGTTCAGTTAGACCATCCTGGACCTTGTCCATGCTGGATGCCAACAGGGTGGTGCTCTCTGAAAACGGCAAACAGGAGTTCATAACTGCATCTGTAGCACAAAAATTTCCATCTGGGAACTTGGCTCTGGATACTTCCCTTGGGGCTGAAATTTCGGTGACCCCTCCTGGGGTTGACGAATCAGACACCTCTCTCAGGGTTGTTTTCTCCAGCACCCCTCCTGGGGTTAACAGATCAGAAACTCCTTTTTGAGAAGACTCATATGCCCCTAGTAGAGCTTGAACATTGGATACCTTTCCTGGAGCTGTAGAAACAGACGCCCCGTCTTGGGCTGCAGAAACAGACGCCCCGTCTTGGGCTGCGGAATTGGATTTCCCTTTGGTGAAGAAAGTCTCATTAAATCTCTTTTGTTTCCCGGAATTGGAAATGGGGCTCCTGGACACAGGACCCCAATTGTAGAATTGGGTTTTTCTTTGATCAACTTTTATATTTTTCTTGACCGGCTCAGAAGGAGCTGAAGATTCCACATAGGAAGGTTGGAAACTAAGAATACTGTGATGTGGAGATCTATCCCACTTCCTTGGTTTACGGAGAGAACAGTCTTTAATAAAGTGATCAGAACCACCACAGTAGAAGCAGAGTTGAAACTGCATGCGACGCTTGCGTTCCTCTTCAGAAAGTCTAGACCGTGGCTTACTCCGGAACTTATCTTTACTTGGAGCAAGGGAAACGACTTGGACATAGAGAGATTGGTAGCTGTTGCATCTGTGTTCTCAGCAAACTGTGGGAAGGCTTTCATGGAGATGGGAGCAGAGATAATAGGAGTATCACAGAGACACTTTGAAATAACTGGAACGATGCTAGAGAGAAGGTCTTGTAACTGAACCAACAGTTGACTGAGAGTCAGGACACTGGATGCCCCTGAACCATCAAGGGTTACTTGGATTCCATCCAGCCGGGTGGAAAGGCCCTGGAGACAGCGAAAAACTTGACCCTGTGCAGCCTCCAGAAGTTCTAAGCGTGCTGCAAGTCGTTGCATCGGGTTAAACGCTTGGGCCTGGTCTCCGGCCAGATCCATTAGGTCAGTGCTTACTGTCACAACTGAGGGCTGATGACCGTGACTGGGAGCCTCAGTTGTAGGGGTTGACGGGTACTTGAACTTAGGAGGAGCCATGTGACTCCTGGACATGCGTAAAGACAGTAGCAAGGATGCCCGAAGGCGTGACCAAGACAACGAAGGAAATATCTTTCAGTGATTTTATTAAATGAAAAGTCATAAAACTTGCAAAAACAATAGAAAGTCACAAGTGGAAATTTAGGCGTGCAACTGGTTAATACCAGTAACCTGGAATGTAGAGAAAAGTTCTGTAAACTGTAAATGAACTAGGGTTCGCTGGAAAACTGTAGTTGTTGAAGAGTGGCTGCTGGAAAGCCGGAATACAGACACAGATGAGTAATGTGATGTTGTAGAGGGTTAATCACAGAGGTGTCGTGTTACACCACAGAGTGTAACACAGAGGAGTCAGGCTTGAATGCAGGAGAGTTCACTGGAGAATCTGTAGAAGACTGCACACAGGAACCACTGGAGACAAATGAAGCACTGCAGAGAAAGTCCATGGAAGAACTGCTCACTGGAAACACTGAAGACCATTGAAGCACTGACATCCTTCAGTGCTGGGACAGGCTATTTAAACCCACAGGTTAGCAGGGATTGGTGGGCAATTAACCAGAGACCAGAGTACAGCTGCTGTGTAATCAGGCTGGGAGCAGAGTGCAGCTGATTGGCTGAAAAGTAACATGTGATGAAAACAAACATGGCTGCGCCCATGTTTGAACTTGGAGGGAAAGACTGTTTGTAACTTGCATGTGAGTTTTAACCATGAAGCTGCCAGAATCACAGTAAAGAGATTTGAGACAATGAGATGCAGCATGCTGCACACAGACAGCGCAGATGGAATCCAGGCTTGGGACACTGGGACAGTCTCAGGAGGCATTTGGAAGGTAAATACTAATAAGGAATTACCTGGATCGTGACAGCTTGTATATTGCAGTCTTATCCAGATCACGTAGACTTTCTATGGGTAGCTTAATTTGTGCAAATTTCCATATATGTGCAGTGATAATTTAGCCAAATCACTGATTGTGCAGTCTCATATAATGAAGCTTACCCACTTTTAAATGATGGAAGTTTCCCTTTGGTATCTTTTCCTGTAGTGGGCGCCGGCTGCCCACACCGCTAAACAGCGGCACAGCAAAGGTGTCGGTGTCACTGTTGAAGACTGCGCTTCACGGGGACCACTTCAGAGCGCGGCTACCTGAGACCAGAGAGCCGTTCGCGGCTGATGAAGTCAGGAGCCGTTCGCTCGTGCATCCATAGCAGGAACCGCTGAATGTGCTGTAGGTGTGCTGAATGCTGAACACCCAGGATACCGGGCAAGACGTCGGGCGGAATGCTTGACGCGTTTCTCAGCCTCTAATACCGGGGCTGTTTCTTCAGAAGTACCGCCTCCATGATTTTGGGTATTTTTATACCCTGGAGCTCTCCAATTACTAAAACACATGCCTGATGTTGTTCCACTAATTAAAACCCATATCAGGTGAATTGTACCAACAAACACTTGTTAATATTAAAACACATTTGTTTATAGGTAACTGGAACGGATTGGATTAATCTTTTTTTCCTTTCAGTAAGGACATATGTGGAGCTCCACAATTAGATATTAAAAATGTATATTTCTCTATAGAGAACACAAATAATTATAAACATATATGAAAATATATAAAATATATAATATATAAATAATATAGTAATATTAATACAAATAATAATAATAATGATAGGTGTCCTATAGCCATAAATTACCATGTTATTTTAATTTCTGTCAAAATAACAATTCTTAATAAAGCCATAATCTTATAATTACCATAACAAAATAAAAACTTTAAAAAATATATATAAATACATATAAAAGTATAGAAATAGAAAGAAATTATTGCGCCACGTGTGTTCACCAACGTTTACCTAACCTGAATATAGATTATACCAATCAATAAGATCTGACACTCCCTAAGAGTTTTAATAGGGCGTCTGCTTACCCCCAAACAGGGATGGCGGTTCCCTGTGTCATAAAATTGAATACACAGTTGGGGGGAGGGGGTTTAGCGACCAATGGTGTCTAAAAGAACTCACACTTTAGGTGGATAATTAAGAATATAAAATACAGTTTATTAACGTGTAAATTTAAAATGACAAAACCTTTTTTAAAAACCTTTTCTAAAAAATGGGATAAAAACTACACATACAGAAATATAATACCAGTTAAAATGAATAAGTAGTAAAAAATTCCTTAACTTGGTATGTAGTCACTGCCAGATAGCCCAACATATAAAAGTATCAAAATAAATACAATTTCTTTAAAACTATAAGGATGTAGAGACAGTAATTCTATATAAGGATAGACATATATTATTAGCAGCATAAATTTATAGGATCATAGTCTATCCCCACAAATTCCGATCACAAAATATTAGTGCTGCATGTTCCTTTAATATTTCTTCCCTTGAAATTTTAGATCCAAAGATGGTGATACAGTCTACTGCTCCAGCAAATCATCTGCAACTGAAGCAGTACTCTGTAAAACCAAAAACCAAAATGAATGGGATCACATGAAGAACAAAGCTATACCCAGAAATAGGGAAAAAGAGGGAGAAAGAGGAAAGGAAAGAAAGGGAAGGGAGATTTATATATTATTGAGTTCTATTGTGTCATTAAGACCTAATGGGGTCATGGTTCCAAGTTTAAATATCCAGAATGCTTCTTTACGACATAACTTTGAAAATCTATCCCCTCCTCTGACAGATGGAGGAATCTGTTCGATAGCTTGTACTTTTATATCTTTGAGAATCCCCTTGGGACATATTCTAAAATGACACGGTAGACTGTGTGTTCTATTCCCATTAATTAGAAATCTTCTATGTTCCAAAAACCGAACATTTAATGTTCTGGTGGTGCGGCCAACATATTGTAAGCCGCACCCACAAGAGATGACATAAATGACATAACTAGACTGACAGTTAAAAAAAGAACCTAACTCAAACGTTTCTTTATTGCTAAATGATGTGATGGTATTACATCTGTGTGCTGCATATTCACATGTGAGACACCTGGATTTCCCACACCTAAAAAACCCTTTTGGTTTTGGGGCTACATCTAACCAGTTACTTACAGCTAGATCTCTATTATGGACTATTTTCAACATACTGGGGGCTAATTTCTGTTTGAGATTATCAGCTTTTCTAAAAACCACTTTCCTAGAGTCCTGTAGATCATTCTTTAGATACTTATCAAGCTTCAATAAACTGTAATTTTTGTTTATAATACGTTTAATATCCATAGCTGATGAATTATATTTGGTTATAAAGGTGAGGGGGCATTTAGAGTTAGTATCCCTTTGTTGTGTAAAATTTGCAGTCTTATTCTTTTTAGAGACTAGCAGCTCTTCCCTATTCATGGCACTGACTTCTATGAGGGTTTTATCTAAAAGATCTTTCGGGTACCCCTGTTTCAAAAAAGATGTTATCATTTTGTCTATCTGTGTAGCAAAGTCGGTGTCATTAGAACAATTCCTGCGAACACGCATAAATTGGCCTTTAGGTATATTTGCCTTCCAACTACTGTGGTGGCAACTGTCAAAATGAAGGTACTTGTTGCAATCAACTTCCTTAGTAAATGTAGCAGTGTGAAGCTGATTATTAACCACTTTTAACGTTATATCCAAAAAATTAAGAGTGGAATCACTAACGTTATGTGTAAATTTTAAATTAAAATCGTTGTCATTCAAATTGTTAACCAAATCCGTGACTGTGTTAAAATCCCCATCCCAAATTATACATAAATCATCGATAAAGCGCCCAAAGAAGACCAAGTTCGCTCCATATCCGCCACCCCAGATGTGGCGCTCCTCGAAGCGCCCCATATAGAGGTTGGCGAAGCTTGGAGCGAACTTGGTCCCCATTGCGGTCCCCAGTGACTGTAAAAAAAATTGTGATTCAAACAAAAAATAATTGTGAGATAAAATAAACTGAATTGATGATAATAGAAGGTTACGCAATGACTCTGATATCGTGGGATCTCTCTGTAAATAATATTGTACTGCCAATATCCCCTTGTCATGTGGGATATTGGTATATAGTGCTTCTACGTCACATACTACGATTTTATAAGTATCTTTCCAGACAAAGTCATTAACTTTGTTCAAAAAATCTGAAGAGTCTCTTATATATGATCGAAGAGACGTTACATAACCTTGTAAGTGTGCATCAACAAAAGAAGATAAATTAGTGGTAAGTGACCCCACACCAGAAATAATAGGTCGACCCGGTGGTAAAGAAATGTGCTTATGAATTTTCGGCAAATGATAATAAATGGGTGTGATCGGGTGCACAGAAAACAAAAAGTGCCAAGTGTCCTTAGAAATCGTACCATCCATAAGTGCTTTGTCAAGAAGGATTTTGAGTTCTTTCTGGTAGACAAAGGTGGGGTCTAATGCTAATTTCTTATAAAATATTGTGTTATTCAACTGTCTATTTGCTTCAAAAAGGTAATCCTTTCTATTTTGTATCACCAGCCCCCCACCTTTGTCGGCCTGTCTGAAAACCAAATCAGTGTTAGTCATTAATTTCTTAAGAGCTGACCTCTCTTTTTTCGTAAGATTATCCCCACAGAATTTACTTTTGCCCTGTCTAGATTCAATTTTTTGGCACAACTTCCTAAAATCTTCCATTGTAGAAGAGTAAAAACTCTCAACAAATGGCCCCTGATATTGAAGGGGGTAAAATTCAGATGGCTTCTTAAAGGATAATCCTTTACTATTCACATCATAAAGTTTAGCCATTGTTTCAGGTGTCTCATATCCTTCTACATTTTCTGAACGAAGAGATTCCAATATTTCTAGAGGGATTTGGTCATTGGAATCCAATATAATGGGATTCCCTGTTACATCCTTTTTGTTAAGTTCCTTTATTGCAAAGTATCTCTTGCGACTCAAGGTTCTAACGAACCTATTAAGGTCAACAAAAAGACCAAACAAATCAGGTTTAGCAGATGGAGCAAATTTTAAGCCCTTTTTGAGTAGGGATATCTCTTCAGCAGTCAAAGAACTGTCAGAGAGATTGAATATCCCTGTGGGGCCTATCTCCTCCTGAAATTTTTGTTTGGGGTTCCTGTTGGACCTCCCCCCTCTACATCCCCTCTTTCTTCCACCTCTTCTCTTCCTCTCTTTCCGTTCCATCTTATCTCGTGGTCTTCCCTTTCTTGAACTTGTGGGGACCTCTGGTGATTTGTGGGGTGACCCTTTCCTAAAAAACGTGATTGTTGTCGAGAGGATGGATGTTTCCTTCTTGCACCTCCATATGGGGTGAAGGACTCAGATATTTGATCTGTTCTATCCTCAAGTGGCTCAAACCTATTATATATAGGGATGGCTCTGTATTGAGTTTCTTTTGTCCTGATGTAATGTTGTTTTCTCTGGGGATAAGCATTATTTCTATAATTTTGTTGTCTGGATGGACTAGAGTACCGTTTCGTATAACCTCTCTGAACAGTGTTATCATAATCTCTCCTATTATTTATGTTACTTGAAAATTCCCTTTGAGGCAACTTGTAATTAGATCCTCTATCTTTTTTATTGTAGGTACGAATCTGATCTCTATTATAATCTTCCTTATCTTCCAAAAGAAACTCATTACAGAGCCATCCCTATATATAATAGGTTTGAGCCACTTGAGGATAGAACAGATCAAATATCTGAGTCCTTCACCCCATATGGAGGTGCAAGAAGGAAACATCCATCCACTCGACAACAATCACGTTTTTTAGGAAAGGGTCACCCCACAAATCACCAGAGGTCCCCACAAGTTCAAGAAAGGGAAGACCACGAGATAAGATGGAACGGAAAGAGAGGAAGAGAAGAGGTGGAAGAAAGAGGGGATGTATAGGGGGGAGGTCCAACAGGAACCCCAAACAAAAATTTCAGGAGGAGATAGGCCCCACAGGGATATTCAATCTCTCTGACAGTTCTTTGACTGCTGAAGAGATATCCCTACTCAAAAAGGGCTTAAAATTTGCTCCATCTGCTAAACCTGATTTGTTTGGTCTTTTTGTTGACCTTAATAGGTTCGTTAGAACCTTGAGTCGCAAGAGATACTTTGCAATAAAGGAACTTAACAAAAAGGATGTAACAGGGAATCCCATTATATTGGATTCCAATGACCAAATCCCTCTAGAAATATTGGAATCTCTTCGTTCAGAAAATGTAGAAGGATATGAGACACCTGAAACAATGGCTAAACTTTATGATGTGAATAGTAAAGGATTATCCTTTAAGAAGCCATCTGAATTTTACCCCCTTCAATATCAGGGGCCATTTGTTGAGAGTTTTTACTCTTCTACAATGGAAGATTTTAGGAAGTTGTGCCAAAAAATTGAATCTAGACAGGGCAAAAGTAAATTCTGTGGGGATAATCTTACGAAAAAAGAGAGGTCAGCTCTTAAGAAATTAATGACTAACACTGATTTGGTTTTCAGACAGGCCGACAAAGGTGGGGGGCTGGTGATACAAAATAGAAAGGATTACCTTTTTGAAGCAAATAGACAGTTGAATAACACAATATTTTATAAGAAATTAGCATTAGACCCCACCTTTGTCTACCAGAAAGAACTCAAAATCCTTCTTGACAAAGCACTTATGGGTGGTACGATTTCTAAGGACACTTGGCACTTTTTGTTTTCTGTGCACCCGATCACACCCATTTATTATCATTTGCCGAAAATTCATAAGCACATTTCTTTACCACCGGGTCGACCTATTATTTCTGGTGTGGGGTCACTTACCACTAATTTATCTTCTTTTGTTGATGCACACTTACAAGGTTATGTAACGTCTCTTCGATCATATATAAGAGACTCTTCAGATTTTTTGAACAAAGTTAATGACTTTGTCTGGAAAGATACTTATAAAATCGTAGTATGTGACGTAGAAGCACTATATACCAATATCCCACATGACAAGGGGATATTGGCAGTACAATATTATTTACAGAGAGATCCCACGATATCAGAGTCATTGCGTAACCTTCTATTATCATCAATTCAGTTTATTTTATCTCACAATTATTTTTTGTTTGAATCACAATTTTTTTTACAGTCACTGGGGACCGCAATGGGGACCAAGTTCGCTCCAAGCTTCGCCAACCTCTATATGGGGCGCTTCGAGGAGCGCCACATCTGGGGTGGCGGATATGGAGCGAACTTGGTCTTCTTTGGGCGCTTTATCGATGATTTATGTATAATTTGGGATGGGGATTTTAACACGGTCACGGATTTGGTTAACAATTTGAATGACAACGATTTTAATTTAAAATTTACACATAACGTTAGTGATTCCACTCTTAATTTTTTGGATATAACGTTAAAAGTGGTTAATAATCAGCTTCACACTGCTACATTTACTAAGGAAGTTGATTGCAACAAGTACCTTCATTTTGACAGTTGCCACCACAGTAGTTGGAAGGCAAATATACCTAAAGGCCAATTTATGCGTGTTCGCAGGAATTGTTCTAATGACACCGACTTTGCTACACAGATAGACAAAATGATAACATCTTTTTTGAAACAGGGGTACCCGAAAGATCTTTTAGATAAAACCCTCATAGAAGTCAGTGCCATGAATAGGGAAGAGCTGCTAGTCTCTAAAAAGAATAAGACTGCAAATTTTACACAACAAAGGGATACTAACTCTAAATGCCCCCTCACCTTTATAACCAAATATAATTCATCAGCTATGGATATTAAACGTATTATAAACAAAAATTACAGTTTATTGAAGCTTGATAAGTATCTAAAGAATGATCTACAGGACTCTAGGAAAGTGGTTTTTAGAAAAGCTGATAATCTCAAACAGAAATTAGCCCCCAGTATGTTGAAAATAGTCCATAATAGAGATCTAGCTGTAAGTAACTGGTTAGATGTAGCCCCAAAACCAAAAGGGTTTTTTAGGTGTGGGAAATCCAGGTGTCTCACATGTGAATATGCAGCACACAGATGTAATACCATCACATCATTTAGCAATAAAGAAACGTTTGAGTTAGGTTCTTTTTTTAACTGTCAGTCTAGTTATGTCATTTATGTCATCTCTTGTGGGTGCGGCTTACAATATGTTGGCCGCACCACCAGAACATTAAATGTTCGGTTTTTGGAACATAGAAGATTTCTAATTAATGGGAATAGAACACACAGTCTACCGTGTCATTTTAGAATATGTCCCAAGGGGATTCTCAAAGATATAAAAGTACAAGCTATCGAACAGATTCCTCCATCTGTCAGAGGAGGGGATAGATTTTCAAAGTTATGTCGTAAAGAAGCATTCTGGATATTTAAACTTGGAACCATGACCCCATTAGGTCTTAATGACACAATAGAACTCAATAATATATAAATCTCCCTTCCCTTTCTTTCCTTTCCTCTTTCTCCCTCTTTTTCCCTATTTCTGGGTATAGCTTTGTTCTTCATGTGATCCCATTCATTTTGGTTTTTGGTTTTACAGAGTACTGCTTCAGTTGCAGATGATTTGCTGGAGCAGTAGACTGTATCACCATCTTTGGATCTAAAATTTCAAGGGAAGAAATATTAAAGGAACATGCAGCACTAACTAATATTTTGTGATCGGAATTTGTGGGGATAGACTATGATCCTATAAATTTATGCTGCTAATAATATATGTCTATCCTTATATAGAATTACTGTCTCTACATCCTTATAGTTTTAAAGAAATTGTATTTATTTTGATACTTTTATATGTTGGGCTATCTGGCAGTGACTACATACCAAGTTAAGGAATTTTTTACTACTTATTCATTTTAACTGGTATTATATTTCTGTATGTGTAGTTTTTATCCCATTTTTTAGAAAAGGTTTTTAAAAAAGGTTTTGTCATTTTAAATTTACACGTTAATAAACTGTATTTTATATTCTTAATTATCCACCTAAAGTGTGAGTTCTTTTAGACACCATTGGTCGCTAAACCCCCTCCCCCCAACTGTGTATTCAATTTTATGACACAGGGAACCGCCATCCCTGTTTGGGGGTAAGCAGACGCCCTATTAAAACTCTTAGGGAGTGTCAGATCTTATTGATTGGTATAATCTATATTCAGGTTAGGTAAACGTTGGTGAACACACGTGGCGCAATAATTTCTTTCTATTTCTATACTTTTATATGTATTTATATATATTTTTTAAAGTTTTTATTTTGTTATGGTAATTATAAGATTATGGCTTTATTAAGAATTGTTATTTTGACAGAAATTAAAATAACATGGTAATTTATGGCTATAGGACACCTATCATTATTATTATTATTTGTATTAATATTACTATATTATTTATATATTATATATTTTATATATTTTCATATATGTTTATAATTATTTGTGTTCTCTATAGAGAAATATACATTTTTAATATCTAATTGTGGAGCTCCACATATGTCCTTACTGAAAGGAAAAAAAGATTAATCCAATCCGTTCCAGTTACCTATAAACAAATGTGTTTTAATATTAACAAGTGTTTGTTGGTACAATTCACCTGATATGGGTTTTAATTAGTGGAACAACATCAGGCATGTGTTTTAGTAATTGGAGAGCTCCAGGGTATAAAAATACCCAAAATCATGGAGGCGGTACTTCTGAAGAAACAGCCCCGGTATTAGAGGCTGAGAAACGCGTCAAGCATTCCGCCCGACGTCTTGCCCGGTATCCTGGGTGTTCAGCATTCAGCACACCTACAGCACATTCAGCGGTTCCTGCTACGGATGCACGAGCGAACGGCTCCTGACTTCATCAGCCGCGAACGGCTCTCTGGTCTCAGGTAGCCGCGCTCTGAAGTGGTCCCCGTGAAGCGCAGTCTTCAACAGTGACACCGACACCTTTGCTGTGCCGCTGTTTAGCGGTGTGGGCAGCCGGCGCCCACTACAGGAAAAGATACCAAAGGGAAACTTCCTGTTAGGCGCCGTGGTCCGCTCGTCGGTGCGGCCCGGCGCCTAGCAACCAGGGACGCCGTGCGCGTTCAGCCGCCGGCTCCCTGGCAACGCTGGACGCCGGGCGCACGGAGCCGCTCAGACCCTAGCAACGGGGACGCCACGTTCGGGCCGCGTTCCCCGTTGCTGGGTCTTTTCTAATTGTATAATGGTGTGCTGGCCGTGCAGCATGCAAGCTGCACGGCATTACTTGTGATTACCCAGTCTGGCTCCTGATTGGGGAGCTCACAGTTATAAGCACCCTTTGGACTTCTCACAGACGCCGGTGATAGCTTCCTGTTTGCCTGTGTCGGTTACAGAGAGTTTCCAGTCCTGCTCAATCCGGTTGTTCCTGTCCTCAGTGATCCTGTACTCGGAAGTTGTCATCTGTTCCTGGAGTCTGACCGAGCACCTTTTAACATCCTGTGGTGTTCGTGAGTCGCGGCGTAGCCGTGTGTTGCGGCTTGACCGCTTACTGTTTATTATTTTGTATCTTTGTGTTCTGGAGCTTTTGCGGAGGATTCCGCTCCCCCTGATCCACTCTGGTATCCAGCGGTGCTGGATAGGAGTTACGGATCAGTGGATCTTTGGTTGTCCTTTTCCCTGGCGGCTAGTCCGCACATACTTTTTTGGTTTAGTTAGTTAGCTTGTAACCCCTGGCCTGGTTGCTTAGTCAGAGGGCCCCTTGTTATCACCCTGTCTCGGATTTCCCTTTGTCTCCCATTAAGACCTGAGGGGGCATCGGGGTTGGGCAGACATAATCCGCCCTTCGAACGCGGCTGCCATGGGCTCAAGCAACCATAGTCTCGCAGGGGATTTCTGATAACACGGGCGAGACAACGGAGTTAGGGCGCCAGGGGTTACTAGGCTCTCCTGCTCCCACAACCAGTATATCTTTCCAGTACTCAGACCTCTGCCATAAGATCTCCTCTGGTCTGGAGTACGGGAATCATAACATTATCACCGGCCAGACTAAAATTTAAAATTAAACAGGAGTTAATTTTTCCCTTGTTCAGTTGGGAGATTTGTCGGCCTCATGAATCCCACCGGTGTCGGGCCAAATCCTGGCCAGCTTCTAGTTAGCCAGATTCAAGAACTTACTCAGATGGTTCAGGATCTGTCCCTTCGGGTGAGGTCACAGGAAGATCTGTTACGGACTTCCCCGAGGGTCATTCCTGAACCAAAAATGCATCTGCCTGACCGTTTTTCTGGGGATAGAAAACAGTTTTTTAATTTTAAAGAGTCTTGTAAACTTTATTTTCGTTTGCGACCAGTCTCCTCAGGTACGGAGGCTCAGCGGGTTGGAATTATTATTTCTCTGCTTCAGGGGGATCCTCAGACCTGGGCTTTTGGTTTAAAGACAGACGATCCGGCTTTATTTTCTGTAGACGCCTTTCTAAAGTCTTTAGGGCTATTGTATGACGACCCTGATAGAGAGGCATCCGCCGAGAGTCAGTTGCGTGCTCTCAGACAGGGTAGGAATCCCGCAGAGATTTATTGTACGGAGTTTCGCCGTTGGTCGAACGACTGTGGATGGAATGACCCAGCCCTGCGCAGTCAGTTTCGCCTCGGCTTATCAGAGTCTATAAAAGACAGTCTCCTTCAGTATCCCGCTCCTGAGACTCTCGATAAACTCATGGAGCTCTCTATTAAGATTGATCGTCGGCTCAGAGAGCGGAGGGCTGAAAAAGGAGCATCTGTCGGGTCAACTCCTTGTGTTTTTTCCATCCCTGTGGACATAGAGGAGCCTATGCAGATAGGTCTCTCCAAACTGTCTCCTGAAGAAAGAACCAGAAGGCAAAATTCTGGTCTTTGTTTATACTGTGGAGGTAAGGGACATTTTGCCCGTAGTTGTCCGAACAAGTCGGGAAACGTCTCGACCAAGTGAATTGTGAGGGGGTTCACTTTGGTCTGCAGCTTATCTCCTCAAATAATTCACTGTTAGTCCCTGCTAAAGTTTCCTTTGGCAGCCTCTGTTCCTCGGTCTCTGTTTTTGTGGACAGTGGAGCTGCAGGGAACTTTATGGATTTAACATGGGCCAAGACCTTAGGTATTCCTCAGTTAGCCTTGGGTAGGTGTATCACCATGCATGGTTTAGATGGGAGTCCCTTGTCCAATGGGGTTATTTTTCTCTGTACACCTCCTGTTCTACTCTCGGTAGGAGCTCTGCATTCTGAAAAAATTGAGTTTTTCCTCACCCATTGCCCAGCAGTTCCAGTGGTTCTGGGTCACCCTTGGCTGGCCTTTCATAATCCCATCATTGATTGGCAGTCGGGGGAGATCTCACAATGGGGTACCATCTGTAATAAGGAATGTATTACGCTTCCCATCAGAATAGCTGCTGCCATTCCCGCACCCATTCCTGTGGAATACCAGGATTTTGTTGATGTTTTTTCCAAGGGCAATGCGGATATTCTGCCTCCCCATAGGCCTTATGATTGTGCTATTGAGCTAATTCCTGGTGCCACTTTGCCTAAGGGAAGGTTATATGCATTGTCCGGACCTGAAACTGTGGCCATGAATGAGTATGTTAAAGAAAGCCTAGGGAAAGGATTTATCAGGCCATCTAAATCCCCTTTAAGTGCAGGCTTCTTCTTCGTAGAGAAGAAGGATGGTTCACTCAGACCCTGCATTGACTTTAGAGCCTTGAATAAAATCTCAGTAAAAAATACTTACCCTCTGCCACTGATCTCTGTCCTCTTTGATCAGCTACGTTCGGCTGTGATTTTTTCTAAGATTGACCTGAGAGGAGCATATAACCTCATCAGAATCAAGTCAGGGGATGAGTGGAAAACGGCATTCAGTACTCAGTCAGGCCACTATGAGTATCTGGTTATGCCATTCGGCCTGTCTAACGCTCCGGCAGTTTTCCAGGATCTCATTAACGATGTGCTCCGTGAATTTCTTGGAAAATTCGTTGTAGTCTACTTAGACGATATTTTGATTTATTCTGACTCTGTAGAACAACATGTTACCCAGGTGCGTCAGGTTCTAAAAAAATTACGTGAAAATCACCTATATGCCAAACTGGAGAAGTGTGAATTTCATGTCACGGAGGTATCCTTTTTAGGATACATTATTTCCCCTCGGGGATTCCGTATGGAACCAAAGAAGCTCCAAGCCATCCTTAGTTGGGCGCAACCCACCAACTTAAAAGCAATTCAGCGCTTTTTAGGGTTTGCGAACTACTATAGAAGATTTATTCACTCTTTCTCTGACCTAGTTGCTCCCATTGTGGCACTGACTAAGAAGGGAGCGGATCCTACCAATTGGTCACGTGAAGCCGAGCTATCTTTTCAGGCCTTGAAACAAGCCTTTGTCTCAGCCCCTGTCCTCAGACACCCCAACCCAGAATTGCCTTTCATTGTTGAGGTTGATGCCTCAGAGGTTGGAGTAGGGGCTATCCTATCTCAGAAGGATCCGGATTCCCTTGAATTACACCCTTGTGCCTTTATGTCCAGGAAATTCTCTTCTGCTGAATCCAACTACGATGTTGGTAACCGGGAATTGCTGGCTATTAAATGGGCTTTCGAGGAGTGGAGGCATTGGCTTGAGGGAGCGACTCATATCATTTCAGTTTTGACTGATCACAAAAATCTTCAATACATTGAATCAGCTAAACGACTGAATGCCCGGCAGGCTCGTTGGGCTTTATTTTTTACTCGTTTCAAATTCATTATCACCTTCAGGCCAGGTTCCAAGAATACCAAGGCAGATGCCCTGTCACGCAGTTTTCTTCCAGTTCAAGACAACAGTCCTGTTACTCCCATACTTCCGTCTTCAGTCATTCGGGCAGGCCTCACACAGGATTTATTTACCCAGTTAAAGCTGCTTCAACATCAGGCTCCTGGAAATACTCCTGCTGGTCGTCTTTTTGTCCCTGAGTTTTTGAGAGCAACTGTTTTGACGGAGTTTCATGATAGCAAAGTTGCCGGGCATCCGGGAATCGCTAAGACTTTGGAATTTGTCTCCCGCTCAGTATGGTGGCCTGGTCTTTCCAAAGACATTAAGGAGTTTGTTTTTTCGTGTCAGGTCTGTGCACAGCATAAAGTTCCCCGTTCTTTGCCTATCGGTCAGCTTATGCCCTTGAATGTTCCTCTTAGGCCATGGTCTCATATCTCCATGGATTTTGTGGTGGACCTCCCTCTGTCAGCCGGATGCCGAGTCATATGGGTGGTAGTGGACCGTTTTAGTAAAATGGCCCATTTCATTGCTCTTCCCCGATTGCCATCTGCCCAGGGATTGGCAGTCTTGTTCCTCCGCCATGTTTTCAGACTCCATGGGTTACCCACTGATATTGTTTCCGATCGGGGTCCACAATTCATTGCACAGTTTTGGAGATCTTTTTGTGTCTCATTGAAGATGAAATTATCTTTAACGTCAGGCTACCATCCCCAATCCAACGGGCAGACTGAGCGAGTTAATCAATCACTAAAACAATATTTGCGGTTGTACTCGGCCAAACTCCAAAATGACTGGTCTGAGTTTCTTCCATTGGCGGAGTTCGCTTACAATAATGCCTGTCATTCCTCCACCAATGTGTCTCCATTTTTTGCAGTTTTTGGTTTTCACCCCAGAGCTAATTCCTTTTTTCAACATTCCTCTGTCTCCTCACTGACCTTGACCTCTCATCTTAGGCTCATTTGGAGAAAAGTGCACCTGGCTCTCAGAAAAGCGGCATTTCAGGAAAAGAGATTTTCTGACAGGCTCCGGCGGCCGTGCACTTTTAAAGTAGGAGATAGGGTGTGGTTGTCGACTCGCAACATTAAACTTCGACAAACCTCAGCCAGATTGGGTCCTAAATTTATTGGACCATTTCACATTATCAAAAAAGTCAATCCAGTTGCCTTCCGGTTACGTTTACCAAAAACTTTACGGATCGGAAATACTTTCCATTGCTCATTGCTGAAACCATATGTTTCGTCCAGTAGATTTCCTCGTAAGATATCTCAGGGGAGATCACCAATAGTTGTACAGGGTCAGCAGGAGTTCTTAGTTGAGAAGGTTCTTGATTCCAAGTTGTCCCGGGGTCGGCTTTATTTTTTGGTGCATTGGAGAGGTTATGGTCCAGAAGAAAGGTCTTGGGTCCTGGATAAGGATCTCCATGCCCCGAGGCTCAAGAGGGCATTTTTTCGAGAATTTCCTCGGAAACCTGGCTTTAGGGATTCCTTGACCCCTCCTCAAGGGGGGGGTACTGTTAGGCGCCGGGGTCCGCTCGTCGGTGCGGCCCGGCGCCTAGCAACCATGGACGCCGTGCGCGTTCAGCCGCCGGCTCCCTGGCAACGCTGGACGCCGGGCGCACGGAGCCGCTCAGACCCTAGCAACGGGGACGCCACGTTCGGGCCGCGTTCCCCGTTGCTGGGTCTTTTCTAATTGTATAATGGTGTGCTGGCCGTGCAGCATGCAAGCTGCACGGCATTACTTGTGATTACCCAGTCTGGCTCCTGATTGGGGAGCTCACAGTTATAAGCACCCTTTGGACTTCTCACAGACGCCGGTGATAGCTTCCTGTTTGCCTGTGTCGGTTACAGAGAGTTTCCAGTCCTGCTCAATCCGGTTGTTCCTGTCCTCAGTGATCCTGTACTCGGAAGTTGTCATCTGTTCCTGGAGTCTGACCGAGCACCTTTTAACATCCTGTGGTGTTCGTGAGTCGCGGCGTAGCCGTGTGTTGCGGCTTGACCGCTTACTGTTTATTATTTTGTATCTTTGTGTTCTGGAGCTTTTGCGGAGGATTCCGCTCCCCCTGATCCACTCTGGTATCCAGCGGTGCTGGATAGGAGTTACGGATCAGTGGATCTTTGGTTGTCCTTTTCCCTGGCGGCTAGTCCGCACATACTTTTTTGGTTTAGTTAGTTAGCTTGTAACCCCTGGCCTGGTTGCTTAGTCAGAGGGCCCCTTGTTATCACCCTGTCTCGGATTTCCCTTTGTCTCCCATTAAGACCTGAGGGGGCATCGGGGTTGGGCAGACATAATCCGCCCTTCGAACGCGGCTGCCATGGGCTCAAGCAACCATAGTCTCGCAGGGGATTTCTGATAACACGGGCGAGACAACGGAGTTAGGGCGCCAGGGGTTACTAGGCTCTCCTGCTCCCACAAACCAGTATATCTTTCCTGTACTCAGACCTCTGCCATAAGATCTCCTCTGGTCTGGAGTACGGGAATCATAACACTTCCATCATTTAAAAGTGGGTAAGCTTCATTATATGAGACTGCACAATCAGTGATTTGGCTAAATTATCACTGCACATATATGGAAATTTGCACAAATTAAGCTACCCATAGAAAGTCTACGTGATCTGGATAAGACTGCAATATACAAGCTGATTAATACCATATAAATACTTCACTGTGGATGGACTTCCTAAACAGCATCTAAGGAACCCATGTGAATTAATTAGCCCATGCATGGAGCTTAACCCTATAAGTACTAGTACATTATAATTGCTGCAGCAATCATTGGGAATTAAGAGGTTATGTTCGTTTTAAAGGTGATCATTTGGAATCATTGAATGTTTGGTGTGTATTGTATGTTGAACATTTCAGGATAAGCGGATTATTCTATTGAGATTGTATTAATTATTTTTAATAAATTCATTAGACTGTTCATTGGTAGCGCTTCTCTGAGTATTTATTGTTCTGCATTTTTTTGGGTTGAGGATCAGCATCTCGCCCTTGAGAGGCTGCAGCCAGTGAACAGCTATAATATTTTAGGTGTCCTTTAGCCATATTTCCTAGCGCCCATACACTTTCTCCTTATCTACACCAGCCTGCAGGACATGTTGGAACCGTCCCAAGTGAAACTCAGCAGGCGGATACTTGCGTTCCTCGCAGATCTGATGATAGTGTTTTGACGTCACAGGTTTTCTGGCCTGAACCATGGTTGCAATAACCTTCTGGGAAAGGCACTTGTGAGCTAGGATATTTGCTCAACCTCCATGCCATCAAACAACGTCGCAGTAAGTCCGGGTAGACGAACGGTCCTTGTTGAAGATCTCTTCGTAGTGGTAGAGGCCAAGGGTCTACATACCACGCCCTCCAAGGCCAATCCTGGGCAATCAGAATTGCCTGGACCCCCTAATTCCTGATTCGCTTTAGCACCCGTGGGAGCAATGGAATCAGAGGAAACATGAAGACCAGCCGGTACGGCCATGGCGACGTCACAGCGTCCACTGCCCTTGCCTGAGGGTCCCTGGTCCTTGAGACGAGAAGCCATCAAGTCTATTTGTGGGAAACCTCACCGATCGAAGATCTGTTGGAACACCAGATGGTGGAGCTCCCACTCCCCCGGGTGGAGATCATGACGACTGAGTAAGTCCGCCTCCCAGTTGTCCACACCTGGAATAAAGATTGCTGACATAGCTATTGCAGTTCTTTCGGTCCAGAATGTCGATCAGAAGGAGGGCCTCGTGGGCTGACCACCTGCCCTGGAACTGCGCCCCTTGGGTGACAGCTCTCCATCCTCGCAGACTGGCATCCGTCGTGAGGAGGGTCCAATCCTGTGTCCCGAAACTCCGGCCTTCCAGGAGATTGGAGGAGTGCAGCCACCACAGGAGGGAAATCCTAGCCTGAGGTGACAGCTGAATCATCCGGTGCATCGGCAGATGTGAGCTGGACCACTTGCTCAGGAGATCCAACTGAAACATTCTGGCATGGAACCTCCCATACTGGATCGCCTCGTAGGAGGCGACCTTCTTTCCCAACAATGTTATGCAAAGATGGATGGACACTCGAGAAGGTCGGAGCACCATGCGGACCATTTCCTGAAGTGTTTTCGCTTTTTCCTCTGGTAGAAACACCTTCTGGGCCACAGTATCCAGCAACATCCCCAGGAACAGGAGCCTCTGAGTTGGCTCCAGGTGGGACTTCTGTAAGTTGAGGATCCACCCGTGGTCTGACAGAAGATGGATGGTGTGGTCGATATGGAGCAACAAAAGCTCCCTGGATCTTGCCTTTATCAGAAGATCATCCAGGTAAGGGACCACCCCCTGGACCCGGAGTTGGAACATCATCTCCGCCATCACCTTTGTGAATACCCTCGGGGCTGTAGACAGACCAAAGGATAGGACCTGGAATTGGAAGTGATCGTCCAGCAGGGCAAATCGCAGGAACGCTTGATGAGGTGGACAAGTCGGAATATGGAGATAGGCGTCCTTGATATCCAAGGAGACACAAATTCCCGTTCCTTGAGGCCCACAATTCCTGCTCGTAGGGATTCCATTTTGAACTTGAACACCCTCAAATACGGAATCAAAGATTTCAGATTCAAAATGGGCCTTACCGAACCATCCGATTTTTGGTACCACAAACAGGTTTGAGTATTGGTTGTGGTATTGGTACTGGAACAATGACGTGGGACTGGACCAACTTTCGGATAGCCTGTTGTAACGTAACTTGCATATCCTCCAAAGCTAGTAAGCTTGATTTGAAAAATCATTGGGGGGAGTACTGTCAAACTGCAGCTTGTAGCCCTAAGAAACGAGCTCTCTGACCTAGGCATCCTGGCAGGAAGTCTCCCAGACGCTGCTGAAGTGACGCAGTCGAGCTCCCATCTCGAGATTACCTCGGGGTGGGTGGGCACCGTCATGCTGAGGCCTTGGTGAAAGCAGAACCGGTGGACAGTTCCTGAGAACTGGTGCTTGCAGGTTTTCTGGACTTACCTCTGGTACCTTTGGCCGCATTGGAGGCACCTCTGGCCTTTGATCGAAATCTGTGAGACCGAAAGGACTGGACAGACGGTCCCAGATAGGAGTGTCTTGCCGGAGGGGCCCCAGAGGGGAGAAACGTGAAATTTCCAGCCGTAACTTTGGAAATCCAGGTATCCAATTCAACCCCAAATAGCAATTCCCCAGAAAAGGGGAGAGATTCCACACTACGCATGGATTCTGCATCCACAATCCACTGACGGAACCACAAGGCCCTGCGCGCCGACACTCCGAGCATTAATGTTCCCCATCTCCTTGAGGGAATCACAGAGGACACGTGTAGTGTCCTGAATGTGCTTTAGTAGGGTTATCATAGTAACTAAGGGCATATCTCCTGAGATGCCCCCCTGAATTTGAATGTTAAAGGAGCCCTGGGCAGGTAGCACCACCTTCTCAGACAGGCGAGAGACTGATACATCCACGCCAGGGGGTTCCTCACAAAATTTTCTACCTTCAGGAGCAAACGGGAAAGTGCGCAAAAACTTTTTGGACACTTGGGGGTAAATTTACTAAGATGGGATTTCTATTTAAGATGGGATGTTGCCCATAGCAACCAATCAGATTCTACTTCTCATTTATCTAGCACCTTCTAGAACAGTGGTTCTCAAACTCGGTCCTCAGGACCCCACACAGTGCATGTTTTGCAGGTAACCCAGCAAGTGCACAGGTGTATTAATTACTCACTGACACATTTTAAAAGGTCCACAGGTGGAGCTAATTATTTCACTTGCGATTATGTGAGGTGACCTGCAAAACATGCACTGTGTGGGGTCCTGAGGACTGAGTTTGAGAACCTGTGTTCTAGAAGATAATACCTAAAATCTAATTGGTTGCTATGGGCAACATCCCATCTTAAATAGAACTCCCATCTTAGTAAATTTACCCCACGGAAGAGGGGAGGAGCCAGCACACCCAGTTGAAGAAATTTAAAGTGCACTGGCTCCTTTGGACCCGTCTATACCCATCGTACTAGTTTCCCCCAATATCCCTTATGGATGCTAGAGAAATTATATTTGTTTTTTTTCCAAACTTGTGTAATTATTACAAGCTGGGTGTGGTGCACATTGCTAGAAGTTGTTATGGATGTGTTTCTACATTGTTGGTAAGTGTGTAGTGTGAGTAGCACAGCCGCCACACTTTTTTTTTCCAGATGAAACAGGTGCATGAACTGCGGCGGCACTGTGACAGTTACTTTCAACATCCCTACTGCTGCAGCATCCCCAAGGCATGGTGTTATGTAGTAACATTCTTACAGCAATTACATGGCAGTCTCATTTATTGTTACGCTATTATAACTATGAGGTTTTATTATACAAATATACCTGTAGTAGATATAAAGTACTTAAACATGTCTCTTACAGGAGTAACATAGTAACTAAGGTTGAAAAAAGACAATTGTCCATCGAGTTCAACCTATTTGTGGTCTCCTATGCAGTCTTATTATAGGACTAGTTATTTTTATGTTAGGACTAGTTAAAATAAGAATTTACTTACCGATAATTCTATTTCTCGTAGTCCATAGTGGATGCTGGGAACTCCGTAAGGACCATGGGGAATAGCGGCTCCGCAGGAGTCTGGGCACATCTAAAGAAAGCTTTAGGATCACCTGGTGTGCACTGGCTCCTCCCCCTATGACCCTCCTCCAAGCCTCAGTTAGGATACTGTGCCCGGACGAGCGTACACAATAAGGAAGGATTTTGAATCCCGGGTAAGACTCATACCAGCCACACCAATCACACTGTACAACTTGTGATCTGAACCCAGTTAACAGCATGATAATAGAGGAGCCTCTAGAAAAGATGGCTCACTACAGCAATAACCCGAATTTTTTGGTAACAATAATTATGTACCAGTATTGCAGACAATCCGCACTTGGGATGGGCGCCCAGCATCCACTACGGACTACGAGAAATAGAATTATCGGTAAGTAAATTCTTATTTTCTCTGACGTCCTAGTGGATGCTGGGAACTCCGTAAGGACCATGGGGATTATACCAAAGCTCCCAAACGGGCGGGAGAGTGCGGATGACTCTGCAGCACCCAATGAGAGAACTCCCGGTCCTCCTCAGCCAGGGTATCAAATTTGTAGAATCTTACAAACGTATTTGCTCCTGACCAAGTAACTGCTCGGCAAAGTTGTAAAGCCGAGACCCCTCGGGCAGCTGCCCAAGATGAGCCCACCTTCCTTGTGGAGTGGGCATTTACAGATTTTTTGGCTGTGGCAGGCCTGCCACAGAATGTGCAAGCTGAATTGTACTACAAATCCAACGAGCAATAGTCTGCTTAGAAGCAGGAGCACCCAGCTAGTTGGGTGCATACAGGATAAACAGCGAGTCAGATTTCCTGACTCCAGCCGTCCTGGAAACATATATTTTCCGGGTCCTGACAACGTCTAGCAACTTGGAGTCCTCCAAGTCCCTAGTAGCCGCAGGCACCACAATAGGTTTGGTTCAGGTGAACGCTGAAACCACCTTAGGGAGAAACTGAGGACGAGTCCTCAATTCCGCCCTGTCCGAATGGAAAATCAGATAAGGGCTTTTACAGGATAAAGCCACCAATTCTGACACGCGCCTGGCCCAGGCCAGAGCCAACAGCATGACCACTTTTTCTGTGAGATATTTTAACTCCACAGATTTAAGTGGGTCAAACCAATGTGACTTTTGGAACCCAAAAACCACCTTGAGATCCCAAAGTGCCACTGAAGGCACAAAAGGAGGCTGTATATGCAGTACCCCTTTAACAAACGTCTGAACTTCAGGGACTGAAGCTAGTTCTTTTTTGGAAGAAAATCGACAGAGCCGAAATTTGAACCTTAATGGACCCCAATTTCAGGCCCATAGATACTCCTGTTTGCAGGAAATGTAGGAATCGACCCAGTTGAATTTCCTCCGTCGAGCCTTACTGGCCTCGCACCACGCAACATATTTTCGCCAAATGCGGTGATAATGTTTTGCGGTTACATCCTTCCCGGCCTTGATCAGGATAGGGATGACTTCATCCGGAATGCCTTTTTCCTTCAGGATCCGGCGTTCAACCGCCATGCCGTCAATGCAGCCGCGGCAAGTCTTGGAACAGACAAGGTCCCCGCTGAAGCAGGTCCCTTCTTAGAGGTAGAGGCCACGGATCCTCCGTGAGCATCTCTTGAAGTTCCGGTTACCAAGTCCTTCTTGGCCAATCCGGAGCCACTAATGTAGTGCTTACTCCTCTCCATCTTATCAATCTCAGTACCTTGGGTATGAGAGGCAGAGGAGGGAACCCATATCCATGATTGGTACACCCACGGTGTTACCAGAGCATGTACAGCTATTGCCTGAGGGTCCCTTGACCTGGCGCAATACCTGTCGAGTTTTTCCCAACGGTTTATAATCATGTGGAAAACTTCTGGGTGAAGTCCCTACTCTCCCGGGTGGAGGTCGTGCTGAGGAAATCTGCTTCCCAGTTGTCCACTCCCGGAATGAAAACTGCTGACAGTGCTATCACATGGGCCCTCATTCCGAGTTGATCGGTCTGTATTTTTCATCGCATCGCAATGAAAATCCGCTTAGTACGCATGCGCAATATTCGCACTGCGACTGCGCCAAGTAATTTAACAATGTAGATAGTATTTTTACTCACGGCTTTTTCATCGCTCCGGCGATCGTAATGTGATTGACAGGAAATGGGTGTTACTGGGCGGAAACACGGCGTTTTATGGGCGTGTGGTTGAAAACGCTACCGTTTCCGGAAAAAACGCAGGAGTGGCTGGAGAAACGGAGGAGTGTCTGGGCGAACGCTGGGTGTGTTTGTGACGTCAAACCAGGAACGACAAGCACTGAACTGATCGCACAGGCAGAGTAAGTCTGAAGCTACTCTGAAACTGCTAAGTAGTTTGTAATCGCAATATTGCGAATACATCGGTCGCAATTTTAAGAAGCTAAGATACACTCCCAGTAGGCGTAGGCTTAGCGTGTGTAACTCTGCTAAATTCGCCTTGCAACCGATCAACTCGGAATGAGGGCCATGGTTTTTCGCCCAGCGAAGAATCCTTGCAGCTTCTGCCATTGCCCTCCTGCTTCTTGTGGCACCCTGTCTGTTTACGTGGGTGACTGCCGTAATGTTGTCCGACTGGATCAACACCGGCTGACCTTGAAGCAGAGGTCTTGCTAAGCTTAGAGCATTGTAAATGGCCCTTAGCTTCAGGATATTTATGTGAAGTGATGTCTCCAGGCTTGACCATAAGCCCTGGATATTCCTTCCCTGTGTGACTGCTCCCCAGCCTCGCAGGCTGGCATCCGTGGTCACCAGGACCCAGTCCTGAATGCCGAATCTGCGGCCCTCTAGAAGATGAGCACTCTGCAACCACCACAGGAGGGATACCCTTGTCCCTGGTGACAGGGTTATCCGCTGATGCATCTGAAGATGCGACCCGGACCATTTGTCCAGTAGGTTCCACTGGAAAGTCTTGCGTGGAATCTGCCGAATGGGATTGCTTCGTAGGAAGCCACCATTTTTACCCAGAACCCTTGTGCATTGATGCACTGAGACTTGGTTCGGTTTTAGGAGGTTCCTGACTAGCTCGGATAACTCCCTGGCTTTCTCCTCCGGGAGAAACACCTTCTTTCTGGACTGTGTCCAGGATCATCCCTAGGAACAGAAGACAAGTCGTCGGAACCAGCTGCGAATTTGGAATATTGAGAATCCAATCGTGCTGCCGCAACACTACCTGAGATAGTGCTACACCGATCTCCAACTGTTCCCTGGATCTTACCCTTATCAGGGAATCGTCCAAGTAAAGGATAACTAAAATTCCCTTCCTTCGAAGGAATATCATCATTTCGGTCATTACTTCAGTAAAGACCCGGGGTGCCGTGGACCATCCCTACGGCAGCGTCTGAACTGATAGTGACAGTTCTGTACCATAACCTGAGATACCCTTGGTGAGAAGGGTAAATTTTGACATGAAGGTAAGCATCCTTGATGTCCCGACATCATGTAGTCCCCTTCTTCCAGGTTTGCAATCACTGCTCTGAGTGACTCAATTTTGAATTTGAACCTCTGTATGTAAGTGTTCAAAGATTTTAGATTTTAAAATTGGTCTCACCGAGCCGTCTGGCTTCGGTACCACAATAGGGTGGAATAATACCCCGTTCCCTGTTGCAGGAGGGGTACCTTAATTATCACCTGCTGGGAATACAGCTTGTGAATGGCTTCCAAAACTGCCTCCCTGTCAGCGGGAGACGTCGGTAAAACAGACTTTTGGAAACGGCGAGGGGAATACGTCTCGAATTCCAATTTGTACCCCTGAAAATATTACCTGAAGGATCCAGGGGTCTACTTGCGAGTGAGCCCACTGCGCACTGAAATTCATTGAGAACGGGCCCCCACCGTGCCTGAACTTGTAAAGCCCTAGCGTCATACTGAGGGCTTGGCAGAGGCAGAAAAGGGTTTCTGTTCCTGGGAACTGGCTGATCTCTGCAGCCATTTTCCTCTCCCTCTGTCACGTGCAGAAAAGAGGAACCCTTTTGTCCGCTTGCCAACCAGGACTGCGCCTGATAATACGGCGTCTTATTTTGAGAGGCGACCAGGGGTACATCCCCTTTTTTTTAAGGCAATACTTCCAAATGCCGTTTGGAATCCGCATCACCCGACCACTTTACTGGTAGAATTGGACAACGCACTTATACTTGATGCCAGTCGGCAAATATTCCGCTGTGCATCATGCATATATAGAAATGCATCTTTTAATTGCTCTATAGGCAATAATATACTGTTCTTATCTAGGATATCAATATTTCCAGTCAGGGAATCCGACCACGCCAACCCAGCACTGCACATCCAGGCTGAGGCGATTGCTGGTCGCAGTATAACACCAGTATGTGTGTAAATACATTTTAGGATACCCTCCTGCTTTCTATCAGCAGGATCCTTAAGGGCGGCCATCTCAGGAGAGGATAGAGCCCTTGTTCTTACAAGCGTGTGAGCGCCTTATCCCCCCTAGGGGGTGTTTCCCAACGCACCCTAACCTCTGGCGGGAAAAGGTATACTGCCAATAACTTTTTAGAAATTATCAATTGTTATCGGGGGGAAACCCACGCATCATCACACACCTCATTTTATTTCTCAGATTCAGGAAAACTACAGGAAGTTTTTCCTCACCAAACATAATACCCCTTTTTTGGTGGTATTCATATTATCAGAAAAGTGTAAACATTTTCCATTGCCTCAATCATGCAATGTGTGGCCCTATTGGAAATCACGGTTGTCTCTTCACCGTCGACACAGGAGTCAGTATCCGTGTCGGCGTCTGTATCTGAGGTAACGGGCGCTTTAGAGCCCCTGTATGAGACGTCTGGACATGCACAAGCTGAGTAGCCGGCTGTCTCATGTCAACCACTGTCTTTAATACAAAGCTGACACTGTCACGCAATTTCAACAGTGCATCCACGCAGGTGTCGACCCCCTAGGGGGTGACAACACTATTACAGACACTCTACTCCGTCTCCACATCATTTTTCTCCTCATACATGTCGACACAAACGTACCGACACACAGCACACACACAGGGAATGCTCTGATAGAGGACAGGACCCCACTAGCCCTTTGGGGAGACAGAGGGAGAGTTTGCCAGCACACACCAGAGCGCTATATATATACAGGGATAACCTTATATAAGTGTTTTTCCCTTTATAGCTGCTGTATTGTTTATACTGCGCCTAATTTGTGCCCCCCTCTTTTTTTTTTAACCCCTTTCTGTAGTGTAGTGACTGCAGGGGAGAGCCAGGGAGCTTCCCTCCAACTGAGCTGTGAGGGAAAATGGCGCCAGTGTGCTGAGGAGATAGGCTCCGCCCCTTTCTTGGCGTCCTTATCATCCGTTTTTCTGTATGTTTTGGCAGGGGTTAAATGCATCCATATAGCCCAGGAGTTATATGTGATGCATTTATTTTAGCCATATAAGGTTTTTATCGATTTATTGCGTCTCAGGGCGCTGCCCCCCCAGCGCCCTGCACCCTCAGTGACCGGAGTGTGAAGTGTGCTGAGAGCAATGGCGCACAGCTGCGGTGCTGTGCGCTACCTTATCTGAAGACAGGATCGTCTTCTGCCGCCGATTTTCCGGACCTCTTCGCTCTTCTGGCTCTGTAAGGGGGCCGGCGGCGCGGCTCCGGGACCCATCCAGGCTGAACCTGTGATCGTCCCTCTGGAGCTAATGTCCAGTAGCCAAGAAGCCCAATCCACTCTGCACGCAGGTGAGTTCGCTTCTTCTCCCCTTAGTCCCTCGATGCAGTGAGCCTGTTGCCAGCAGGTCTCACTGAAAATAATAAACCTAAACTAAAACTTTCACAAAGAGCTCAGGAGAGCCCCTAGTGTGCACCCTTCTCGTTCGGGCACAGAGATCTAACTGAGGCTTGGAGGAGGGTCATAGGGGGAGGAGCCAGTGCACACCAGGTGATCCTAAAGCTTTCTTTAGATGTGCCCAGACTCCAGCGGAGCCGCTATTCCCCATGGTCCTTACGGAGTTCCCAGCATCCACTAGGACGTCAGAGAAATTAACTATAATGCGTGCCTACGCACCATAACCCTGAATATCTTTATCCAATAGGAATTTATCTAACCCATTCTTAAAGGTGTTGACTGATTCCGCAGTTACTACTCTCCCAGGCAGGGAATTCCAAACATTTATTGTCCTTACAGTGAAAAAAACTTTTCGCCTCAATGTGCGGAAACTCCTCTCCTCTAACCTAAGCAAATGACCACGTGTTCTCTGTGCTGATCTTATAGAAAACAGGTCCCTCCCAAGCTCTGTGTATTGACCCCTTATATATTTGTAGATGTTGATCATGTCTCCTCTTTTCCAATGTAAACATGCCTAGCCTTGCAAGCCTTTCCTCGTATTCCAGCGTCTCCATGCCCTTGATTAGTTTGGTCGCCCGCCTCTGAACCTTTTCTAGCTCCAGGATATCCTTTTTGTAATATGGTGCCCAAAACTGCACACAGTATTCAAGATGTGGCCCCACTAGTGATTTATAGAATGGGAGTATAATATTCTCGTCCCTTGCATCAATTCCCCGTTTTAGGCATGCTAATATCTTATTTGCCTTCTTTGCTGCACTCCTACTTTGGGTACTGCTGCTTAATTTGTTATCTACGTGAACCCCTAAGTCTTTTTCCAGTACAGAATCCCCTAATATTACCCCATTTAGTATGTAGGTGTAATTTTTGGTCTTGCCCCCACAGTGCATTAGCTTACACTTGTCTGTGCTGAATCTCATTCTCCATTTTGCTGCCCATGCTTCCAGTTTAGTTAAGTCGTTCTTAAGAGACTCAGCATCCCCCTCCATATTTATAACCTTACACAATTTGGTATTGTCTACGAAAATTGACACCATGCTCTCTAGACCTACTGTTAGGTCGTTGATGAAAATGTTGAACAAAAGTGGTCCAAGTACAGAACCTTGTGGCACACCACTTAGTACTTTGGTCCAATTTGAAAATGATCCATTGACCACAACGCGCTGCTCCCTATTATCTAACCAATTACTGACCCAAGTGCATATTGTGCTCCCTAGCCCTATTTCTTGTAGCTTATAGATAAGACGCATGTGTGGTAGTGTCGAAAGCTTTGGCAAAGTCTAAAAATATTATATCCACCGCCTTACCCTGATCAAGGTTCGCACTTACTGTTTCATAAAAGCCAAGTAAGTTGGTCTGACATGATCTGTCCTTCACAAATCCATGTTGGTTCCTTTAAATGACCTTATTTGCTTCAAGGAACTTTTGAATACTTTCCCCACTATAGATAAAAGACTAACTGGTCTATAATTACCTGGTTCAGCTTTGCTCCCCTTTTTAAATATCGGCACTACCTCCGCTATACACCAGTCCTTGGGAACCATACCCGATTTAACCGAATCCATGAAGATCAAAAATAGAGGTCTTGCTAGTTCAGCGTGCAGCTCCATAAGAACCCTCTGGTGAATTCCATTGGGACCAGGTGACTTATTAATCTTTAACTTTTTTAATCGGTCAGACTACCTCCTCACTCAAATAAGCATTTAGCAGTGGGACATTATCTTTGTTGAGATTTTGTGTTAGACCCAGCATTTGGTCCTCTCTGGTAAATACCGTTGAAAAAAACTTGTTTAGTTTGTTTGCTAGGTCATTATCATTTTTGATTAAGACTCCCCTCTTGTCCTTTAAAGGGCCTATACTCTCCTTCTTTAGTCTCTTACTGTTGAAATTTGGGATTCGCTTTGCTTTCCTTTGCTACTAATCTTTCAGTTTCTACTTTAGCCGCTCTTATACCTTTTTTTGCATATTTTGTTACAGTCCTTATAGTGTTGAAATGACTCCGCATCCCGCTCAGATTTGTACTTTTTAGATGCTCGTCTTTTTTTGTCCATTAATTCCTTTATATTTTTGTTAAACCTCATTGGTTTGGGATTTTTATTCCTTTTTTTGCTGCTGGTGGGAATAAATTTACGAGTATTATTAATTAGCAGTGATTTTAATACATCCCATTTCTCTGTAGTACTTTTTCCTTGAAACAGAATTTCCCATTCAGTGTCCCTTAACGTTTCCTTCATCATGTCAAAGTTGGCTTTGCTGAAGTTTAGAGTCCTAGTTGAGCCAGTATAGGACTGCTTATGAAAATAGATATTGAATGTGACCATATTGTGGTCGCTGTTACCTATGGGCTCTCCTACTTCAATATTTTATACCAATTCCCCATTGTTAGTTAATACCAGGTCTAAGATTGCATTGTACCTAGTTGGTTCCTCAATTAATTGAACTAAGTAATTATCATTTAGCATGTTTAAAAACTTATTGCCCCTAGCAGTATCCCATGAATTGATTTTCCAGTTTATCTCAGGATAGTTAAAGTCTCCCACCACTACTATATCTCCTACTCCTGCTGCTCTTTCAATTTGATTCAGTAACAATTTAATACCAGGTGGCCTGTAGCATAACCCCAGTACTCTAGACTGTGACAGAAAGTGTTGCACAACAAGTAACTGTCATCTTGTGTTTGAAGCCTCTGTTGCTGGGATGCATTCAATATCCCGGCACCTATTCCCCACTTGGGGGTGTCCACAACATCCCTGGAGGGAGAACAATAGCGTGCACCACCATGCCCACAGCATAGCGAGTGCAGCGAGACCACAAGGGGCTCTTTTGTGCTCGCCCAGCTGCCGGCATCCCGCGGTCAGGATTGTGACCGCCAGTATATAGATACCAACCCGTTACCTTCTTATGAGAAGACTATTGTGAGCTATTATTGTTTTTTTGACTTGACGTTGTTACATGTGTTTGCTTTGCATTCCCCCAATACATGTGTTTCAGTGTGTGACATCTTACTATGTAAGGGAGATTATTTGCATGGCCTTTACACTAGACTGGAATCACTCGGAATAAAAGCTGCACAATACTGAAGGTACAAATATTGTCCCAGACAATCAGCAAAGGCAGCAGATTCGTGGCTGTTGGATAAGGCCCTGAACAACATTGTAGGCCCTAGAGAAAGCGATACACTGGGGGCCTATTTACCCATTCCTGGGGATAAATAAATCATAATTTGCCCCCTCCTGTGGTCCCGCGACCCTACTATTTGTCTACAGTGAATGGATATAAGCACGCTGGTACATAGCTCCACCATCGATCAATCAATCAGCATGCTGACAGCCATTCACTGTGTGGCTGCTGGCTGAGAGTACACACAATCCGAGCAGCCATGCAGCGTTCTCTATCTGCCTCCCAAGAAGCTCCAGAGGCATGAGCCTGCCCACTACCTCAGCCCACCCCTGCTTTAAGGCCCCTGGGCAGCTGCCCAGTGCGTCCATATGTTAAGATGGCCCTGAGGTCCGCACCCTACCTTGGCTTGTTCTTGTGTTTACTAGGGAAGATGCAATGTCCCTTTTTCTGTGCTGCTCGCTCAGCTGCCCCCACGTGTGACTCTGACCTAAGAATTTGGGACCGGTGTACTTTTGGGTAAAGTAAAACTGCTGTCATATGACGTTGGTCCTGATTACAGTATATAAATCAATCAAGTTTTGCTTTAACTATGGACTATTTGCCAAACTACAGAAGCTGAAGAAGGAACTAGGAAATGTTGCTGCTTAGCATATGGGAGAATATTCATAATGCCCTGGCATTGTTATACAAGAGAGCAGGTGCACCATACCACTGGAATTATAATAAACTGAACTACACATCATATTCCAGGTTATTGGAATAAAATTGGCCAATATTATGAGCTTGCCCACCAATCATCAAGGTAACCTCATCAGACAGGTCCCTAACATTTTAGGCATTTGCCTCTGGGGTGCAGGGCACCCACAAACTAGTAAATATAAACCCAAATCCATATGAAGTGAAAACACTGAAAGTGTATTTCAGTGTTGAAATTAACTTATAACTACTAAAGGGATTGTGTGGTGTATTTCACAGCAGATAATTTTAGACAGTTTGCCACACCGACAGACAATCTGCTGAACACCATTTTAGGAGTATCTTATAACAAGCCTACACGACCAGTTGGCAACACCGGGGTTAATTCTCCCCACACTAAGAATATGTACTCTTATTAACATAAAATAGGATTTTCGTACCTACCGGTAAATCCTTTTCTCCAGTCCGTAGAGGATGCTGGGGACTCCAAAAGGACCATGGGGTATAGACGGGATCCGCAGGAGCTTGGGCACACTGAAAAGACTTTAACTGGGTGTGAACTGGCTCCTCCCTCTATGCCCCTACACCAGACCTCAGTTATAGGAACTGTGCCAAGGAGAGACTGACATTTCGAGGAAAGGATTTTTGTTTAACTAAGGGCTACAATATATACTAGCCCACACCACAAACATACCGTACAACCGGAGTAACAGTAAACGAGATTACAGTATGAAATAACAGCAATAAGCTGAAAACAATAAATAAACAACCCGTGTATAAACTAAATTAACCAGCAAGAATATACTGCAAGTAACAGTCCGCACTGGGATGGGCGCCCAGCATCCTCTACGGACTAGGAGAAAAGGATTTACCGGTAGGTATTAAAATCTTATTTTCTCTTACGTCCTAGAGAATGCTGGGGGCTCCAAAAGGACCATAGGGTCTATACCAAAGCTCCAACACGGGCGGGAGAGTGCGGACGACTCTGCAGCACCGATTGAGCAAACATGAGGTCCTCCTCAGCCAGGGTATCAAACTTGTAAAACTTAGCAAAGGTGTTTGAACCCGACCACGTAGCTGCTCGGCAAAGTTGAAGTGCCGAAACCCCTCGGGCAGCCGCCCTAGAGGAGCCCACTTTCCTGGTAGAATGGGCCTTTACCGACTTCGGCACCGATAGCCCAGCCGAAGAATGCGCTTGCTGAATTGTACTACAAATCCAGCGTGCAAGTCTATTTAGAAGCAGGATAACCAATCTTGTTGGAAGCATACAGGACAAACAGCGCCTCTGTCTTCCTGGCAACAGCCGTTCTAGCGACGTAGATTTTTAACACTCTCACGACATCCAGAGACTTTGGAACTGCCACATCCTCCGTAGCCACGGGTACCACAATAGGTTGGTTAATGTGAAACGAAGAAACCACCTTCGGCAAAAATTGTTGACGAGTCCTCAATTCCGCCCTATCCGAATGGAAAATCAAGTACGGGCTCTTGAGATAAGGCCGCCAACTCTGACACTCGCCTGGCAGACGCCAAAGCCAAGAGCATGACTACCTTCCAAGTGAGAAACTTCAACTCAACCTTACACAAAGGTTCAAACCAGGAAGACATAAGAAACTGCAAGACCACCTCAAGATCCCATGGTGCCACAGGAGGCACAAATGGAGGATAGATATGCATCACTCCTTTCACAAAAGTCTGAACCTCTGGGAGGACAGCCAATTCCTTTTGAAAGAAAATAGATAAAGCCGAAATCTGCACTTTGATGGAGCCTAATTTCAGGCCTGCATCGACGCCTGCATGCAAAAAGTGGAGAAAGCGACCCAAGTGAAATTCTTCCGCAGGAGCCGTTTTAGTCTCACACCACGAAACATACTTTCTCCAAATACGGTGATAATGTCTCGCCGTAACCTCCTTCCTAGCCTTAATGAGAGTGGGAATAACCTCCCCAGGAATACCCTTACGAGCTAAGATCTGGCGCTCAACTTCCATGCAGTCAAACGCAGCCGCGGTAAGTCTGGAAACACGCATGGTCCCTGCAATAACAGGTCCTCTCTTAGAGGAAGCGGCCAAGGAATCTTCCACCAGTAATTCCTGAAGATCCGGATACCATGCCCTTCTTGGCCAATCTGGAACGACGAGAATCGCCTGAACCCTTGCTCGTCGAACGGTCCCCAGTACCTTTGGAATGAGAGGAAGTGGAGGGAACACATACATCGACTGGAACACCCACGGAGAACACCAGGGCGTCCACTGCACTGGCTTGGGGGTCCCTTGACCTGGAACAATACCTCGGAAGCTTCTTGTTGAGGCGAGACGCCATCATGTTGATCAGCGGAATTCCCCAACGATTCGTCACGTCTGCAAATACCTCTTGGTGAAGAGCCCACTCTCCCGGATGGAGATCGTGTCTGCTGAGGAAATCTGCTTCCCAGTTGTCCACTCCCGGAAGGAAGACTGCTGACAGGGCGCTCACGTGTTGTTCCGCCCAGCGAAGGATTCTTGTGGCCTCCGCCATAGCCGCCCTGCTCCTTGTTCCGCCTTGACGGTTTATATGCGCCACTGCTGTGATGTTGTCCGACTGTACCAAGACAGGTCGACCCTGAAGAAGGCTTCTTGCTTGTAGCAGGCCGTTGTAAATGGCTCTTAACTCGAGAACATTTATGTGGAGACAAGCTTCCTGGAGCGACCATTTCCCCTGGAAATTTCTTCCTTGGGTGACTGCGCCCCAGCCTCGGAGACTTGCATCTGTTGTCAGAAGTACCCAGTCCTGGATACCGAACCGGCGCCCTTCTAGGAGATGAGAACTTTGTAGCCACCACAGGAGAGAAATTCTGGCTCTGGGAGATAGACTTATCTTCCGGTGCATGTGCAGGTGAGACCCGGACCATTTGCTCAGCAGGTGTCACTGAAACACCCGGGCATGAAACCAGCCAAATGGAATGGCTTTGTACACTGCAACCATTTTCCCCAGAACCAGAGTACAGTGATGGATCGACACACTTGTCGGCCTCAGAAGTTCCCTGACCATCGTCTGCAGTTCCAGAGCTTTTTCTTCTGGAAGAAATACTCTCCGTAACTCCGTGTCCAGAATCATGCCCAGAAAGGGCAGCGGAGTGGTCAGAATCAACTGAGATGTTGGCAAATTTAGCACCCAACCGTGCTGTCGCAGAACTGACAGCGACAAATTCACACTCCTCAGAAACCGTTCCTTGGACCTCGCCTTTATCAGGAGATCGTCCAAGTACGGGATAATTGTAACCCCTTGCTTGCGAAGGAGAACCATCATTTCTGCCATGACCTTGGTGAAAATCCTCGGGGGCCGTGGAAAGCCCAAACGGCAAAGTCTGAAATTGGTAATAAGAATCCTGTATTGCAAACCTGAGGAAGGCCTGATGCGAAGGATATATTGGGATGTGTAAGTAGGCATCCTTTATGTCTACTGACGCCATAAAATCCCCCCCTTCTAGGCTGGAAATCACAGCTCGAAGAGATTCCATCTTGAACGTGAAAACTTTCAAGCATGGATTGAGGGATTTTAGGTTCAGAATCGGTCTGACCGAACCGTCCGGTTTGGGTACAACAAAGAGGCTCGAGTAGAACCCCTCCCCCCGTTGGGACGGGAACAATGACCCTCTGTTGACACAACTTTTGTATCGCTGCCAGCACCACCTCCCTGTCCGGAAAAGACACTGGTAAGGCCGAAATTAAAAACTGGTGAGGGGGCACCTCCTAAAACTCCAGCTTATATCCCTGAGACACAATCTCTAGGACCCAAGGATCCAGGCCTGATTGAAACCAGTCCTGACTGAAGATCCACAGACGGCCCCCCACCGGTCCGGACTCCCCCAGGGAAGCCCCAGCATCATGCGGTGGACTTGGTAGAGGCAGGGGAGGACTTTTGGTCCTGGGCGCCTGACACGGCAGGTCACTTCCTTCCCCTCCCTCTACCCTTTGAAGCGAGGAAGGACGAACCTTTTCCACGCCTGTATTTATTTGGACGAAAGGACTGCATCTGCTGATGTGGTGCTTTTTTCTGTTGTGTGGGAACATAGGGAAGAAAAGAGGACTTACCCGCAGTCGCGGTAGAGACCAGGTCAGCCAAGCCGTCCCCAAACAAGACATTACCTTTGAAGGGTAAAGCTTTCATAGCTCTCTTGGAGTCGGCATCAGCATTCCATTGATGGATCCACAACGCCCTCCTGGCCGATATCGCCATGGCATTGGCTCTTGATCCCAAGAGACCAACATCCCTCGCCGCATCCTTCAGGTAATCTGCAGCGTCTTTGATATAACCAAGAGTCAAAATAACATTATCTTTATCAAGGGTATCCATATCAGTAGCTAAATTCTCAGCCCATTTAGCAATAGCACTACTCACCCATACCGACGCCACAGCAGGTCTGAGCAATGCACCCGTATTAGTGAAAATGGACTTCAGAGACATCTCCAGCTTGCGATCCGCCGGATCCTTGAGAGCTGCCGTGTCAGGAGACGGAAGCGCCACCTTCTTAGACAAACGAGATAGAGCTTTGTCAACATTTGGAGACGCCTCCCATTTATCCCTATCATCAGAGGGGAAAGGATACGCTATGTAAATCCTCTTGGGAATCTGCCACCTCTTGTCCGGCGACTCCCAAGCCTTTTCACAAAGAGTATTCATTTCATGAGAGGGGGGAAACTTCACCTCAGGTTTTTTCTCCTTGAACAAGCAAATCCTTGTTTCCTGCACCGCCGGTTCATCAGAAATGCGTAAAACATCTTTTATAGCCACAATCATGTATTGAATACTCTTAAATAATCGTGGATGTAAAGCAGCCTCAGTTAAATCGACCTCGGAATCAGAATCCGTGTCGGTATCATTATCTACCACTTGAGTAAACGGCCGCTTTTGCGACCCCGATGGGGTCTGCACCTGAGACAAAGCATCCTCCATGGATTTTTTCCACACCTGTGTCTGTGACTTATCTAACCTCTTTGACAAAGAAGCCACATTTGTATTAATTGTACTTAATGTGAGTAAATCAGGTGTCGGCTGCGCAGACAGGGCCAATTCTAGACCCGCATCTGCTCCCCCAATAACCTCATCCGGTGAGTAACATTCAGCCTCAGACATGCCGACACAGAGTATCGACACACACAGAATGCCTCAGCTAGGGGACAGGCCCACAATGAAGCCCGGATAGAGAAACACAGAGGGAGTATGCCAGCTCACACCCCAGCGCCCCATATATCCCGTCAACGAACATATGTGACAAGCGCTGCTCAAAGGACAATAATATGCACCACCAAACTGTGCCCCCCCCCACCCCCATTAGCTCCCCGTTACTTTTAGTGGAGCTGTGGAGGTCCCGGGCCAGCGTCTCCTGCAGCCGCGTGTGGAGGAGAAATAGCGCCTGTGAGCCACGCGGCTAAGCTCCGCCCCTTCCCGGCGCGCTTCAGCCCGCCAAATTTGAAAAAATGCCTGCGGGGGTCTGAAAAACGGTGCAGAGGCACCGAAAAGGCTTCTGCCGGCTCCCAGACCTCAGTAACTGCTGCCCAGGGCGCCCAGCGCCCTGCGAGTGCCGTTGGTGATAGTGTGTGGGAGCATGGAGCGCAGCGCTACAGCTGCGCTGTACCTTGTTACTGAAGTCTTCTGCCTTCTGCATACTCTCCCGGCTTCTGTCTTCTGAGAGGGGGGTGACTGCGCGGCTCCGGGAACAAGCAGCTAGGCGCACCAAGTGATCGAACCCTGTGGAGCTAATGGTGTCCAGTAGCCTAAGAAGCAGAGCCCTTAAACTAAGTAGAAGTAGGTCTGACTTCTCTCCCCTCAGTCCCTCGCTGCAGGGAGCCTGTAGCCAGCAGGTCTCCCTGACAAAAAAAAAAACCTAACAAAAGTCTTTTCTAGAGAAACTCAGGAGAGCTCCCCTAGTGAGTGTCCAGTCAGTCCTGGGCACAAAGTCTAACTGAGGTCTGGAGGAGGGGCATAGAGGGAGGAGCCAGTTCACACCCAGTTAAAGTCTTTTCAGTGTGCCCAAGCTCCTGCGGATCCCGTCTATACCCCACGGTCCTTTTGGAGTCCCCAGCATCCTCTAGGACGCAAGAGAAAAGTATTTGCTGGTTGTTCATACTTTTGAACTATTATCTGTACTTCAAATTGTGCTGTTTTTTTTTAGTAACCTGGACTTGTAGACCTATGATTGGATTAAATGGGGAACATGTTCTCCTAATGTCCCTGGCTGTGGTGGCTGCAGTTGCACTGGAGAGCTTGCGATAATAGCTAGATTTCATAAATGCCAAGTGAGCCAGCCAGGGTGAGAGACACAGAGAATCAACACTAGGCTGATGGGCTGTGGGGGAGGGGGGTCTAGCAGCAATCACCGGATTTTCACTCCCCCACTTTGGCATCAGAGATGTTAATACATCTCATTGCTGCCTCTTCCTGCAGGACGCGTTATACCCGCATTATATGTGCGGGTATAATAAATCTACCTGCATGTACTAAGCCTCAGAGGGCGATAAAGTGGGCAGAGATAAATTACCAGCCAACCAGCTCCTAACCGTCATTTTTCAAACAGAGGCCCAAATGCATTAAGCCTTAACAAGTGATCTAGTGCTTCCTAACTGCCATGTAACAGGATATGTTTGAAAAAATGACAGTTAGGAGCTGATTGGCTGAACATTTATCACTCTTTATCCATATCCACTCTATCACTTTTTAAAGCTTAATACATTTTGTTCCATGGCCTGGCCCAGATTTATCAAGCGTTGGAGAGTAATAAATTGCACAAATGATAAAGCACCAGCCAATCAGCTACCAACTGTCATTTTTCAAACACAGCCTGTAACATGGCAGTTAGGAGCTGGTACTTTATCACTGTGCAATTTATCACTCTCCAAGGCTTGATAAATCTTTTTACCTGTAACATGACAGTTAAAAGCTGAATGGCTTGTTCTATATCTATCTCCAAGGCTTAAGGGCCCCATACACTAGCACAATAATGCCCAATTTCATCCGATTTCGGGCCAATATATCGGGTGAAATCTGATCTGATCCGATGTGCGTTCCCGTAAGCATCGGTTCGGATCCCCTAGATTGAATGTGCTGCATTAACGATCATGTCCGACCCCACAGGCATGGCTGGGATCGCATATGACACATCGTATGCAAAAGGACCGCATACGATGTATCGTATGCGATCCTGCTGCTCGGGAAGCTGCCGGGCAGTTTAAGGGAAATCGCCTCCGACTTCAGCCTCAGACATATTGTTGTAGTGTATGGGGCCCTTTATACCCCTTAGTACCAACTCTTTGCTGATTCCTGACAGACTATACCATCAGGTACTCCTTTCTTTATCATTGGGGGAAGGATCAAAATTAGACACAGTCATTAAATAGACAATCACTCCAACAGTTTAATAGCAAAAATGAGTGGTAAGAGAATGACAGAGAAATGGGTTTGAGAAGTAAACCAACCAGTAAAATAAAACATGCACTCCACAGGGCTGAGCTGCATAGGACATTATACCTCGCATGCACTGAGAATTTCCCCATATTGTACATATTTTACAGAGGAGACAACATATAACATAAACCTACCTTCTCACTAAAATAAGGGCCTCACATATTTTGTATTATAAATTACAAATATACACAAAATCTCAACTGCTCCTCTCTGATATTTGTAGGAAGAACAATATCTGCACAATAGTAAGATTTAAAAACAAACATTTCTTTTCATTATTTGCAACCACAAAGAGCAGCAGTAAAAAACAAAGGGAAATGCAATGATGTTTCTTTTAACGGATCTGTAAGCTTTTTTGCAATAAAAGAAAAGATTGGTTGTGTTGTTTTGTACTGGTCCTCTTCATGATAAATAATAGAACTCTCTTTATTATAACAGTATTTACAAATTGTTAACATCAGCTTCTCAGACCAACCAACAATTCCACAAATTTCTTAGAAATAAAATGAAAGGGTAAACCTCAGTAATAAAAGGGCTACATACACTAGGACGATAATGCCCGATTTCATCCGATTTCGGGCATTTGGCACGATATATCGGATGAAATCGGGCATTTTGGAGGCGTTTTCCGATCCGATGCGCGCTCACATGAGCATCGGATCGGAACCTCCAGAGTGAATGTGCTGCACATTCAATCCGGTCCGACCCCGCAGGTGTGGCTGGGATCGGCCTGGATCGCCCAAGATACATCGTATGCAAAAGGACAGCATACGATGTATCCTGGGTGATCCTGCCCGCCGGGGGTGATCGCCCGTGACATGTCAGACGGCCATGTCGCGGTAGTGTATAGGGACCTTAAGAGTAAAGCAGGGGTGGGGCAGGGCTGCATATTCAAACAGTTAAAGCATACCACATGCATATTCACAGCAGAGGCAGCGATTCGGTCCAGTCACCCAATATCCATAAAGTTAGGTCACATCATTTCATGAAGAACTGGTGATATCAGGGAAGCATCTAGTGAACTCAAGGGTAGTATTCAAATGATATATCATGCCCAATCTCCTCTCTAAAGTAATCCCCATTATCTATAGTGTCCATAGTAATCAGGTTTACCTGTGTAAGGGTTGGGCGCCCTCGCTACCCTTGGGGTAGCGAGCTGAAATGATTATACCATGCCCGTCAGCAGAAACAGAATGGGTGTGGAAGGGGGTGAAAAGAATTGAATACCGCCGAATATCTCAATACTGACTCCAGTCCACAGAATGTGAGAAGGTGAAACGCTTTACAAATGTATGATGACGCCAGGAAAACTTCTCTTGGATGTACAGCAGTATTCCTGTCTCCTGGTATTCACCAACAACATAATCAGGTCTCACGCATGATTGCTTTGTTCATCCTTCAGCAGCATAATATCAAATATCAAGTTCTTCAATAACTGGATACAATTACAAATATCTTTGAATGTTAGAAGTGGCTCCCTACAATATTTAGAGTATATTTTCCAAATTAAAGTGCAACCGTTGCCTAAACAATCAATATTCTGCTTATTGAGCCACTTATCCCTCTTGTCTCAGTGATATCTTTAGTACCAAATAAATAGGCTGCATACTAATGATTGCAACCAATGTGTTGAGCAACAACAGACTGTGTAAATACACTCTAGTATTAAAGACAATGAAATGAATGAACAGTGTGCGTCAATGTTTAGTGCGGGAATCCCCAGCAACTTCCATCCCCCGATGTACAAAACACGTCAAGTATGCGAAACCTGAGAAGCAGATCCAACCCCCCTCCCCCACCCTAAATTTGGATTGACAATGGATTGGTGCCAGTATTCACTTGTTGGCCATGACTTGTAACCCGTACAGGTAGGTACAAGTCTGTTCCTGACCTCCATTCTCAAAGCAATAGGAAGCAATAGTGTTCAATACAAATAAGTAGTGCACAATGCCAAGGTTAGCACAGCTTTGGTCCATAATACTGGAGATTAGAACCAGATATGGGAATTAACTTCTTGAAGCATCAACAGTATTTTCAGGTTCCTTGGCAGAAATAAATGGTAACTTTACAGGTTCTTCTGGACACAGACAGAAAACAAGAACAAATTTGGATCCAAACCAATAATAATAAAATGAAGAATGACCTAATTAGGACTTTACACCAATTAGCACAACAATTAGAACAAGCAAAAGGACAAACAGAATTAAAATGACAAGCATCTTGCGGTTCTTTTTTTGGTACTGCTCTGCCTGTAAAACAAGAGAGAAATGTAATTAAATAACCAGAGTCGGAGAAAGTAATCCTGCAATTAACCCCTCCAGTGGTATGCCCGGAAGATTTCCAGGCATACTACTGATTGATTCCCCCGGGGACAGCCGTGCAGTATGCACGGCGCCTGGGAATCAGCATACTCCAGTATGGAGTTTAGCCCGCCCCCCCGGACTTCTCTTGACCGGGGGGCAGGCTTATGCCAATCCCCTGGCACTGCAAGACGGCCGGGAATCAGCGCTGGTGCTGGCGATGCCCGCGGGCAATCACCAGGCGATTACCTCGCGCTGCCCCATCCCCCCCCCCACCTTCCCCCGCTTCAATTTAAAAACACACCCCAGTGTGTGTTTTCAAATTGAAAACCCTCCACTGAAGGGGTTAAACCTGAATATCAGCTACCGTGATCAGAATGTGGGAAAATATTAAAGGTTCTATCCTTACATGAGCACAAGTGGCTCAGAGATCTATTTTCACAGCATTATAAGGACATTCTGAAACATGCACGGTTGGGGTGGTAGAAACAATCTACCAGTTACCCACATGTAGTGGAGGCAGCTATTCTTTAAGCTGAAGCACTATTCACAGGACTACAATTTCCAAGTGACATCACTGATGCATGCACTCAAAAAAATGGTGTGTTGACTGGCAGTGAGTTAGTGATTGGTATATCCTTAGGTAAATTAGGGGCCCATTTATCATTGTGTATTTGCAGCTTAATCCCCGAAACCCCGTTTTCATGGGTTAACAGCAAATATGAAGTATCCCTTGAATGCATGACCGAGAGACTGCAACAGATATCTCCAATGCTGCCAGTTATCAATTCCAGAATGCAAAGCATTCCCAAAATAGACCCCGCCGCTACCACCATCTGCAAATTGCAGCAGCCTATTAAGGTTTATGGGTTACAGATCGCGGATGTAGTTCTGGAGGGATCCCCTGGAACTCTACGTCGGAAACGGCCGCTGTGCATGTGCAGTTAGCGGGACCGCACATGTGCAGAAGCCTTTGTAGCCCTTACAGCACATTGCAAGGACAGACTCCCCTGTCCTTGTGGGTGCAGGATAATACAATCCCCCAAAGTGATCGCATTCTGCAATGCGATCTTGAGCGCTAATACCGCATCCAGATCGCACTGCAAATGTGATCTATGATAAATGTGCCCCACAGTACCTAATAATGAAACTAAGTGCATCTCAAAACGATTGAGTCTAAAAAAAAAAATAGAATGTTACTCATTTTTAATATTTGGGAAGACAGGACAAGGATTGTTAAACAAACAACAAATAAGTGAACATGAGTTCTAAAACTTGTAAGACTCATTTAAAGATTTAAATTCTTAGTTTTAAATAGTGCAATTCTCCTTATATTTAATCAGTACAGCACAGTATAGCAGTTAAAGGTTTTTCTGCTGCGGGGTACACTGGGCTCCACAAGTCTGGACAATGGGGTGTAGAGTAGGATCTTGATCCGAGGCACCAACAGACTCAAAGCTTTGACTGTTCCCAGAATGCACAGTGCCACCACCTATATCACCCCGCCTCCCAGCACAGGAGCTCAGTTTGTCAGTTGGTGCTGCAGTAAGCAGGCACTTAACAGAGGGGCTGCTCCAAGCAGCCCTGAGAAAAGCTTTTTATGAGGTAAAAAGTGAAGACTTCAAGGGCAGCAGCGGGGGTAAATGTTTTGTGACATTCACGGCTGCAGCTCCAGCTCTCCCCAGCGGCGCTGTACACTCCCGAGCCCTGGTTGCCGGGTACCTACAGCGGAGGCTCCGGTTTTCTTCTTGTTAGACACACACGGCTGGGGCTCTCCAGGATCGCGTGGCCGCGCTTCGGGAGGTGGTAAGTGGGTCCCGCTCACGGAACCCGGTCTTTATCGCGATCCGGCGCGGTCAGTGGGAGGTTGGCCGCGCGCGCTGGCGGTGGACACTGTGGCAGTACAGGCGATCCCACTAGATCACCAGGGCATGGGCGCAGATCAGGTTCTCTCTCTAAACCACTTCTTATATCGCCCACAGTACCCGGTGGTTTTGCCAGCAGGGGGATAGAGCTTGGACCTGAAGCCCCTCCCCCAGCTCCAGGGCGCCATTTCCCGCAAATGCTCCCGCCCTGGAGCTGCAAATCTGTCTTTTCCTCACTCCCAGTCAGTGTCTGCGGAGCCATTATCCCTTAGCTCACTGTTCCTGGGACTGCTTGGGCAAATCCTCCTATGTAAAGCCGTCTGGTTGTCAGCGCTGTGACTTTACATGACACTTAAGTATTCTACCTGCCTTTTTAGACAGTGATAGTTAAGAAAGAGTGCATTTAGTCAGGGTTTTATAGTACAATTACCCTGTGATATACATCCAGTTCTTACTGTGTACTGTTATACCTACTGTTATATAGCTGTGTAAGCTAGTCCAGTGCAGTATTATTGTCTGCAATAACCTCTGCATTGTACAAACTGTGACCTTCTGTGTGTGCATTTGATAGCCGAGTGTTGTCCATCTCGTGTCTTTCACTCAACTTGTTATCCCTATATTCTATAACCTGAGGGGGCTTGGTGCGTCAGGTGTTATCTAATACAGGATTTGCACAAAGATATACTGTATTACGTATTTTTCTCTGTGATTTGGTCACCATATCTCTCCTTTATCTCTGCTAGTGCTGACTACACTGCGCAGGGGTTTGGGATATTGTGCTGCTGATAATTGTACTGTGTTACCTCATACTGCAAGTTATATCATGTCTGCTTCTGAGGGTAACGGTTCTGAGGCGGAACACACTGCTGGTGTTGCTGAAGCCACAGGCACATATGAGGAGAATATAGCAGCTGTGGGCTCTGGTTCTGGGGGCTCCTTGCCCCCCAGTGGGACTGTGGCAACGGAAGCACATAATGACCCACCGTGGGCCGCTTTTTCCACGCTTCTGCATACGCTAGTTCATAAACTAACACCCCCTATGGGACCCCCAATGCCGGTACAACCGTATGTGGGCCCTGCAGCTAACCCGCCGTGGGCGGACGATTTATCTGCTCAATTAAAGAAGTTGAACCAGTCCTTGACTACTAAAAAGTCTGACCAACGCTCGCCTAAGTCCAAGAGGTCCTCTAAGCGAGAGCTCGTCTCCTCACAATCCACTGCTGCCACTGACACCTCGTCTGATGAGGACGGCACTTACACTGACCCCACAAGTTCTGACTCAGATACGGCTGATGGGGAGGGTAGTTCACATGTGGATGTTCCTGACATTTTGGAGGCAATTAAGTTAATTCTGCAGATTACGGATGATCCCGAGCCATCCGTGCTTCCTAAGAAACCAGAAAAGTTCAAGCGTCAGAAGGTGGTTAAACAGGTTTAACCTCACTCTGATCACCTAGTGGATATACGTCAGGAACCCTGGGAAAACCCGGGTACGAAGTTTGTGCCTCAAAAGAGGATGCTGGCTCGCTATCCCCTCGCGCCAGAGCTGTCTAAGAATTGGGAAACACCTCCTCCAGTGGACTCGCATGTGGCTAGGATGGTGGTTTCCTCAGCTCTACCTGTCACTACCGTCACGTCTCTGAAGGAGCCTACGGATAAACGTGTGGAGGGTTGTCTAAAAGCGATTTACACCCTCACGGGTGCTGCACAAAGGCCTACTATTGCAGCTTCATGGGCTGCTGAGGCTATTGAAGCATGGGCCTTCGAGTTAGAAGCTGAAATCTCCTCTGACCATGCTAGACAATGCTTGTCATATATTGTCACAGCTTCTCGATATATTAAAGAGGCGGCTTCTGATGCCGGTATCCTGGCAGCCAAGGCATCTACTACGTCAGTCCTGGCTCGCCGGATATTGTGGCTGAGATCCTGGTCTGTGGATCTGGACTCTAGAAAAACCCTGGAGGTACTCCCTTTCAAGGGAGATATTCTGTTTGGGGAGGACTTAAATAAGATAGTGGCTGACTTGGCTACTGCCAAAACTGCCCGTCTACCTAATATCGCTCCTTCTGTGTCGAAGGCTAAAGGTACGTCCTTTCGACCCTTTCGTCCTTCAGGTAAAGCAAAAGGTCAGGCGTACCATAAGCAGGCCCGCACTTCCAAACCTGGTAAGCCAAAGCCCAAAAGAGCCTGGGCTGCCCGTCAGCCAGCTGCCAAGACGATAAGCCTGCCGCATGACGGGGCGGGCCTCCCCCTGGGGGATCCCAGGGTGGGAGACCGGCTTCTAGGGTATACCCAGGAATGGTTGAAGACCACTTCAGATGCCTGGGTACGGTTAGTCGTCACTCGAGGTTACGCTATTGCCTTCAAAAATCGACCCCCTCATCGATTTTGCCAGACAGACGTCCCTTTGGACCGGACAAAGGCAAAAACTCTACACTCGGTGGTACAGACCCTCCTGGATACAGGAGTCGTAGTACAGGTGCCTCTTGCTCAGAGGGGCCGGGGGTACTATTCTCCGCTGTTTCTAGTCCCGAAACCGAATGGGTCCTCCCGGCCCATTTTCAACCTCAAGGCATTGAACAGGTTTGTGAAGATTTCCAAGTTCCGTATGGAAACCCTTCGCTCTATAGTTCTGGCCTTGGAACCTGGGGACTACATGGTCTCCCTGGACATACAGGATGCTTACCTGCATATTCCTATAGCAGTGTCACATCAACAATACCCGAGGTTTGCTATTGGCAACATCCATTACCAGTTTCAGGCGTTACCTTTTTGGTTTAACAACGGCTCCGCGAGTCTTCACCAAAGTTATGGCGGTGATGACGGTGGTACTCCGCCGTCAAGGGGTCAGGATACTGCCGTATCTGGACGACTTGTTAATCCTGGCAAATTCCCCAGATTTTCTCCTGTGTCATCTGGATATGACGGTCCGGTTTCTAAAAGCCCACGGGTGGCTCATCAACTGAAAGAAATCCTCCCTGGTCCCTGCTCAGAGCATGGTGCACCTGGGAGCGCTGTTAGACACTCACAACCAGAGGTTGTTCTTGTCTCAGGAGAAAGTCCTGAAGCTTAAGGACAGGATTCGTTGCTTCCTTTCTCATCCGCAAGTGTCGATACATTCGGCTATGCAGGTGCTGGGCCTCATGGTGTCAGCATTCAACATGGTGGAGTATGCTCAATTCCATTCTCGCCCCCTCCAGAAGCTGATTCTAGCCAAGTGGGACGGCCTGCCTCACCGGATCAGGTCTCACATGATCTCATTGATTCCGGAGGTCCGTCTGTCGCTGCTCTGGTGGCTCCAGGACCAACAATTGTGCAGGGGCCATCTCTTCTGGATATCCAACTGGGTCCTGTTGACGACAGATGCCAGTCTAAGAGGTTGGGGCGCGGTGCTCGAGCAGTACCGCTTACAGGGTCGGTGGACAAAGGAGGAATCTCTCCTCTCGATCAACATTCTGGAGTTGCGGGCGGTCTTCAATGCGTTGAACCTGGCCCAGCATTTAATTCAGAACCGTCCTGTTCAAATACAGTCGGACAACGCCACCACAGTGGCTTACATAAATCATCAAGGTGGCACTCTAAGCCGTTTGGCAATGAAGGAAGCCTCACGGATTCTACAGTGGGCGAACGCCATCTACCGGCAATATTCATTCCGGGAGTCCTGAATTGGGAAGCAGACTTTCTCAGTCGTCAGGACGTGCATGCCGGCGAGTGGGTCCTCCATCCAGAAGTGTTTCAACTCCTCGTGGAAAGGTGTGGTGTTCCAGATGTGGATCTGATGGCGTCTCGACACAATCACAAGGTTCCGGTCTTCGGAGCAAGGACAAGGGATCCTCAGGCAGCATTCGTGGATGCGCTGGCGGTGCCGTGGAGGTTTCGGCTGCCGTACGTGTTCCCTCCGGTGTCACTCATGCCCAGGGTAATTCGGAAGTTCAAGCAAGAAAAAGGAAATGTGCTTCTCATAGCTCCAGCGTGGCCCAAACGGCACTGGTTCTCAGACCTGCAATGCCTATCGTCAGAGCGTCCACGTCTACTTCCACAACGCCCAGACCTCCTCATTCAGGGCCCTTGTGTCTACCAGGACCTAGCCTGGCTATCTTTGACGGCGTGGCTCTTGAAGCTTCCGTCTTGAGGGCTAAGGGTTTTTCTGAAGAGGTCATTAAAACTATGTTGCGGGCCCGGAAACCGGCTTCTGCTCGGATTTACCATAGAATCTGGCATTCATACTTTGTTTGGTGCGCATCTAACAATTATGACGCTTCCAAGTTTAGTACAGCCAAACTTTTGGCTTTTCTGCAGCAGGGCCTAGATTTAGGCCTGCGTCTGGCCTCCCTCAAGGTTCATATTTCTGCCTTGTCGGTGTGGTTTCAGAGAAATATTGCCACTTTACCTGATGTTCATACTTTCACTCAGGGTGTGTTGCGTATCCAACCTCCCTATGTCCCGCCTGTGGCTCCTTGGGACTTGTCGGTGGTTTTGGAGGCGTTGCAGGAGCCTCCATTTGAACCTCTTGGTTCAGCTGACCTTAAGTGGCTTTCCCTTAAGGTGGTGTTCTTGATGGCTATTGCCTCTGCTAGAAGAGTGTCGGATCTGGGTGCCTTGTCTTGTAGTTCCCCATATCTGATTTTTCACCGTGACCGGGCGGTTCTTAGGACTCGTCCCAGATATTTACCTAAGGTGGTTTCTTTGTTCCATCAGGAGATTGTGGTTCCAGCCTTTGTCTCTCCTGATTTGTCTCCCAAAGAGCGGTCTTTGGATGTGGTACGGGCTCTCCGTATCTATGTGAAGAGAACTGCTTCTATTCGAAAATCTGATTCTCTCTTTGTTTTGTTTGGATTTCACAAACGTGGCTGGCCTGCTCACAAGCAGACCATGGCCAGATGGATTAGAATGGTGACTGCACATGCTTATGTGAAGGCTGGTCTGTCAGCTCCTGCTCACATTACGGCCCATTCTACTCGGTCTGTTGGACCTTCTTGGGCGGCCCACCGTGGTGCGACCCTTGATCAATTGTGCAAGGCGGCTACGTGGTCCTCCGGGAACACGTTCATAAGGTTCTATGCCTTCGATACGGCCGCTTCCCAGGATGCTTCCTTTGGACGCCGGGTTCTTGTGCCCGCTACAGTGCGTCCCCTCCCATAAGGAACTGCTTTAGGACATCCCCATTGTCCAGACTTGTGGAGCCCAGTGTACCCCGCAGCAGAAAACGAGTTTTATGGTAAGAACTTACCTTTGTTAAAACTCTTTCTGCGAGGTACACTGGGCTCCACAAGGCGCCCACCCCGACGCACTTAGCTTCTTTGGGTTGATATGGCATTAGCCGCTGACACTTCTCTTGTCATGAGAGTGTGGTATATGTGGCTACTAACCGTTGTCGTCTCTTTTCCTGCTACTGCATTGGGCTGGTTAACTAAAACTGAGCTCTTGTGCTGGGAGGCGGGGTGATATAGGAGGCGGCGCTGTGCATTCTGGGAACAGTCAAAGCTTTGAGTCTGTTGGTGCCTCGGCAGTCAAAGCTTTGAATCTGTTGGTGCCTCGGATCAAGATCCTACTCTACACTCCATTGTCCAGACTTGTGGAGCCCAGTGTACCTCGCAGAAAGAGTTTTAACAAAGGCAAGTTCTTACCATAAAACTCGTTTTTTTCCCCTAATAATCTTCAAGTTGCTGTATAAAAATTTTAACATATAATGTATCCCACAGAACATAACAAGGACTACGCACCTTTTGCAAGTGTTTCAGCCCATCCTCTGTCTTAATACAGGATTGCTCCACATTATAGTCAATTCTGTCCAAAACCGTACCCTGAAATGCATATTGGAAGTCACTTCAGCAAGATGGCTTTAATAAAAAGGTATTACAGGTTGAGTCTCCCTTATCCAAAATGCTTGGGACCAGAGGTATTTTGGATATGGGATTTTTCCGTATTTTGGAATAATTGCCTACCATAATGAGATATCATGGTGATGGGACCTAAATCTAAGCACAGAATGCATTTATGTTTCATATACACCTTATACACACACAGCCTGAAGGTAATTTTAGCCAATAATTTTTATAACTTTGTGCATTAAACAAAGTGTGTCTACATTCACACAATTCATTTATGTTTCATATACAACTTATACACACAGCCTGAAGGACATTTAATACAATATTTTTAATAACTGTGTGTATTAAACAAAGTTTGTGTACATTCAGCCATCAAAAAACAAAGGTTTCACTATCTCACTCTCACTCAAAAAAGTCTGTATTTCGGAATATTCCGTATTTCGGAATATTTGGATATGGGATACTCAACCTGTACTAGACAACAAAAAGGAGTGCCAGTTACCTGCTCTACCACCATTGAACCCAGGTCCCGGAAGACCTCATTCAGGTCAGAGATGGACTGTACAATCTGCCGAATCTCTCGTTCCCGTTCCTCCACCATCAATGCATTCTGCTGCACTAAAACAAGCTGATCATCTGTGAATTCCTGGACACAGTAAGGAAAAGTGTCAGAGCAAAGTGTGCAGTCTCTCAGTGGCTGCACTAATCACAGAGAGCAGTATAATAGTTGCACCCTGGCATGTGTGATTGTTTTTTAAAGACCTTAACGTGCTGAAATTCAAAGCAGATATAGCTCACAATCAAAATAAAATCATCAGGTCTAAATAATAATTTGTTTCATCAACATACTACCTATTTCCACTGCTTTACAGTAAAGAACACTTTCTGAAGTGTTATGTAAAATCTGTGAAGGGGTGATTTTGTGTTTGTGACTAATGGTTTCTGAGTTTATACAAATGGCATAAAACTCCTCTGAATGGCACATTGGACTAAAACACCCACTTTTATCGCCTGTACACGCGGAAATACCAAATACATGTATCCAATGGGTTTTACAACATCACCATTGTCTGCAACTCAGAAACAGGCCCTAAGCCTGCAGATGAAAATGCACCCTTGCTACGGGACACATTCACCCTAGAGTGAACACTATTGTATGTTTCTTAGGAAGGGGGACACAGATGAATAAAAGTCTGTGTGTTGCATACCTCATACACCTGTTTCACAGAATAAAGCTGGCTTCAAATACATTTTCCCCATTAAACTTGTTACAATTCTTTACATAGCTCATATTTTTTGCAAGAACATCCTAATTTTAAAACCTGCTTCCATGTAATGATTCATTACTTACACTGGCCGAGTAATCTAGGTAGAGTCTATTCAGACTAAAAAGAGAATTCACTTCTTTCCTACACACAGAGGGATGGTTTTCAGACAGAACCAATATCCATACGGATGCAGCCTATTCACTTTGTAATACTTATCATTTCACGGAGGCACCAAAAGACTAAATTCTACCAAACTAATAGGAACCACTGACTGATGAAACGGAATCTCAATTAATAAATAAGCTGCATACTGTTCAGCTCACAAAATAGCTGGATCTGCTATACAGAGGCGATTATAAGCTTGTACTGCAGTAAATACAAGCTCTGCTTCTTACCCGATCATACAATGTATTATCCTCTCCATCATCCATGAGGGGGACAGAGGTGTCAAAGAAATGTTTAGATCTTTCCTCTCGATTTTTTACCCCTACAGGTAAAATGAAGGTTAGCATGGAGTTACAGCAATACAAATGAAATCAGGGCTAGATTAGAGTATAGTTAAAGTCTAATGTTGTGATAGGGAGTGAACGGATCCTTTGTTATTGGAAAACCTCTGTCAGTCAAAGACCAGCATTTCTGATACCAATCACTGTCTCTGCTTTCAGCACATCGATATATTTAGCTAAATCATTATGATTACTCTCACCCACCAACCGCTGTATCTGTATAAGAGGTTAGTAGAGATTACTGCTCTTGTAACCCATTAAGAGATGTCTACTACAGAGTATTTAATTTACTACAAAGCTTGTTTTACAGTTTGCAATTGTAAGAGTTCCTTTCACAAAGTAGACTGCAATCTCATGTAGACAGTATATTGGGACAGAAATAAATCTTTCACAAACAGGCTGGTCATACATTAGAACCATATTATAAAAATAAAAAAACATGGAAAAGACCATCCTTACTTTTGAGATAGCCAGACTGAGCATGTCTGAAGTTTGTGGAGAGGTCCTGGAGAGACTGCGCCAGGGAAGACACTACATTCCGTAACACACGCTCCTCCTGTTCTGTACAGTGCCGTGCTCGGCTCTGTAAGGTCTGCACTGCTCTCTGACACCGGTGGAACATCTACAAGACAGGGTATGAAATTAGAGTAATAGCAGGCAACAGTTTTTCGTTGCACAGTATCATTCCACGTTACCTGTGTGATCTCCTGAGTACTGATTTCTATAGTGTGCTCCTCCTCTGTGCTGTCATCTAACGTGGGTCTGTTTAAGTGCTTGTCATGCAAACTGGCCAGCTCCTTCATCTTCTGTTTAATACGCGTGACATCATACTGGATCTACAACATCCAGAAAAAAAGGCAGAATTAGGACTTCCAAATATATTCTAGATCAACAGACTATTAGGGGTATCCAATTACCTGCGGTCGATGACTGCGTGTAATTGTATCGCCGGGGGCAATCCTATTAGCCCCGATGCGGCGCACTCCTCCCCCCAATGCCGGCACTTATTGCGGATTATGCTTCAGGTGCCTCAGGCACCCGAAGTATAATGCACAATGAGCGGCTGCAGAAGCCGCAATAACACATGGAATTGAGGACTTATCCCAGATCCCATGTGTTATCTTGCGATCTCGGGGCCGTTTTTGCCCGATAAAAACGGCCTATAATAAGACAACAGGGCTTATCGCCATCGGTCATTAAGCGCGATATCCTGCCATTTTCACCAGGCGAAAATGGACGTGGATAATTGGATACCCTCAATATGTCCATTATAAACTAAATGAAGACACAAAAATAAATACATAAAAACCAAGTGATGAATAACTGTTTATAGGTTTCCCTCCAGCACTACTTTAGTCAGGTAGAGTTTTTCATGTTAAGTACAATTTTCACTACCATGGGAAACTATACAAAACTACACTCTAGATAAGGGATGGGGAACCTTCGGCCCTCCAGCCGTTGCAGAACTAGACATACCAGAATGCCCTGCAACAGTTTTGCAATTTGGTCATGCTAAACATGTTGCAGGGCATGCTGGGATGTATAGTTCAACAACAGCTGGAGGGCCAAAGGTTTCCCATCCCTGCTCTAGATAAAACGGCTATTACAAAAGAATAGGAAAACTGCATTGCAAGCTCAGTGTAACAAATATTAATCACTTTCCCTTATGATATAAACATATTGCTGACAACACAGAAGTTATAAAACAAAACATGGCACTGGCATACAGACAGACTCTGTAAAACCTCTGCTCCCCAAGAAAGTACAGAGGCCCCATTCCTATGCCCTCCAGCTGTACAGCATTGGAACATGGTGAGCTTTTCATTCTCGCCCTGGTGACATACACAAGGATTTCCCATTTGGTCTACTGCAGCCACTGTCACTGTAGCCTTCCTGTCCGCATCTCTGAGTTGACTGGGAGGAAGGGATTAGAAGTACTGCATGAGTTCCAGTGATAACAAGCCCCATCAAAACTATGCAGTCAAGGGTCCTCAGGACATGTATGACCAAATCAAAGACAACAAGATCTAACAAATAATGTTAAATTGTACATCTTACTTCTTCTATTCCATCCACCCATTTGGGAGTCAGACGCTTTGTTACACCAATGGCAGCTTCTGGGTCCAAGCTAATGCCTGAGACCAAGGCCATGCGGTCATCTGCGATCTGAAGGAGAACAGATCGATATTAAAATATTATACAGTACACAAGAGTTGCATGGATAACTTGCTATGCAGCACATCCAATTTCTGTAACAGTCGCATAATCACATTGGTTACTACTTCTCTAAGTTAATACCCATCTAATTTAGGTTTACTAAACTCACATTGTACAGAATATGTGACCCTTGTGTATCCTAAAGGCCCAGTCTAATTTTGGACTACCCCATCAATAGGTGGCTCTCCACATAATGGTTTAGTGCGGGACTTCCAGTACACAAGGCATAACCAGAATTCACTATAACTAAATGCGGACACACAACTGTTGATAATAGCTGTTAAAGGGTAGCACAGCTGGTAGCACAAATAAAGTCTCCTACGAGTGTACCAAATAAGACACCCGTCTGGATATGTGCCAAGTACACTGTATACACCCCATCCTTGGCTGAATGGCTAGAAAGGAATCAGTCAGCTGTTGTCTCCCAGGTGTCAGGAGCAGACCAGGAGCTATATGCTGCCGGGGGAGATGAGGCCACCAATGAAGAGATAGACTGGGCGACTGGAAGCAATGTGCATGTATAATTAAATATTAATTGCTCCAGAAAAAAAATATTTACTATTAATTACTGTAACACCTCCTGTTTTGATTACAGCACATGGTTGACAGTGGTGGTGAATCTGTAGCACATGACAACTTTATCACAATTTTTTGGATCATCTGCTTACTTATGCGACAGGCTACATCTGCTACTTTGTATTGTAACTGTCATACACGGCATGTAAAAAAAAAGTGGAAAAACAAGAAAAAAAATGTCCAAATACAATAAAATATACAAAATAGAGACAGTACATTAGAGGAGAAAAATCACTGTTAAAATCAAATACTTTTTAAAGAAAAAGAACAATTAGGGAAATTGTCAAGTTAGGGAACAGTGACTGTACCTCATCAAGCTCCTGGGATGCAATTCATCAGATGGAAGGCAGGAGGAGCAAGAGGTAGACAGAAGTAGTGTGAGAGAGAGAATACAGATCATCAATGCGGATTAGTAGCAATCACCAATACTGTGTCTTAATATGCCTTAAGGAAATGAATCAGTTAAATATGTATTGCTGATTAAATGATCAGATGACCAAGCACTGAAAGATAAATCAATTAGAAATGAATGAGAAAAAGATGATTTGTTGTATTATAATTCTGATGCATAAATGTCTATATTATTTACAGTTTCACACAACCAACTTCAATAATGGTTCCCAAACGTCATCCTCAAGGCACGCCAACAGTCCAAGTTTTAAGGATATCCATGTTGCGCACAGGTGACTTAATTAGTACCTCATTCATTTTGATATAACCATATGTGCTCAGCTATGGGTAACATAAAAACATGAACGGTTAAGGGGGGGCACACACGGAGAGATCCGTGCTTACACAATCTGACTAGATTGCTTAAAAGTTAAGAACAGATCTCTCGTGTGTATGCCCCCCAGTGATAGCAATGCGCTGTCCCACGCGACTATCGCAGGTGCTAGATTGGCCTACAGGCAGGCACAATCTAGCACATCGCTGAAGTGAGCGGCCCTCCCGTCCCCCCTCGCTCAGCACACATCGCGCTACGCTGAGCGGGGGGAGAGATGGGTGCTGAGCGGTCTGTGATAGATCGCTCAGCACACATCTCTCTGAAGGGGGGTACTCACGGGTGAGATGTGTGCTGAGCGATCTTAACACAGACCGCTCAGCACACATCTCTCCCCCCGCTCAGCACAGCGCGATGTGCTGAGCGAGGGGGAAAGCCGACGGGGAGCCGCTCACTTCACACAACGGTGAAGTGAGCGACCCGCTAGATTGAGCCTGCATGCAGGCTCAATCTAGCACCGGCGATAGCGATGCGCGGGGCCGCGCATCGCTATCGCTGGAGGGCATACACACGGCAGATCCGTGCTTAAAATCTAAGCAATCTAGCAAGATTGCTTAGATTTTAAGCACGGATCTCTCCGTGTGTACCCCCCTTTAGTGTGTACTGGCCTTTAGGGTGCCTTGAGACCTGAGGGGCAGATGTATTAAGCCTGGAGAAGTGATAAAGCAGTGATAAGTAGAAGGTGATAACGCACCAGCCAATCATTATGGTTTTGAAAAATGACAGAAGTTGATTGGCTGGTGCGTTATCACCTTCTACTTATCACTTCTTTATCACGTCTCCAGGCTTGAGACAGTTTGATCCTGTAAATATTTTTGAGATGGAAACGGCCGGACTGTGAAAGGTACTGAATGTGTTGTTTGAAGGAGAGCGAGGAGCCAAGGATAACTCAAAAAGACAGCACACTTGGGGGCCAGAAAAGATGTTTTCGCTGTCCATACATAATTGAATTGTGGTATGGGAGGTTATGCAATAGGGTGGGAAGATGATCAGCTCAGTCTTAGGCATGTTGGGCCGGATGTAATGAAGTTGGTCGGAGGTGCGAGTTCCCGGCCGAACTTGGATGTTATTTTAAAGCGGCAATCATGTACTAGGCAAAAACATGCCGCTTTAAAAAAAAAACTTCAGAGTTCGTCCAGGAACCCGCACCTCATATCATTAGGATAGAGATTATATTGGAGGCTAAAAGAGGTTATGAGTATGTAAAGAGGTGGGGAATATTCAATTGTAATTTTATATCTCACTTGTCACGCCCAAGGTCGGATTTAGCCGCATAAAGCCGACCAAAGTAATGAGCGCGACATGAAACGTCCCATTCAATTCTTGAAAAAGGACCTGTTTGATCCGAAACGCGTTGTGCTGATTGCTATGATGAACTGCTGAACGTCTAAGGACCCTCTTCAAATATTTGGGTAAAGCTGAATGGTGTGCTGCTGAATGGCCTACCTGCATGGACCTTTACCACACTACTTAGGCACACACCACCAGCCCTATAGGGTACAAACAAGGAGTGTTTGATAATTTATTAACCTGTTGTAACTGTTGCACTTTATGTGTGTAATATTTACAAAAGGTGGTTCACTTTGACACTTTTCTTTGCCTTGTGAACAATATATGTAAAATGTGTGGATATTTATTTGGGTAAATTCGTCCTTCAGGAAATAGCACAAAATCCTGTCATTACATTTCCTTTGCTCTATTAACCGATACAGGTTTCCTTTTTTTTTTTTTTATTAAGTGGCCTCAAATTACCCTAAAATCAATTTTTTCAACTTTTCCCTATTTTCTTTTAATTTTGTTTGTAATTAAACAAAATTAAATTTGCTTTCTTGTCATTTTTTTATGAAGATGCACAAATCAGCCATTTTACACCTTTTACGAGCGTCCAGCACTTTCCTAATGCCACTAACAGTCTTCTGTATGGTTCTGCTAACAAAGTTGTTACTTTTTTGGGGTCCAGGAAGGTCTCCCCAATTTTTTCATGCACTTCTCTCAGGTTGCATTTTGTAGAAAATGTGCTCATCCTCGCCGTGTATTTGTGTGAAGTGTGCAAGGTTCATGAAACTAACTTGCACTTGCAGACCCGCATCTAACTGGATCGACCCCTAAGTGTCATTTTCATGAAGGACAATTATACATTTCCAAAACATTCTGTGTTTACAATTACAATGAAGTCCACAGTTGTCAACAAATGTCTACAAATGTGTCACAAAAAAAAAAAAAAGGATGGATATAGTTGGAGGCAATCAAAAAGGCATCCACACAAGTCATGTACCTGCAGTAATGTTTTGGTGACTAATACCCCTTTCGCAATGCCGCTTCAACCCTGGTTACTTCCGATTAACCCGGGTCACAGCTCGGTGTGAAAGCCCCCCCCCAAAAATTACTTGGGTCCAGAGAATCCAACCCAGGTAGCTTGCAGGGTTGAACAAGGGAAAAACGCGGATTAAGGGGCAGTGTGAAAGGGTAACTCGGGTCTCGTTTACAGCATAGGGATAGCCGGATTCCTAGTGCTTGAAAATGATGTCATCTCCAAGCGCCAGCAGAGCGGTTAACACTGCACCTGTGCACGGTGTAAACAGCGCCAACCCGGAAAGAACTTAAATCAGAGCCGCCGTGTCCCTGGAGAAGTGATAAAGCAGTAATAAGTGGAAGGTGCCAACGCACCTGCCAATCAGCTCCTAACTGTAATTTTTCAAACCCATAATGATTGGCTGGTGCGTTATCACATTCCACATATTACTGCTTTAGCACTTCTCCAGGTTTAATACATCTTTCCCTATGTTCCAAATCCTGGGTCGGACCTGGGATTTTGGTGTGAAAGAGGTATTAGCTGCTAGTCCAAACCTAAATGAATCAAGTCGCTGTGATGAGAAAATTTACATCGACTGCTAACTACATTATATTATATTTGTAGTAGAATCTATTTCTTTTCATTAGCACTCTATACTACACATATGATACATTCTACAGTTATTTATCACAAAGCATACATTTTCCTGTATGTTTAGTGCATACAGCAGGCTTATCGGATTTAGTCAAATTCTTACGAAAAGTTAGTGCTTATCTCAAGGTGTTAGGCAGCTTGCAATACAGATTCGATCCCGATGAGCGGTCCTGTGGGTTTGGTATCGTAAGGCTAGATAGACTGTGCAGGCAAGTCAATCTTAACTATCTAGTGTAGTATCTACTACAAAGTATAGTCAAAATTGGCACTTCGTCAAAATCGTACACAGACAAAATCTCATGCACAGATAGTCAAAATCTGTACAATCTGTGCTCTGGGAGTATTCAAGGGAAATAGCATAGTCAAAATCGGACATAGCAAGGATCTCACCGTGTGTACACACCTTGGACTTAAGTAAAATGTAAATATGCCCCAGCCTATCAAACTAGATAAACCTAGATTTTGCTGCCTGGCTACCAAATTATGCAGGGAGGGAGTAAGCAGATCCCAGTGGAGAAATGTGGGTGTGCCTGTATTGCGGTGCCAATTTCATGGCTTTAGTCTGGCTCCTACACTTTAATCCTAGCTCCTTTGATTTAAAAAAAAAAAAAATGGTCAAGCCCTGATATACACACACACATATACATACATACGTATTATTTTATTATTATTTTTTTGCAGTATGAAATGGTTTATTTATAGGGCTGCAAACAAAATAACTACAGAGCTCTTTCATACCATAGGTCTACATTTCACATAACTGCCAGGAAACAAAGCAAAGAAAATGGAAAATTCAAGTTGAATGGCTGTTTACTGATGGCTTTATATGTCATCTGTAAGTATACAGTGTTATCCCTGAGAGTGAGACAACTTTACTTAAAACATATCAATAGCAGCTCTCTAATGCGTGTAACACTAATAATTTACCAAAGATCCTTAAAACATAATGTACAAAGAAAGTGATAGCAATATTTCACTCTTTTAGAGCAAGTGTCTTAAACCTGTATGCTACAAAACAAACAATGCTTCCCGCAATCTGTTTTGCAAAGCTGGGGTGTACTACAACTTAAGGCTATTTATAGTTTCAGCCTGTACCCAATTTCCTAGTTAATAAAAAATGTTAAAAAAAATAACCACGACCAGTAATTGAATAATCAAAAAGTGATACATCAGTTAAAAACTATTTAGATCAACAGCTGGCATTTCCACATGCAATTTAAAGAAACATAGGAGGGACTTCAATTGTTGCTCCCTGCGGCCGCCACTAGATCGCGCCCAAAAGTGCAATTCAATTGTTGCTCCATTTGGGCGCTGAGCCACGGGGAAACACATTTCCTCTTGCAGCCCCCCGTGGCGGCAAGCAGAAATGCGAGAAAAGTGACCGCTTTGGGCGCCCAAAGGGCACTTTTTGAAATTGCGCCCATTAACTTAGTCGGGTTTAGCTGCTTTACGTGGCTAAACCCAACACTACTGGGCACGATAACGGGCATCAATTGATTATCACCCCTGCCATCTCCCATCACTTTAGACAGGAGATCAATAACAATTGAATTCCCTCCATTGTGTTCTACATTAATAATCTGGAATAACATTATATAACTATTGTGGTCAAAATACAACTCTCGCCTGTAATACCCCTTTCACACCGCCTGAGGCAGGTCGCACCCGGGAGCCTGATACGGGAGCTCCCAGGGTGCAACCCACCTTAGGCACCTTTCACGCCACAGTCAGCAGCCCGGCATATTGCCGGGTTGCTGACGTCAGCGGTGACGGCGCTGGGAGATCACATGATCTCCAAGCGCCGCCCGTACATAGAGAATGAACGGGAAACAGGTTACATCGACCGGGCTCCCGTTCATACCGCACAGTGAGCTGGGTTGAACACGTGTTCAACCCTGCTCAAGAGCAGGGTTAAAATACTGGGTCACTCGACCAGGTATTTCAACCCTGGACCCCTTCCACACTGCACATGAACATTGGTTATGCGCGTTCATGTGCCAAAAAAACGTGTTCAGGGGTGCTGGTGTGAAAGGGGTATAAATGTCAGTAATGGAAACACTTGCTATTTACACACTGCCTAGTAATACAACAAGGTTACTATAGTCAGCAGATTATATAGGTGCTAGAACACCATTACCTGAATGAGTATATAACGATAGTAGATATTATCATAGCCTTACAAATATTATCTTACTGCAACTCACAAAACAAATACTACAGAGCACATGGGTGAGGTATTACATTGTATATGATGACCCTGGGGCCAGAGATCACCCACTCATTACATGAATATAAAAGTGAAGGTGTATAATGGTTGTATAATGATGCACAAGGGACCCTCCTCACATAACACAGAGTATAATATTACACCAAGGCCATTCTTCAAATACAGGTATATAATGTTACACAGGGGCTCATCCTGACAGATGTACAATGTTACACTGGTGTATGACATCACCTAGGGGCTCATCCACACACACAGGTGTATGACATCACACAGGGGCTCATCCTCACACACGTGTATGACATCACACAGAAGCTCATCCTCACACACAGTTGTATGACATCACACAGGGCTCATCCTCACACACAGGTGTATGACATCACACAGGGCTCATCCTCACACACAGATGTATGACATCACACTGGAGCTCATCCTCACACACAGGTGTATGACATCACACAGGTCTCATCCCCACACACAGGTGTATGACATCACACAGCTCATCCTCACACGGGGCTCATTATAACACACACAGGTGTATGATATCACACAGCAGCAGGAGACAGGCGCTACAGATGACACTATATAGTATATGGTCACCCGGGGCCGGAGACTCACCGCTCCGAGGCTCCGCGCACTCCCTGTGCGGCTGGAATTACTCACTTGCTCGGCCAGAATGTGCCGGTTTTGGGCGGCATTGTTCCGCAATAATAAGAAGGCGTCGGTCAGACGGCGAGTGGCCATGATTCTAGCAGGCCCGAGCTCCCCTTACCCACCGATACCCGCCACTCACACACCCAGGCCCCGCGGCCTACACCCGCCGGACCCGCCGGCACCGACACTCCGCATCCCAGCACTTCCGCCAGGAACATGCACCGGGTAACCCGCCCGCTACTTCCGCCAGAACCGGGGTATGACTAAATTCGTAACTTCCGACAGCTACACCAAATGCTTGGAAACATGAAATGTCTCTCGTGCAGCAGCCATTTTCTCGGTGACTATTTTTTTTTAACTAAAGTTTCGGTTACGGAAATATGGCCGCCGACGTATAGCGTAGGTTAATAGAAAGTTATTACATATCCTCCAACCTTACCTTTTTGGCAGGTACAGTACCTTTTATTTATGCTCTGTACCTGCCAAAAAGGCTTTGTAGCGATTTTTGACTCTCCAGATTTCCATTGAAAGTAGAAATGGGGCGTGCCCACAACCCCTTTTCTTTTGGTAGATTGTAGAATCAAGTGGGCTAAGGGACCCTTTCCGTCTGGGGGAGGAGTTACGATACAAGGGGGGAGGAGCTACGCCAGCGGGATAGTTCCTCTACTATCCACGCCACCAACTATTACCTTTAGTAATCAAGTGGCGAACGAAGCGGAGCGAGCCACCGAGCCCGAAGCGTGGCGAGCGAAGCGAGCCCGCGAGGGTACTTTTCGGGTACCCTGTTCGCCCGTAGCTCCTCCCCCTGGTGACGTGTCTCCTCCCCTAGGTACGTCACAAGATCCCTTCTGCCACTCCGATATAGACTCAACCCTTTTGTTTTGGTTGGTTCTAAATCGGAGTGGGGTAAGGGACCTTTGACGTCACCAGGGGGAGGAGCATACTTGCCTACCTGACCCTCTCCATGAGGGAGAAAATGCTCTGCTCCTGGACTTTCCTGGTAATGTAATGGATTGCCATCACCTGTGGTGAGCTAGTTAATTGATAAGAAAGGTGTTTCACCACAGGTGATGGCAATCATACATTACCAGGAAAGTCCTGGAACAGAGCATTTTCTCCCTCATGGAGAGGGTCAGGTAGGCAAGTATGGGGAGGAGCCACGCCCGAACAGTACGCTCGCCACGCTTCGGGCTCGGTGGCTTGCTCCGCTTCGCTCACCACCGGGTTACTAAAGGTAATAGTTGGTGGCGTGGATAGTAGAAGAACTATCCCACTGGCCTAGCTCCTCCCCCTGGTGATGTGGCTCCTCCCTCTGACATCATAGGTCCCTTAGGCCACTTGGATCTAGCATCTACCCTTTTCTTAATTTGTACCAGTTTTTATGTGTAAAATGTTGGAGGGTATATTATATAAGTTACATTTTTATTAGTGATGCACATAGAAAGTGACAATATCACTAGTCATGGAATAGATTTGTCACTGATTAGTGATTAAGCATCCCTCCCAACTGTCCCGATTTTCCTGGGACAGTCCCGTTTTATTTGTGACTGTCCTGCTGTCCCTCCCGTGGGGGCGCTGGAGGGGCAGCTGGGAGGCTCTGTCACAACGTCTATTCATGGAGACAGGAGGGACATGGGGCATGCCAGCAGCTCACAGAGCACTGGCCATGCCCCCATAGTGACGTGAAATGGTGGCGTTGTTCGCGATCGTGGCTTTACCGTGAGGCCACGCCCCTTTTCTGTGGCCACGACCCCATTTTTCTTACGTCGTAGAGAATACTGGGGTCCATTTAGTACCATGTGGTATAGACGGGTCCACTAGGAGCCATGGGCACTTTAAAAATTTGATAGTGTGGGATGGCTCCTCCCTCTATGCTCCTCCTACCAAACTCAGTTTAGAAAATGTACCCGGAGGAGCCAGTCACGCTGAAGGAAGCTCCTGAAGAGGTTTCTGCATTTATTTTCTATGTTAGGCAGGGCTGGTTGGCACCAGCCTGCCTGCTTCGTGGGACTTAGGGAGGGAACAGCCCAACCTCTTGAAGGGTTAATGGTCCCGTTCCCCGCTGGCAGGACACTGAGCTCCTGAGGGGGCTATTTGCAAGCCCCACCATGGCGAGCATACATTCCTGCAGCACACCGCCACCCCTAACAGAGCCAGAAGAATGAAGAGTGGTGAGAACTGAGCCGGCGCCCCACTAACCGGGATGCCGGCTCATTATGATGGCACGAGGATACGGAGACGCACGGTTTCTAAATGGGGCAGAATGCGTCTCCGGACACAGTACACAACTGCGTCTCAGTACACTGTACACAGTACCCAGACTGGCAACGCAGCCTTAAAATGGTTTCTCTCCATTTTAAGCACCAGATTCCTCAGCCAGTATAAAAAAAGTGGGAAGACCGCGCACCATTGGAGGGACGGGGCTTCACTATGAGAGGATCCAGCAGCTCACCAGCGCCATTTTCCCTCTGCATTGGACACAGCCGCTGACAGGACAGGGACGCGCATCTCCTCCGGTGTGAATCCAGATTAACTCAGCGGTATCAGGGGGTCATAGCAGGGGGGGGGCGATTATTAGTGTACTAAGTTCCCTATCAGGGTACTTAGTCTGCGACCCGGCTAAGCTTGGCATTAGCGATAAGGGTGCGGTGGGGGCTGGCTCCAAACAACTCTGTGTCTCCCTGAAGGGCTCTTTGTGGGTTAATTGTGCTTAATCTTTACGTGTGTGTGTGTGCTGTCACATTTACATTATCTCAGGCAAAGAGTGTGTTTCTTGTACAGCGGAGTGTTCCTCTTCACCAGGGGGCTCACTACTAGGTACTCAGGGTTCACAAGCTAGTGGGGCTGAACCGGAGTGGGTTAATTCTCTCAAAGGAATGATTTGCACTCTTTCTACAAAATTGTCCCGCAATGAGAAAGAGACGCAATACTTAAAACAAACTGTGGATGAGTTTATGAACAGAGACTCAGTCCCCAAAAAGCATCTCAGTCCACTCCCATTTGTCCACAAAATCGATCTCTGGCCCATATCCTGCAATCTGACTCTGACGCTGATGGGTCAGACTTGGAGGAGGGTGAGGTAGACTTTTTTTTTTTTTTTGGGGGGGGGGGGGGGATATGGCTCTGTCACAGGGAATAGAGGCTCTTATAGAGGCTATCAGAGATGTTCTGCATATTCCCAATAAGGTATCAGGGGAGTGTAAGGAATCTTATTTTAATGTAAAAAAGAAGTCCTCAGTTACTTTTCCTGTGTCAAAGGAATTGAATAGCCTGTTTGAAGAACCATGGGTTAATCCTGATAAGAAGTTTCAGATCCTTAAAAGGTTGCTGTCATCTTTTTCTTTTCCTCTGGAGGATAGGAAAAAATGGGAAAATCCACAGATAGTGGACGCATCAGTCTTTAGGCTGTCACGTAAAATTGTATTGCCTGTTCCTGGTGCAGCCTCCCTAAAAGACACGGCTGATCGTAAAATTGAGACTACACTCACATCATTGTACACAGCTGCTGGGGTGGCCCAAAGACCCACTATTGCATGTGCGTGGATCACTAAAGCCTTTGTGAAATGGTCAGGTAACCTAATTGAGGGGTTAGATTCCTTCTCTAGAGAGATGTTGTCTTACTCCTGCAGCATATACAGGACCCTGTGAACTTTATGGTAGAAGCCATAAAGGAAATAGGCGTACTTAACGCATGCACCACCGCTGTAGCAGTGTTGGCACGCAGGGGCTTGTGGCTACGCCAGTGGACTGCTGACGTGGACTCCAGGAAAGGCGAGAAATGCCTACCATTCACAGGAGAGGCCTTGTTTGGAGATGAACTAGACAAATGGATCTCCGCAGCTACTGCGGGTAAGTCTACGTATCTTCCTTCCGCAGCCTCCCCCCCCCCCCCACCTACCCAACCAAGAAGTCTTATTCAGCTTCTAAGTTACAGTCCTTTCGGACGGCCAAGTTCAAGGGCAAATCCAGAGGTGCTTCTACATTCTCCAGCGGCGCAAGAGGTAAACCATGCAAACCAGCAACTGCAGGTGCTCAGTTACAGAGCTCAGGCTCTTCTTCCTCAAAGACTTCAGCATGACGGTGGACCGCAATGCCTGGAAGGCTGTCAGGTGGGAACTCAACTACAATTCTTCAGTGAAATCTGGTTAAATTCGTGCCAAGATCCCTGGGTCATAGATCTTATTTCTCTGACGTCCTAGTGGATGCTGGGACTCCGTAAGGACCATGGGGATATAGCGGCTCCGCAGGAGACAGGGCACAATAATAAAAGCTTTAGGATCAGGTGGTGTGCACTGGCTCCTCCCCCTATGACCCTCCTCCAAGCCTCAGTTAGATTTTTGTGCCCGACGAGAAGGGTGCAATCTAGGTGGCTCTCCTGAGCTGCTTAGAATAAAAGTTTAAGTTAGGTTTTTTATTTTCAGTGAGTCCTGCTGGCAACAGGCTCACTGCTACGAGGGACTTAGGGGAGAGAAGTAAACTCACCTGCGTGCAGGATGGATTTGCTTCTTAGGCTACTGGACACCATTAGCTCCAGAGGGATCGAACACAGGCCCAGCCATGGAGTCCGGTCCTGGAGCCGTGCCGCCGACCCCCCTTGCAGATGCCGAAGTTGAAGAGGTCCAGAAACAGGCGGCAGAAGACTTTCAGTCTTCATAAGGTAGCGCACAGCACTGCAGCTGTGCGCCATTGTTGTCAGCACACTTCACCAACAGTCACCAACTGTCACTGAGGGTGCAGGGCGCTGGGGGGGGCGCCCTGGGCAGCAATGTATAATACCTTTTTATGGCTAAAATAGATCACATATAGCCCTTGAGGCTATATGGATGTATTTAACCCCTGCCAGATCTCACAAACTCCGGGAGAAGAGCCCGTCGAAAAGGGGGCGGGGCCTATTCTCCTCAGCACACGGCGCCATTTTACTGCTCAGCTCTGCTGTGAGGAAGGCTCCCAGGCTCTCCCCTGCACTGCACTACAGAAACAGGGTTAAAACAGAGAGGGGGGGCACTTATTTGGCGATATGATTACATATATAAAAATGCTATAAGGGAAAACACTTGTATAAGGGGTTGTCCCTGTATAATTATAGCGTTTTTGGTGTGTGCTGGCAAACTCTCCCTCTGTCTCCCCAAAGGGCTAGTGGGGTCCTGTCCTCTATCAGAGCATTCCCTGTGTGTGTGATGTGTGTCGGTACGTGTGTGTCGACATGTAGGAGGACGATGTTGGTGAGGAGGCGGAGCAAATTGCCTGTATTGGTGATGTCACTCTCTAGGGAGTCGACACTGGAATGGATGGCTTATTTAGGAATTACGTGATAATGTCAACACGCTGCAAGGTCGGTTGACGACATGAGACGGCCGGCAAACAAATTAGTACCTGTCCAGGCGTCTCAGACACCGTCAGGGGCTTGTAAAAACGCCCATTTACCTCAGTCGGTCGACACAGACACGGACACTGACTCCAGTGTCGACGGTGAAGAAACAAACGTATTTTCCTTTAGGGCCACACGTTTCATGTTAAGGGCAATGAAGGAGGTGTTACATATTTCTGATACTACAAGTACTGTACCACAAATAAGGGTATTATGTAGGGTGTGAATAAACTACTTGTAGTTTTTCCTGAATCAGATAAATTAAATGAAGTGTGTGATGATACGTGGGTTTCCTCCGATAGAAAATTATTGGCGGTATACCCTTTCCCGCCAGAAGTTAGGGCGAGTTGGGAAACACACCTTAGGGTGGATAAGGCGCTCACACGCTTATAAAAACAAGGGGCGTTACCGTCTCCAGATACGGCAGCCCTCAAGGAGCCAGCTGATAGGAAGCTGAAAAATATCCTAAAAGTATATACACACATACTGGTGTTATACTACGACCAGCAATCGCCTCAGCCTGGATGTGCAGAGCTGAGGGGGCTTGGTCGGATTTCCTGACTGAAAATATTGATACCCTTGACATTATTGACTATAGATGCATTTCTATATATGCGAGATGCGCAGAGGGATATTTGCATTCTGGCATCAAGAGTAAATGTGATGTCCATATCTGCCAGACGAAGACACGACAGTGGTCAGGTGATGCAGATTCCAGACGGCACATGGAAGTATTGCCGTATAAAGGGGCGGTCCATCGGACCTGGTGGCCATGGCAACAGCTGAAAAATCCACCTTTTGTTACCCCAAGTCACATCTCAGCAGAAAAGGACACAGTCTTTTCAGTCTCAGTCCTTTCGTCCCCATAAGGGCAGGCGGGCAAAAGGGCCAGTCATATCTGCCCAGGGGTAGAGGAAAGGGAAGAAGACTGCAGCAGGCAGCCCATTCCCAGGAACAGAAGCCCTCCACAGCTTCTGCCAAGTCCGCAGCATGACGCTGGGGCCGTACAAGCGGACTCAGGTGCGGTAGGGGGTCATCTCAAGAGTTTCAGCACGCAGGGGGCTCACTCACAAGTGGACTCCTGGATCCTACACGTAGTATCCCAGGTGTACATTGGAAATTCGAGACGTCTCCCCCTCACAAGTTCCTGAAGTCTGCTTTACCAACGTCTCCCTCCGACAGGGAGGCAGTATTGGGAACAATTCACAGGCTGTATTCCCAGCAGGTGATAATCAAAGTACCCCTTCTACAACAAGGGAAGGGGTATTATTCCACACTATATTGTGGTACTGAAGCCAGACGGCTCGGTGAGATCTGAAATATTTGAACACTTACATACAAGCGTTCAAATCAAGATGGAGTCACTCAGAGTAGTGATAGCGAACCAGGAAGAAGGGGACGATATGGTGTCACTGGATATCAGGGACGCTTACCTACATGTCCAAATTTGCCTTCTCACCAAGGGTACCTCAGGTTCGTGGTACAGAACTGTCACTATCAGTTCAGACGCTGCCGTTTGGATTGTCCACGGCACCCCGGGTCTTTACCAAGGTAATGGCCGAAATGATGATTCTTCTTAAAAGAAATATGGACGCTTTCCTGATAAGGGCAAGGTCCAGAGAACAGTTGGAGGTCGGAGTAGCACTATCTTAAGTAGTTCTACGACAGCACGAGTGGATTCTAAATATTCCAAAATCGCAGTTTTTTCCGACGACACGTCTACTGTTCCTAGGGATGATTCTGGACACAGTCCAGAAAAGGATGTTTTATCCCGGAGAAGAAAGCCAGGGAGTTATCCGAGCTAGTCAGGAACCTCCTAAAACCAGGAAAAGTATCAGTGCATCATTGCACAAGGACCCTGTGAAAAATGGTGGTTTCTTACAAAAGATCCCATTCGGTAGATTTCACGCAAGAACCTTTCCGTGGGATCTGCTGGAAAAATGGTCCAGATCGCATCTTCAGATGCATCAGCGGATAACCCTGTCTCCAAGGACAAGGGTGTTTCTTCTGCGGTGGCTGCAGAGTGCTCATCTATGAAAGGGCCGCAGATTCGGCATTCAGGACTGGGTCCTGGTGACCACGGATGCCAGCCTGAGTGGCTGGGGAGCAGTCACACAAGGAAAAAATTTCCAGAGAGTGTGATCAAGTCTGGAGACTTCTCTCAACATAAATATACTGGAGCTAAGGGCAATTTACAATGCTCTAAGCTTAGCAAGACCTCTGCTTCAAGGTCAGCCGGTATTGATCCAGTGGGACAACATCACGGCAGTCGCCCACGTAAACAGACAGGGCGGCACAAGAAGCAGGAGGGAAATGGCAGAAACTACAAGGATTCTTCGCTGGGCGAGAAATCATGTGATAACACTCTCAGCAGTGTTCATTCCGGGAGTGGAAAACTGGGAAGCAGACTTCCTCAGCAGGCATGACCTCCACCCGGGAGAGTGGGGACTTCATCGGGAAGTCTTCCACATGATTGTAAACCGTTGGGAAAAACCAAAGGTGGACATGATGGCGTCCCGCCTGAACAAAAAACTAGACAGATATTGCGCCAGGTCAAGGGACCCTCAGGCAATAGCGGTGGACGCTCTGGTAACACTGTGGGTGTACCAGTCAGAGTATGTGTTCCCTCTTATGCCTCTCATACCAAAAGTACTGAGAATCATAAGAGGGAGATGAGTAAGAACGATACTCGTGGTTCCGGATTGGCCAAGAAGGACTTGGTACCCGAAACTTCAAGAGATGTTCACGGAAGACCCGTGGCCTCTACCTTTAAGAAAGGACCTGCTCCAGCAGGGGCCTTGTCTGTTCCAAGACTTACCGCGGCCGCGTTTGACGGCATGGCGGTTGAATGCCGGATCCTGAAAGGGCATTCCAGATGAAGTCATCCCTACCCTGGTCGAAGACAGGAAGGATGTAACCGCAAAACATTTTCACCGCATTTGGTGAAGATATGTTGCGTGGTGTGAGGCCAAGAAGGCCCCTACAGAGGAATTCCAACTGGGTCGTTTCCTACATTTCCTGAAAACAGGACTGTCTATGGGCCTAAAATTAGGGTCCATTAAGGTTCAAATTTCGGCCCTGTCGAATTTCTTCCAGAAAGAACTGGCTTTAGTGCCTGACGTTCAGATGTTTGTAAAAGGGGTACTGCATATACAGCCTCCTTTTGTGCCCCAGTGGCATCTTGGGATCTCAATGTTGTTTTGAGTTTCCTAAAGTCACATTGGTTTGAACCACTCACCACTGTGGACTTAAAATATCTCACATGGAAGGTGACGATGCTATTAGCCCTGGCTTCAGCCAGGCGTGTGTCAGAATTGGCGGCTTTATCATATATAAAGCCCTTACTTAATTTTTCATTCTGACAGGGCAGAATTGAGGACTCGTCCTCAATTTCTCCTTAAGGTGTTTTCTGTTTTTCACATGAACCAACCTATTGTGGTACCTGCGGGTACTAGGGACTTGGAGGACTCCAAGTTAATTGACGTTGTCAGGGCCCTGAAAAATATGTTTCCAGGACGGCTGGAGTCAGAAAATCTGACTCGCTGTTTAGCCTGTATGCACCCAACAAGATGGGTGCTCCTGCTTCTAAGCAGACGATTGCTCGCTGGATTTGTAATACAATTCAGTTTACACATTCTGTGGCAGGCCTGCCACAGCCAAAATCTGTAAAAGCCCATTCCAAAAGGAAGGGGGCTCATCTTGGGCGACTGCCCGAGGGGTCTCGGCTTTACAACTTTGCCGAGCAGTTACTTGGTCAGGGGCAAACACGTTTGCTAAATTCTACAAATTTGATACCCTGGCTGAGGAGGACATGAAGTTCTCTCATTCGGTGCTGCAGGGTCATCCGCACTCTCCCGCCCGTTTGGGAGCTTTGGTATAATCCCCATGGTCCTTACGGAGTCCCAGCATCCACTAGGACGTCAGAGAAAATAAGATTTTACTTACCGATAAATCTATTTCTCGTAGTCCGTAGTGGATGCTGGGCGCCCATCCCAAGTGCGGATTGTCTGCAATACTTGTACATAGTTATTGTTACAAAAATCGGGTTATTCTTGTTGTGAGCCGTCTTTTCAGAGGCTCCTTCGTTGTTATCATACTGTTAACTGGGTTCAGATCACAGGTTGTACGGTGTGATTGGTGTGGCTGGTATGAGTCTTACCCGGGATTCAATATCCTTCCTTATTATGCACGCTCGTCCGGGCACAGTATCCTAACTGAGGCTTGGAGGAGGGTCATAGGGGGAGGAGCCAGTGCACACCACCTGATCCTAAAGCTTTTATTATTGTGCCCTGTCTCCTGCGGAGCCGCTATATCCCCATGGTCCTTACGGAGTCCCAGCATCCACTACGGACTACGAGAAATAGATTTATCGGTAAGTAAAATCTTATTTTCCCAGTGTTATGTTCA